>NC_070590.1:28901196-29250362 GCF_027409825.1 Scomber japonicus | reverse complement strand
CATGTCAAAATCATATGAGTCTTCTTCTTGTATGTTATTAATTGTTGTGTGTGTTGCATGTGTTTCAGTCTGTGAAGAACCCCAAAACTGTCTTCAGACACCTGCAAAGCCTCCTGGGCAAGAAGCACAACAACCTGCAGGTGGAGCTCTACCAGAAACACTTCCCTGAGCACCAGCTGCAGGAGGACCCGGTCCGAGATACTGTCTACTTTAAAAACTCAGAGTAAGAAGAAGATGATGAACTGTTCTCTATCTATCTGTTGTAATGTAGTGTCACACTGTGCTATCCTACAGAGTCCTTATTTGTTTTCACCTCCATTACAGATGTTTCTAATAACATGACCGATCAGGGGATGCTGGTCAGGGTTACAATAAAGTTGTCATGGAAACATCAGGAGCAGATTATAGACAGGAATATAATCTTTCTGCTTTTTTTCCTGTCAGAGAGCTGCAGTACACACCTGAGGAGCTTCTCGGGATGATGCTCAATTACTCTCGTGGACTGGCTCAGGACTTCGCAGGTCAGTTCAGTTTGCTTGTGAATACAAAGCATCACTGTACGTATATGACATGAAGTGTATTCATTTGTCTTTTTTTTGTCACTCCTCCTGATTTAAAACTCACAGAACAACCGATCAAAGACGCAGTGATCACCGTCCCAGCCTTCTTCAACCAGGCAGAGCGCAGGGCCATCCTGCAGGCTGCACAGATGGCAGGTCTAAAGGTCCTCCAGCTCATCAACGACAACACGGCCGTGGCCTTGAACTACGGGGTTTTCAGGAGGAAAGATATCGACAACACGGTCAAGGTGCAGAGTCAGCGTTACTCCCAAATTACACACTGTAGAGGACGAGTCTTTTTTTTCCTTATGTCAACAAATGAATGAATGAGCATATGCAGACTAGAACCCCAAGCTGCACTGGGCTACATGTTTCATCATTACATCAAAATAGTCTCCTCCTGTGTGAGTATGTACTATAATGTACAGCTAATATAGGAAATGATGAACTATACTCTCACTGAGCACTTTATTAGGAACACCTGTGCATTCTACTTGATCTAATATAACAGCTCTGTCATTAATTCTGCTTTTATGAAGCTTCTACATTTGCTTCTACAAGTTTTTGTTCAACATGAGGGGGACAATATATTACAAACACCTTTCAATATAATGCAGTCCAGTCCACCACCACCACCACCACCACCACCACCACCCACTATAGCTTCAGTAACCACTGGCAACCACTTTTTCATCTTAACTCTTGTTATTTTCATTGCTATATATTTTTAATACTGTAGCACTTTGAGGTTCATTGCGAATGAAAATTCATGTGAACAGTTTTACAAAATGTACAAATGTTCAGTAGGAAACAAAATATAATAATATAGACTCACCAGCTTGATCATTTCCAGGATGAGTACTTGATAAGAATCTGTCAGTCTGCTGACAACAGCTTTATATCGAGGTCATGTTGGCATGAATGTCTCTGTGTTTAACAGTGTGTGAACACAAGCTGCACTGAGAAGTGACTACCAGTGTGTGACAGTGTGATGTGGTTGTTTTTCAGAATGTCATGTTCTATGATATGGGCTCAGGCAGCACCACGGCAACCATTGTCACATATCAGACAGTTAAAACCAAAGAGACTGGCACCCAGCCGCAGCTGCAGATCCGAGGAGTCGGGTGAGTCCACTGATACACACTCATACAAGCACAGTGTTGATTGTGTCTCATGTACAGAGGGAGAAGTCTGTTGTATTAAAGAGGGGTTGAAATTTAGAAAAGTGAGGTGATGAAACATTTATTTAAAATCATAAGATAAGATATTCCTTTATTAGTCCCACGATGGAAACATTTGCGTTATTACAGCAGCAAAGTGAACATTAAAATAGAAGAGCAGCAATAAGAAAGAATAAAGAGACTAGTAAAGGGACTACTTTCTTCATCTTCTAGAAGATTTGACATCTTTTTAAGACAGAACAGTTTGGTGTGAAAGTGGAACTCTGAAATGTTCAGTATTAAATAAATAAATGTTCTTTGTTAATAATAAATGTTATGATTTACCTCTTAAAAATTGAAATGCTTTGTCATCATTCAATGTTATTTTGACCCCCATTATCTACATAATAGACATGTTTCTAAAAGGTTTCCCGTCACATGGTCTCAGTCTTCACCTGCTGCCAAATGTGGCTGCAGTAGCTGCTGTTAGTTACATCAACAACAATGAAGAAGTCATTCAAACAGCTGGAGGCTGCTTCACGTTAACACAGTACAGATGTTCACACAAGACAAACAGCACTGAAAAGTAAAGGCACACTTTCTCTGTGGTTATTGGAGTTAACAGGAGCTAGCTGGAGATAGGACGGGGCATGTGATACAGAACTGAATTTTCCTGATTATAATTTTAGTTGTAATTCACTAGTTCTTACTTATACTGTATATTTAATGTTCTTTATTTATGTGATTTTTATTTTATATTGAATACTTTGTGGCTTTATGTGGAGAAATGAAAATGCAGGAGTAGTCAGCAGTCAGTAGCTTCAGCTGTAAACATGGAAAGATAAGAACTCTACAGGATGATGTTCTTTAGTCTATCTCAGCCTCCTCATCCTTTCTGAAACTTTAAAAACAGGAAGACACATCCAGATAAGAGTCCACACACACACACACACACACACACACACACACATACCATGCAGAGATATCGACTTCCAGCTGAAGTGTAGCTGCAGATCAATATCTTGTAGATCAAGATCTTGATATCTTGTAGCAACAGTACAAGTGTGATGTGTACTCCAGACAGCTGTGACTGAGTGTGTGCTGTGTGACTGTGTCAGTGTGTCAGGATGTTTCTGTCCACTGCAGATGTTAACATGTGGTCTGTGGAGAGACAAAGATGAAAATAAATGTATTTTCTGAAAGGTGAAGGAAGGAAAAACTTTGAGTGGTTCCAGAGAAAAGGAAGTACAAATGAAAACCACAGATAGTGTGCTGTTTGTATCTTACCTGCTTCACTATGCTCACACTGGTTCCTAAGTACAATCAATAACTCATCATAACCATGACAGCAATACTTATTATGACATGAAATATTACAAATCTTTCTAATATAAGCTACAGAGTGATGATGACTATATAAATAATACGATAAGGTGTCACCTGGTGATGCAACATAATAACAATGAATTCCAGCTGCTAGTACCTCCCACTCCCACTAATAACACTGAACTGTCCTTACTGTTTAATCCCAGGGACATTGCACATCAGGAATGTATGTGTATTGTAGATTTATATAATTAGATCATTTTACATAGATTAGATTTTTTATTGTATATAATATTTAATTTAAATTAAATTAAACTTAAATTTTTTAGATCACTTTCACCATTATGCTGGTGTGAATTTTGAATTTCTCCCTTGGGGGAATCAATAATACCTTCCATCCTATAGCAATTAAAGTACATCAATAACAATATTTACAGTACAGATTTAACTCATTAAAGTATATTGTGGTCATTTTTAATTGATAGAAAACTCATAGATTAAAAATATATAATTTTTCATTTCAAAATCTCTCAAATAATACGTGATAAACGTATACACAGTGCAAAGTCTGACTGTAGATAAAGCAGGGTATGTATAATGTTACATTCATTTTGAGTAGACTTAACATCTGCCAGCAGCTGTAGCAGTGTGATAATATAAATCATTTCTAAATGAACACTGAGCTTTAAGTGACACAATCAGGATTTTGTTAGAGATTTCTTGACATGTGTCTGGCTGCCTGGCTGAGCCATTAAAACTCTTAATGAATATCTACACACATGGGATTATTAGAGATGCTTCATGTGGGTGTTTGATTATTGTGGGGCTTCTTTAAATATAAATATTGTAAAGGCAAACCTCCCAAATTACATTTCACTTTCTCAGAATATAACTTCACAAGCATCCATGCCAACTGAAGCGTTGTCTTGTTCTGGCTCTAGATTCGACCGTGGGTTGGGGGGCTTTGAGATGGACCTGAGACTCCGGGACCACTTGGCCAAGCTGTTCAACGAGCAGAAGAAGAGTCAGAAGGATGTGAGGGAGAACCACCGAGCCATGGCTAAGCTCCTCAAAGAGGCTCAGAGGCTCAAGACGGTGCTCAGTGCAAACGCTGAGTTCATGGCTCAGGTGAGACGAGTGATGTGATCTTAAAGTCAAGTTTGAGGAGCTTCGATGCATGTCGATGATTTTAAAATGATGCGATGATCATTGTAGTGAAAGAATCAATGTGTTTTCAGGTAGAAGGTCTGATGGATGACATTGACTTCAAAGCTAAAGTGACCAGAGCAGAGTTTGAAAAGCTGTGTTCAGATCTGTTTGAAAGAGTTCCTCGACCGGTGCAGGACGCCCTCACTTCTGCAGAGATGAAGCTGGTCAGTATTCTCACTGCATGCACCACAGTCTGTGTGTAACAGGTCTGATGTTAGTCATATCAACATATAGACCCCTGTATACTCTACATATGGTGTTTATGAGGGGATGACATAACCTTTTAAGATTGTTAAACTCCTCAGTCACTGTCACAATGAAGTGTTGTACCAGATGTTAGAGCTAACTTTATGTTGTTGGGTGGTATTTGGGTTTATAGAGGGAGCAGCTTTTCCCTATTCATTTTGATGTATTAATGTATAACTAATATTATAAAGTACAATATATCATTCTAACCTTATCAGGATAGATTGATAAAGTCCTGGTCCTATTTCCATCATTGCCCCTGATGATTTTTAAATGTTTATACTGACTCTATAATCCTCAGAGGTTTTAATGATATACACTGTAATACACTGTAATATACACATGTATATACAGTAGAGCCACTTACAGGTGTTTCCTGTTTGGTGGAGATGTAATGTACTGCCTGCTTCATTTGCTGTATTATTATTATTATTATTATTTTTATTTATTTTATTTTTTTTAAAGTTTTAATTTAAAAACTGGTCATGAAAAACATATTTAGGCAATAGTTTTAGTAATTAGAAAACACATTAGGTGAATAGAAAATGGAAATGTGTGATTAAAACCATGGTAATGAATGTCTGTTTCTTTTAAATATAAATCCATCCATCAGCTGAATATATCTAACCTCACTGTGACAAAGTGATAAGTAGCACAAAAACAAATGATGGCTGTTTGCCATCTAAAAATGTGGACTGATGAAATGTCTATGTAGGCACTGAGTGAGCTAGAAGTTAAGTATATAAGGTAATCTGATCTCCTCTTTCTGCCAACAGGATGAAATCGAGCAGGTGATTTTAGTAGGCGGCTCCACCCGTGTCCCCAAGGTTCAGGAAGTGCTGCTCAAAGCTGTGGAGAAGTGAGTGTTAACCACAGAGACGTTACTCTCATTTGAATGACTTAATTTTAAACCATGTAAATAAAGATTTCCAGTCCTCCGCGTGGCTGTAGTTGTAACTGTGTGTGTGTGTGTGCGCGTGTGTGTGTGCGCGTGTGTGTGTGCGCGTGTGTGTGTGCGCGCGTGCGTGTGCGTGCGTGTGCATGTGTGTGCGTGTGCGTGCGTGCGTGTGTGTGTGTGTGTGTGTGTGTGTGTGTGTGTGTGTGCGTGTATATAGAGAGGAGCTGGGGAAGAACATCAATGCAGATGAGGCAGCAGCCATGGGTGCAGTGTACCAAGCTGCTGCACTCAGCAAGGCCTTCAAAGTCAAACCTTTCCTGGTCCGAGACGCAGCTGTGTTCCCCATTCAGGTCAGTGAGGTCATCACTGCTTCATGATCAATGTCAATTACATCAGCTTACAAACAATGGATTCATCTCACTGTGACCATTAGTCATATTTGAAGCAGATCCTATTCATTGTTCACTGTTGCAAACTTGAATGTAAAAAGATCTCCTGAATGCAGGTGGAGTTTAACCGTGAGACGGAGGAAGAAGGGACCAAAACAGTGAAACACAACAAGCGTATCCTCTTCCAGAGGATGGCGCCCTACCCTCAGCGTAAGGTCATCACATTCAACCGCTACAGCGATGACTTTGCTTTTGACATCAACTACGGAGATCTCAGCTTCCTCTCACAGGAAGACCTCAGGTTGGATAGCTGCTTGTTCAGCACTTTTTGCTTCCTGAATGACAATACTGCACAGAGATTAGATCATTTCAACTGTATTCAGGACAGTTTGAGCTAGAAATGGAAATTAAAAAAAGAATAATAATAAAAAAACAGATTTAGATTTAAGTATATTTGATTGTAATCCTTGTTGTTGTCATGTGTTGCAGTGTATTTGGCTCTCTGAACCTGACCACAGTCAGACTGTCTGGAGTGGGAAGCAGCTTTCAGAAGCACACAGACGCTGAGTCTAAAGGCATCAAAGCTCATTTCAACATGGATGAAAGTGGTGTTCTCTTGCTGGACCGGGTCAGTGACACGTTTTCATCCATTCAGCTCGTTGAACATTCACACAAGCAAACTGAGAGAAACAGTTACTACATGCTCCACTGGGGGGAAAAAAGCATTCAGCATTCTGTGGTTAAACAACAGCACACACCAGTATCACATGCTGCAGGTATGAAAGAACAACGTTGTATGTGGATAACGGGCACAACTCCCTTTTGTCTGTAACAGCTCTCATGTCAGACATATTGGTTTAGACTTGGTTGCCATGGTGTTTGTGAGGCTTATTAAAATTAAAGCCAAACACACTTGACTTCAAGAAATGAGATTAACTCAAAAGTAGATTAATTTAAAAAAAGAAAAAACATCAGAAGATTTATGCGTACATAATCGTATAAATCAACAAGTGAGTAAACACAAACACAAACACAGGCACAGCACATGTACACATCATGCACTATGAAGCCAGGCTTTATACACATGCTCTCAGCAACAACTTCTCTGGGCTGTAATTATGGAGTTAATTCACAGAATCTAATATTTATAGTTGCATTAATCAGTCAAGTAATATTTTTTCATGGTTGTGATTTTCGTCCACAGGTGGAGTCTGTCTTTGAAACCATTGTGGAGGAGAAAGAAGAGGAGTCTACATTAACCAGTAGGTTTTGGAATGTAACATCTGTAACATCTGTAACCTCAGCTGTGCAGAATGTACAGTTAGTGACATTTCTGGACTTATTTTCATGGTGGTACAACTCCCACATTTCCTGACTTTGAAGCTTGTTTTTCCGTATGTGTGATAAATATGGTTAAAGCAGTGTGTGTTATCTATAAATGAACATGATTGATTCTTACAGTATCAGTTCATTAAATCTCTGCAGCATGTGAAGGCAGCAGGACTGTTCTGTTCTGATCCTGCAGCACAGAGTCATTACACACAGCTGTCCACAATGTTTACTTTCATTAAATATTACTCTGACACCAGGCTGCAGAATACACACACACACACACACACACATATACTCACCTGTCTGCCTGCTTTTGTAGAAGATGTCAGATTGCTTTCATTGCCTCCTTTCCAACTTCCAACTAGTTTCATGTGTTATTCTTGAAATGCATTACAGTGCACATACATTGTCTGTATTATTATTATTATTATTATTAGTATTATTATTATTATTATTATATGATGTGACCTTAACTCTGACATACTGTTCATATACTCAACAACAATTCACATTCATAAATTCTTATGGAAAAAAGACATTCACAATCACTATTTTATGATGAATACAGCAACATGTTTGAATGCTTATTTTTGACCTTTTTTTATAAACACAGGTCAAATTTGTACATTTGCATAATAAAAATGCATATCAGCTGCACAAAAGTATAAAAATGATGCATTTTATTTATATTTCTGTATATTGGGGGTAACAGGAAAATTCCAGCTAAAAGAAATGTCCATAGGTTGTTTTACAGTTCTAAAATGTAAAAAAAGAAAAGAAAACTCAGTATGTAATATAATGGTAAATGCAATAATATTACAACATAAACATTGTTCGATTCATGTGATTATATAAACAGCTTCACCAAACTATCATTCTGTTATTTTTAAATTTTATTTAAAGTTCAAATATTATACCATCTATCAACTGAATGCAGCTAAGAGCTGTTTGTATATTACAATATTATTTAGAGAACAGCTGTTAATCCACTATGATCAACCACTATTCTTCTGTTACCTGATTTATCTAGAAACAGCAGTTGGGTGATCAGCAGTGATAAGATACAGGACTAACACATTGTAACACAACATCCTGTATTACTGTGTATGACTGAGCCAACACTGTGTTGTCTTTCAGAACTGGGAAACACAATCTCCACCTTATTTGGAGGAGGATCCTCAGAACCCGCCTCCAATGGAACTGAACCTGTCCAGGTAAGTGCTGAGCTGTAAAAGACACAGTTTATCATAGAGATGTTTACTAGGATTATAAAAAAACACACAATACTATATTTATCACTACTGTACTTCCATGCAGTAGCTTTTACATCATCATTTCCCAACTTATCAATGAACACATGCTCCCTGATCGATTCCAGGATGAAGAGGAAGTGCCTCCAGAGTCTGGAAGCGAAGGCAAGGACGAGGACAGCAAGGACAAGGGTCAGAAGGAAGAGGCTCCCAAAGAGAAGCAGGAACAAACAGAGAAAAGTGAACCAGAGGAGAAAAGCCAGGAGAAGAAGGATGACGCAGGCAGCAACACTGATGACAAGGTAAGATCCTGTCACATCATCTGTGCTGCACACTTGATTATACCTTTTGTTTGAGAGACACTAGGTATTGAAAGTAAGCATTCATCTGTTTTGGTAAAGGAGGAAAAGGACGGAGAGAAACCTGCAAATGCCGAGGCAGAGAAGGAAGCCGAGAAGAAGGCAAAACCTCAGAAGAAGAGCAAGATCTCTGAAGACATCGCAGTGGAACTCATCATCAACGACATCCTCAACCCCACCGCTGATGATCTGTCTTCCTCCAAAAAGAAGTAAAGCAGCTTTTTTTCTCCATTCATTTTCAGCTCTTATCTGCCCTCTTGTCTGTCTTATCAGCTGTAAACAAGTCTGTGTATGTTTTCAGGCTGCAGGATCTGACAGACAGAGACTTGGCCAAACATGAAAGAGAAAAGACGCTCAACAGTCTGGAAGCTTTTATCTTTGAGACTCAGGTGAGCAACAAAATCTGAATAATTGTCTGTAAGTTTAGGAAGTTGCGGTTAAGCTTAGATGTTAGATGTAAAAAAAACAATACAGCCAGTAAAATCAGAACGTAGGCAGCAAGAGGAGAACATGCACCTCACCAAAAGCCTCCGCACTTCTTCTTCTCCCTCCAGGACAAGATGTACCAGGATGAGTACCTACTGGTGGTGTCGGAGGAGGACAAGGAACAGATCTCCGCCAAGCTTCGCGAGGCATCTGAGTGGATGGACGAGGATGGCTACACTGCTACCACCAAGCAGCTGAGAGAGAGGCTGTCTCAGCTGAGGAGCCTGTGTAAGGACATGTTCTTCAGGGTGGAGGAGAGGCGCAAGTGGCCCGACCGCCTGGCCGCCCTGGAGAGCATGCTCAACACCTCCAGCTTCTTCCTGAGGTGAGCAGCACGTGCGAGGAGGGCAGATGTAATTTGGTGGTTGTTGTTGTTTTTTTCTTCTGTGGACTGATTTTTATGTATTTTCATTCAAAGGAGCGCCAAACTGATTCCAGAAGACGACCAAATCTTCACAGAAGTCGAGCTGAATATGTTAGAAAAAGTGATCAATGAGACGACGGTAGGTGGTGAAGTTTTCCCAGCTGTGGTTGTTGTCCATTCATTTGTTGTTTTTTAAAGGGGTAATCCGGAAATCTGTTTCTCTATAACATAAAGTTGCATCACGTGAGACGCAATGGTTCAAATAGAAGCAGCAGAGGCTGAGAGACCCAACCTTTCAGTCTATAAGATGGGTCAAACTCCAAAAACAATGGATCCTACATTTCCCATAATGCAGTTGAATAGTGTCTCAAACCTCCAGAGGCCTGTACTACGAAGCTGGATTTTCTCTTATCGAGGTAACTTCAGGGTTTCAGGACATTCAGACTATCCCTCATGTGCAACCAGGCTTATTTTTCAAATATATATTTTCGTCTATCTTTTACATGTACAATAAATAAATAACCTCCAGTTTCAGAACTTGTGTCAGGAAACCTGACAAAAAGTCTCAATAAGAACATCTTGAGAGTAATCGCTGCAAAAGTGCACAAAAGCAGCATTCCTTCCTGGCTTTTGCTGCAGCATCAGTGTTGCTTTTGGCCTGGATGATGTGAATTCTTCATATAGTTGAAGAATAATTGTCTGCTCCTCCATGGTAAAGTAGTCTGCTCTGCAGGGTTTCTCCATGTTTGTGATTGGTCAGACGCTGCAAACACCTCCCCTTTATGTGAGCGCTCAGTGATCCAGATTGGAAAACCCTGGGTTCAATTACCGAGTTGATAACCAGCTTCATAGTACAGTTTATCCTAGATTGTGAATGTCTGGATAAGTCAACCCAGGTAACGGAGAGATATCCTGGGTATGTTAATCCAGCTTCGTAGTACAGGCCTCTGGTCATATTGCACGTTGTCAGTTGTATATTTGAAGCCTGCATGCTCAAGTTGAGAAAAGAAATAACCCAGATGACATCACTGGGTTTAGAAAGCTCCTCTTGAACCGTAGAGGAGATCTAAAAACTTATCGAGCTCCGTAGTATTCCTGTAACAGATCTATAAAATTTGAAGGAGTGCCCCTTTTTAAACCTCCAAATGAACCCACACACTCCCTCACACACTCTGTCTGCTCCAGACGTGGAAGAACGAGACCATAGCCGAACAGGAGAAACGCTCCCCGAAGGAGCGTCCCATCCTGCTGTCCAAAGACATCGAGTCCAAACTGTCCCTCCTGGATCGAGAGGTCAACTACCTGCTCAACAAGGCCAAGTTCGCCAAGCCAAAGGCTAAAGCCAAAGCCAAGAACAGCACGAGCTCTGAGAAAAGCAGCAAGACCAACAGCACAGCCGAGGAGAAAGTCATCCCTCCCACAGAGGAGACAGACAAAAACAAAGGTGGGTCATCATGCATGTCATAAAAGTTTATTGTTCTATTATAAAGTGTAATAAAGCATAACATCCCTTCTAATATATTTCTTTATTCAAATACAGAAACTGCAGAGGAAGTGCTGCCAGGTGAAGCCCCGCCCACTGAGGAGAGCCCCAAACAGACAGATTCAGATAGCCAATCACAACCCACAGAAGAAACAACAACTACAGGTCGGTCCGCCAAACCAGCAGGTGATGATGCTGGAGAACTTTAGGGTATGGACAAAATAATTGAAACACATTAAACGCAATACAATACTAAACTTAGAGGCTCATAACTCATGTGTTTCTTAATCCAATAATAATAAGATCCAGTCAGTGAGTTTATTAATCCTTCAGGGTGCCAACTGCTTGTTTTTTAACATGATCTTTAATAAACTACAGCTGCTGCAATAAGTAAGTAAGTGAAGTCAATTTAAAATAACAGCTTTCACAGAGCAAGTGCTTCACAAGAGTAAAACTGTATAGGACCATAAAAATAGCACAATATAAGATACAATATAACTTAAAACACACAAACTACAAGCACTAGACACTATGAGGTGAGACAAAACTGCAGACTCATTTATTCAAACTGGCCTGTCTTTTAAAGATGTCAGCAGAGATCATAGATAATGTCTACAGGAAGACTTCCACAGTTTTAAAGTCACAATCACATTTAGAGAGTGAGGGACAATCAGGAAGCTACGCGGCTCAAACAATGACGCTGCAATGAATTTATGGATTTTTCCCGGTTTCACAAGCTTTGTTGAAATCTTGCGCGATATTTTGACGATGTTTACAACTTTAGCAGTAGCAGCAGAGTAAAAGTGTTTATTTTAATAAATTCCTGGTGTACTTACAAACTTTCCAATGCATCGATTTATGAGTAAAGACCCTATTTATACTACTGTAGATAGATATATACTTTATTGTCCCCGAAGGGAAATTTGTCTTGGGCTCGGCTGAGACCACTGCCGCCATAGTTAAAAGAACAAAGAAAGAAAATAAAAGTAAAGTTGTACATTTGCACAACAATAAATGATATAATGCTACCTGTTGACTCAATAAATACATACATATAATAAGTACACATATTGCACATTCCCACAGGGGATTACACCAATCATAGCAGCATCAACATGACAGTAATGCATACCTCACACTGTTTACAAAGTCTTACTTATTATTCTAATGGACGTAGGGATGAATGAATATTTAAATATGTAGAAGTTTGATAACAATCCAGGCATTATTAGTGGGGTCATTTACCAGATACACTGGTGGTCCTGTTAGCGCCTGTACTAAGACATTCAGCTGCTGGCTCTAACTCCACTATTTTATATTAGATAGACCTCATGGTGCATATGACGCTAGGTCGAAATTACGCCGAGCCATCGCTTTAAAGCCTGTGTAAAGTTCTTTTGTTTCAATGTAGGCACCTGCGGCTTTTAGACATGTGCAGTGTATTTATGTTCAAAATAAATATTTTTTTAAAAATTCAGTGGGTGCAGCTTATATTTAGGTGTGCTTAATAGTCCGGAAATTACGGTAATAATGGTGCAGGTTAGAGATGCACACAGTTGCCTGACCATGCACTGAAGTACATGTGAAAACAAGAACCTTAACATGAATTCTAAACCTGATAGGAAGCCAATGTAAGAAAGATCAGATAGATGTGATGTGAGTCATGCTGCTGGATCTTGCAGTAATGTGATGAACGGGCTTATGATAGGTTGCATTGAGGTGCATTGTCTGATCAAATATAACAGGTTTGTAAGATTAGACTGTACAGCTGAAGAAAGGGACTCAATACACCGAGCAACCTTAGAAGGGATGCTATCTGAAACAATGATCAGGACTTAGATTTATAGGTTATATAGGAATACACTGATCTGCACGGTAACTGCAGTAACTATCTGCACATGAAAATTGTTGATTTTCTTAAATAAGGGATATGAAACTATCAGAAATGAAATGTGATCACTTGTGGATAATGAGTAAAAAGAAAAACCAAAGTGTCAGAACACCAAATTATGATAGATTGTGTTTCTGTTTTTAAATCTGTTCAAAAGTAATAAAACATCACAACAGCAAAGCATTGAATTATATTCACATCTCATCCAAAAGAGACTTTTTAATTTGACATTTTAACAAGTTCTTACATCATTTACCAGACCAAAAAGAAATAAAAACAGGAACTGATGAAACATGCATTACTTTGGTGCAGAAAGTGATGAACACAAAGCTGAAGCTCATTGTCCTCTCTCTGTTATGACAGATGTAATGTAGCTGCCCAGCTGTGGCTTCATAATAAAAAGTTACAATTCATTTCGTAGATTAAATTCTAAACCTGATACTAATGCATTTGAAAGTATTTGTCACAGTCACAATGAGATGAGTGTAACATCAGCAGAGAGGGCAAAGCCTCTTCTCATGTCACACTGGTTCAGGCTCAGCTAAAAGGTATCACCATAGCAACAGCTTCTGGATTGGCTGTGTTAAATCAGTAAGCATAGGATTGAGTTACTCAGCAGAACTTGTGCTTTTCTGTAAATATGAATGCAGTCGATGTAATCTCACATCTCTCTCACACACACACACACACACACACACACACACACACACACACACACACACACACAGAGTGTTGATTTTTTTCCTTTCCTGTCCTCTCTTCCAGGACCAACGGAGAAGGCCGAACCTGAGAACCACATAGGGGATGAATTATAACAGCTGGAACTGAGAAAAAAAAATCACTATATTTATTGACAGTGTATAAATGTTCAAGTTCCCCCTCACTCTTTTATCTGTTGGGTTTTTTTTCCTTTTTTTTTTTTTTTTGTCTTTATGCCCCTGTTTGTTGAACTGCTGAAAGCTGATTGGATAAGGATTGGAGACCACTCATCTTGCCCCCCCGGCCCCCTCCCCACACACACACACATACACACACCTCTCCCCCTCCTCCTTCACTTCCTGTGCTGTCCATCTCCCCTTCTGTCTTTAATGGACTCTTATACAGCGAGAAGAAGCAGTTTATCAAATAGAAAGCAGAGACTGATAGATGCTGGGGGGGTCAAGACAAAATCACTTCCCTCCTATAACATATGACGGCGTCAGTGCTGATACGGTGAGGTGTGAGCAGTGTTCGGCTGCACTGAAATAGCTAAATGAACACTTGATAAATAGATGAGTGCTCTTATACTCATTCATGAACAATTCATGTATCTGAATCTTTGACCACAGTGTGTTTTCAGGTTCATATTTGTCCTAACGCCTGCATTCTTTATTCATAGCCGCTGAGTAAGTGCGCAACTTGTTGGGGGTTTGGTGGCTTTGGAGCTGATTTAGGGTCCTTTGGAAGATTTTGTTGCTTCATTTGAAAATGAATTTGGCCATTGGACAAAAAGTGTACACATACATTCTAAATATTGAAAACTTAAAGTACAGTTGATAAGAATGAAAAGCTTCTTTCATCTGGTGAATCAAAGCATTAACTATAATCTGTCTTCATCATAATTATTAATGCTGTGGCATGGTACGATTTGCCATGTCATACTGCAGTAACTCAACAGTGACTGTCAGATTAGAAAGACTAAACTCTACTAATAATATCTTACATCTTATGTAAAAGTTTGGAAAGTGTCTGTTCCTCAGTCAGAAGCCACTTTCACTTCTTTTTCTGGTATGTTTACTTGATGGAACTGATGATCCCCCAACTTTATAAACCTGCTGAAGTGTAACTACCACACCACCAGCATTTACAGTTTCTAATGACTTAATGGAAGCATTGTTACTGTTCCCTACAGTGCAAAGAAGCAGCAGATGCTCAGGTGCATCATCTAGCAGGTAGTGTTGGAGATGCACGCTGAGAATGAATTATAAAAACCCAGCTGCCAAACCGTGGTGTTTAAACATTTAAAAACCAAGTCTTCACATTTCATCTTTCACCACTCCTCTGACCCGGCTGAATGAACTAGATGTAATTCATGAGTTAGTTGTTTTTTGTTTTTTTTTCTACTGATGCCAATTCAATCCTTTGAAAAGTGCTTGAATGTGTTTCATACTCCATGTTTTCAAAGACTCATAAGCTGCTAAACGTTGTAGAAGAGGTGGTGCGTTAGTGTTGGTCACTGCTCTTTACCTCCATTTACCCTGTGGTGCAGATTCTCGCTCAGATGTTCAGGGCTTTTATTTTCCCTCACCAGGGCAGGAGGAGGAGGGGTGGAGGGATTTGGATCAGGACTTTGTGTCAGCTGTGTGCTTGGGTGTGTGCAGCACTCTGGATCATTTTGAGGGGGGAGGGGGGGGGTTGATGAAAACAAAAAGTCAGGAATGGGAGATGCAAACAATGTTGTGTTTCTAAACTGTTAATAAAAAAAAAAACTTTTTTTGTTTTTAATTTGATGTATTAACATGATAATGTGACTTTACTTTGGTGTTGGTGGAGGGAAGCAGACACAAAACCCACAATCATGATCACACGTTTTTACAGACAACCCACCCCATTGAAGTGCAGCTGTTCCTTAGAGGTACCCCACCCCTTTATATGAATAGTTCATCATCTGTAGCTTCTCAGTGGTTCACTTTGCTCCAGAAATAATTAGCAGAGAAATTTGCAGTCATTAGATATATTAGATGTATTTCACACACAACAATATATTCCTCCATTGCTGTCCTAATGTAATAGTTAGTTTGTGTGCCATTTTAATATTATTCATACTTTATCCTCAGTTTCCAGTAACATTAGTAAGATATGTTATCAGGAGGTTTATGCTACCTTGCATGGGACATTTCAGTGCGGGCTAACTTTGTGCTAGGTTTTGTAGAGTTTTACCTTTACATACAGTATCTGCACCCCTAAAGCTAAAATATGGGTCTGTACTGTGTGTACATTTTCATCCCACTAAGTGCAAATTCAGAGAAAAGGAAAAGTTGCTGTGGAAAATGTTACTGTATTATACAGTGTATACAGTCTGTGTTCTCAATGGTAAAATCATTTGGATTTTATTCCTGCTATCAGGAGATTATTCAATTGAAATCTCTATTCCGTTAATACCTATATTGTCCCAGTTTGTGTTCATGGATGCTCCAGTATGTAAGAATGAGTCACTGATTGACAACCAGTAAATGAAGGGCCCTATTTTAATGATCTATAACGCATGGCGTGAAGCGTGTGGCGCAAGTGCCTTTGGGGAGTGTCCAAATCCACTTTAGCTATTTTAACAGAGGAAAAATGTTCACTGCGCCAGGCGCATGGTCTAAAAGGGATGGACTTAAGTCCCCTCATTAATCATAGGCATGTTTTGGGCGTAACACGCGGTAAACCAATCAGAGTGTCATCTCTCATTCCCTTTAATATCCAGGAGCGCTGTCACATTGGTGGATTGCTATTATAACAGCGCATTTACCCAGCAATGTTTCAACAATATAACATGACTTACTTTTGCTGAAAGGAAAGTTGGCTGATGAGCTGCTAACCTCACATTTAATTCATATAAAGGAAGAATATGGAGATATGATGAGTGTAGAGGTGTGTGTAGTTATACTGCAGCAGCCTGGTGTCATCAGCTGATTTAATAAACAGTGATCACCTGTGTGTAATAGCACTGTGCTCTGTGAGCATCAGAGGCTACAGACTTTCATAGGTTGTTAGGACTGTCCACAACGGCGCTCTCCATTTTTTACAATTAATTAAATCTGATAAATATTATTATTTATTATTTTAATTATTATTTATTATTAACTAATATCACATGTATTTTTAATATGTTAATGTACATCATAATACAAACTTTTATTTGTAATGTTTTGCATGTTTGTGTGCTGCTGTGCGTCTGTGTGGTAACAAGCACAGTGTCTGCTCCTATATATCCACCTATATAGGAGCATATAGGACTCTTGATGATGCTCCCTTAAATAACAGTAACATATGCACCAGCGACTTTAGACATGTTTGTTTTTGGTCAGTAGCTCAATCACTTTCCTCTGCCTAAAAATAGCAACGCACCACCAACGTGCCTGACCACACCTCATCTAGAGACCAACACGCCCATAGACGCACAGACTGGTGTAAGTGCATTTGCTATTTAGACAACGTGGGCGCAGGAAGAGAAAATGACAACTGCGCCGGGGGAAAGACACATGTGCCACGGTCTCGCCGACCGCAAGATGGGGCCCGAAGGATGAAATCTGACCTGAAACTAATAAGAGCAAATCTTCACAAAAACTGAATAAAAGTAGTTATACTGCACTCTGTTTTCCAGTAGAGGCACACAAATGACACATGACAGGAAGGTTTGTGACACTTTTTTGGGGGGCTTGGTGGTCAGTTTTACAATCTGTGGATCATGGATTTGTAAATAAGTCTACTTCCAGATGTTGACTTCATGTGTGCTTTATAGAGATCCTCAGCATTCTGTACAGCAGGTTCTCTGCACTGAACTGTCTCAGATCATTATAATGTCAAATGCAGCTGCAAGAGTGAGAGCCAATAATGCTAGTAAAATAATAAACCCACTTTTATTAAAAATAGCAATATAAAAGCACAGGACTGCAGCCTTATCATTATTGTAAAAGGATTATTAAAAAACACCCAGAAAATGCACCATAATCCTTACCAGTTATTTTATTAGAGATACAATTCAATTAAAAAAAACTCCTGAAGCTTTAATAGTTACAAAAGTATATAAAAAATCCCTGAATGTGAGATACCTGCCTATTTGCTTTAATAACACAAATAATCACAGCCCTTTTTCCAATACCAAATATTACATTATAAAAGGAATACATACACCTGCAGCAGTGTGCAAGGGTTCAACTGTACAGTGCATGTGCATGTTTAGTACTGTTAACTGAACCACTGAAGCATGCACATAACACTCTATATGTATATATATATATATATGTTATGTCTGTTCTTCCAGGCTACATAAAGTTTTATTGGAAATACTTGTTTCAATGAACCTGCATCTGCAAAAATGCTTTATCACAATGCTTCCATGGTATTATAAACAAACTTAATGAGTAAATACAGGACAGAGCCTTTGCAAGCTGTCTTGACCTTCTGTCACCCTTGTGTGAACAGACTTCTGTTGTTGAAACTGATGTTGGAGTAGTGAATGTGGTAAACAATGAAAGCCACCAGAGAAAAGCAGAGAGCTCCAACAATGGCTGCCACGACTGAAACAGCCAGCACAGCACTGTCCACATTAGTCTTCTGAACACCTGGGAAGAAAAATGACAGTAATTATTAGATCATGTAAAAGCATTAGAGTTTATACTGATGACTAGAATGGAAATATTTATATTCAACATTTATGTATTGAACTGCCAAGACAACTGGATCACTGATCATACACACTGGAGTATACAGACAACATAATCAACTTTTCAACTTTTTCATTTCTGGATTCTTTGATTGGTAACTACTATGGTATGAATACCATAGTTTCCTGAGAGAATAAATAGAAACATAAATAATAATATTTGACAGCTGCTTCTCCCTTTTTTTTACCACTTACACTTAAACTGTCATGATTGCAACTGCCTTTTTCTGTTTACATAAGCAAAATTAAGGTTTCACAAATCTGAAAGTGGGTTTTCAGTTTTTACTATGATATTTGACACATTTTCATAAGTGTCAGTGGTAAAAATGGCCAAAACTGAGAATCAGCTGCTAAATATGATTCCATTTGTTCTCTAAGACAACTGCCTGTCTTCAACTGTCAAACCAAACAGCAAATCAAAGGTCACTGCCAGTGTATTAGCATTGGTCAACCTCCTTTAATCATTGGCAATGGTGCCACCTGGTAATAGTCAGCACCTGAGGTCTTGGAAGGAGAACAGCAGAGGATGGTACTAATCTGCCTGCCAAGGATGAGAATCTCTCTTAAAAAGGACCAATACTGAGCAGACAGGGAGAAGGCTGGGAAGTGTGTTCTGGGTTATAAATGGTAAGTGACTGTTAGGCTACGTTCACACCGCAGTTAAAAGTGACCTGAATCCGATTTGTTCGCTCAAATGTGACCCACATCTGATTTGTTTCTGACAATGTGAACAGTACAAGTCGCATTGAATCTGACACTTTCAAATCCGATTCAGGCCACTTTCAAATGTGGTACTGAATCAGATACATATCGGATTTTTTTGAATGCGATTGCAGTCGCAGGTGGCATTTAATGTGACTTTGACGGCGTTATTCTGGAGCAGCAGACATCATCACACAGCTAATGCTCCGCTTCCTTTTTAACATCACTCGCTCACAAACACACTGTTTTTAACATTAGACCATGAATGGGACCACCAGTAACTTCACCAGCTGTTGCTGTTGCCATGTTCGCTTCCCTAAACACCTTTCTGTGTGTGACGTCATGAATGATCAACTGAGCATGCGGGTCACTTCAGGAGTGTGAGCTGTTCACATCGCAGTCCGCAGACAGGCCACATTTAAAAGTGTAATATGAACAGCCAAAGAAAAATCGGATTTAGCCTATGACTGTAGTGTTGAGAAAACAGGAGGGAGTGGATTTGTGGATGCCCCTAACTCCTCTCCTTTCTGCTTACCTGAGTAAACCCAGGTCCAGCAGGGATTTCAGTTCTTTAAACCCCTATTTCATCAACCCCTCCCCATAAGTCAATAATGTTATGTTGTTTGAGCCTTATACTTATGTCAGATTATACTTGTGATTTGTTTGGTTTAAAAGCCCTGAATCAACACAACAGCCTAAGGCAAAAATCTTTATAGCTGCTCAGAATGGACAGCTACTAAAACTGGCATGTCCGATTGATGGTTTCAAATCAGTCTGACATGTCCCAGACAAACCTTTCCTTAATGAACAGGTTTGAGTGTGGCCATTCAGGACTGGTATTAACACTTTTTCCTTTGTTGTGCTAAAAATGACAGAATGATTCACTGCTGAATCTGGGGTTTCTTGGCCTTTGGGCTTAAGGTCCTCCTTACCACAAAAGTCTGGTACAACACCTGTATTTGTGCAACCCATATACCAATGACTTTGGGCTCTAGTGTACCCTCTCTTTGGGACAAGAACATGAGACAACTAGAAAAAAAGGAACATGACAGTGGCAGAAAGCAGTGATGCACTCCTGGACAACAAACCATACACCAGGAAATCAAATCTCGTAAATCACAAGTAGAAAAGCTGACAAAGCTTAACCTCACCAAGCCCACAGAGAATGTTCTTCTCTGTTCTCTTGCTTACCTGCTACTTCCCTCCCAAGGGCCTGCTGCAGAAAGGGGACCCTGTTTCTCTTTAGCAGGTGAGCACTGTTTATCTGGCCCTTCACTTTGGACACATTTCCCTGGAAGCCTTTAGTAACTCATCTTTCTATTTGTTCCACTTGCGTCTACAGTGTCTGATCAGAGAAACCAGTTGGCATTGTTGTCCAATGTTCTTGCCATCTGTTTTGCTTGATTAAAAAATGCAGGAATACAAAATATGAACTCATGTTGTAATTACTGTGTGCTTACCTCCAGGTACTGTCAGATGCCCTATGAGAAAGCAATAGACACCCTTAGTTCAATCTTGACTAATAGAAACCTCCAGAAATGTCATGCACTATTGACATGTGACAGGTATAATTCAAAACATGTGTTACTTACTCTGCCTTCATTATCTTAATGCTGTGCATTAGAATAAACTGATGTAATACTGAATGCTTGAGCATCTCAGATTTCTGACCTTTCTCACCTTTATTTAGCCGGATAGTGATGGGGCCTGAACTGACAGTGGCCATGTCACTCACTGTGGTGTCCTGGTTGTCACTGACACTGCGGCGCCTCCTTGAGTTGGTGTTGGTAGTGCAGTTCTGCAGGTCAATTAAATGATTTTGATTTTGGTTAGAGCAGTTTTCAAGCAGAAGTAACCTAAGCTGTTTTGGTGTAATAGAGTATTTGAAAGGTGGTTATAGAGATAAAGAATATTCCTAATTTCCTTCACCACTTTCCTTGGAAATACAGAAACTACTGTACATCAGAACTTTATATCTACATCCATAACATGATGTTATTTGTACAACAGAGCATCCCTAGGAATTATGTCCATAATGGACGATTCCACATGTCATAATTTACAGCCAATGTTCAATGCCACTACATGGGTAGCTCAACCAATTGTTTATGTTGCCTAACCTCAACCACACCTTCACTATAGTTTATTTACTATGACCAAAACCTCTCTCTAACTTTCACCACACTGTAGCTGCCATGCCCAAATTCTGTAGTTAGTGAGAGTGAGTAGGGCCACATTTGTGATGTGTGGTGTTGCACCTTGAGGAGGAGTCTGACCTGAATGAGGCTGGGGCAGATGGATGTCACACAGAGCCTGGTGGCACAGTGAACGTAGTAGGTGGAGTGAGAATCAACTGCGTGTTCAATGAAGCGGAAAGTTTCGAAGGAGAAACGAGCTTCCTGCTGCACTCCATTGACTCCCAATATTGTCTGGTCATCCCGGTTACAACTTGAAGAGAACAAATGCTAAATTCAAAGATTCTGATCAACAGTCAGGATACCATTTCATTCAGCGTAGCCCCCGGTTCACAGTGTGACTTTTAAAGGTTTAGACAACTTCATTTCCAAACATTAACTCTGTGTCAAAAGTCTGTAAATTAACTCAGTCATGTTGTTTCACTTTTCATATCTCGAAGCTGATAACTCACCCAACAAAGAGATCATAAGATGCGGTGCTGACGTGGAGAGGTGAGGTTGTAGCATAACATCGGTCCAGGACAACATTGAATCTGCAACACAAAGTTTTGGTGTCAGAGAGAGAGATAATCCTATTTCAAATGTTCAGCTGAGATTTGATGTATTGAGACTGAAGGATTTTCATCTAAGATATTTGCACAGGTAGAAAATGTACCAAACGCTGTAATATTCAAGCAGTGATTAAAAAAACCAAACATCTAACATGTAAAATCAATAAAGATATACAGCAGCATACCTTAACCTCAGTTGTTAAAAGTGTAAAATACCTGTTGGTGAGATTAGATGCCTTCACTTCTACAAAGATCCTAGTCTTTAGCTCTAGGCCTCCTTGAGGAATCCGCAGAATGGAGGAGTATCCATGATCCTTGAGATAGAAAAACAGGAGAGAGGAGAAGATGATGCTTAAAGATGACACACTGCACCTTTATGTTTACTGTGCATCAGATGCCTGCAGGGTATGTGCAGACAGGGGAGTGGTCATGCTAAAGTTGTTGTGCATCAGACAGAGTCAAAGTTTTTTGTATGTCATGTTCATCATTAGTTTAAAAAGAGAGGTGGGAGATGGAATATGACATGCACTGTAGCAAAGGTTCATGTTTAAATCCAGCAAGCCAACATTGATATCAAGAGTCTCAGCCAACTGAGCTAATCATCTAATCAATTCTTTTTGATATGGTCATTTCATGGTTTTTATGGTTATTTATTCTTTCTGTTTAGTCATCAGAATTGTTTATGTGTATGTGAGAAATATCACTTCATGCATGAAAATAATAACCATGGTTATTTGAAGGGGACTCGTTTTCAGACATTCTGAAGTCGGGCAATATACTGAAAGCCAAGAGATACAAAGAGTGCTGATTAATTCAAACTATTCTATATTGTGAACAAAATGCCATTTTGACAGAAATAGACACCTGATACCAGGTCTTACAGTTAATGTGTCTTGTGCCATGCAGTCCAGATGACAATGTTTGCTATAGTTCATTACTTAATTGTTTTTGTACCAATGAAGACTTGGGATGAATGTGGATTAACTGGAATCTGTAACAACAAAGCTCTTTGCCACTTTGGTCCTAAACACCATTGATCTTTTGCTGACAGCTCTCTGTTCTTACCGAGAAAAGGTGCATGCTCAGTGTGCTGACAAAACTGCCATTATTGTCTTTGACTGCCAGACTGACCCCGGCCCTGTTGGGGGGAACAAAACGTCAGCAGCTGGAAATCTTTATGGGAAAAACCCAAGTTGACAAGAACCAGGTCATCATTCATTTGATACACGAGGGAACAACACACCAAGGTGAGATTCTTACCCTGTTGAAACGAGACACCTCTAATTGCACCATGAAGCATAACCAAATATGATACTTGATCCTTTCTTACATATAGTCAAGCTGAGGGTCATTCATTCACAGCTAACTTCTCAAAATGCTTTACACAAGCATGTTTTAATATGATAATTAAAGTACAGCCATCATATTGTGATTAGTTGAATTCACTTTTGAAATTGAGAATTCAAGCTATCATCAGGGATTGGCAAACAAATTGTCCAGTGTAAAAGGATTTCTAAAACATTCCTTGCAGCCAGGTGAAACACAGAACACATAATAAACATAATAAAATACATAACTTATGTTTAAAATATTAAATGTGCTAAAACCTACCATACAAAGTCAAATAATCAAGTGACAGCACACCATAAAACCCACAGAACACCTAATGCATCATCATTGTTAAATCGGTTAAAACAATATCTCCATAATTACTCATCACTTTTATATGGATAACCAGTTATGGATATAACTACAGTTTCATGTTTTCTGGATAACTGCCAGACTGAAATACCTGGATATCCACCACATGTATGCATGTACAGGAGGTTGAGACACAATACCAATAAAGTCACACATGTGACCTGAGTAATGCCAGCAGACTAATTAAATGGGCCTGGCACCCAGCAGTCATCTCCTGTAGAGTCCTCATCAAGAGTCCAAGTGACAGTGAACTCTGTTAAGTCTGTAGAAGAAGGCAAAGTTGCTGCCACACGGATGTCACTCAGTGGAACACCTATCAATGTGGCCCAAGAAGTGGATACACTGCTTGTTGAATGCCATCCCACTGGGGCGGACCTGGAGGCTCTTGAGCATGTATACTTGAGATCAACAACCCAATTTGAGAGCCTCTGCTTAGATAGTCAAGGATGCATGAGCACTGATTATGGTCTGGACCACAACCTGTTTACAAGAATTCCATAGTAAGGCTGGACCTTCAGGGGCCAAACATGCAGCTGAAGGCAATCTATGTGGGAATGCCAAATGTGCCTCTCCAACTGTGACAGAAGGTCTTGTCTCATTGGGAAAGGCCAAGACAGTTCACAGAGAAACCGACAGATCACACAAAACCATATCCTACCTGGTCAGTATGGAGCCATGAGCAGCACTGTGCAGTTGCACATGTTAATTCTGTGTAGTGTCAGCATGGATACAACCACAGTGGACAGTGTATTGAGTTTTCCAAAGCAACCAAATGCATTGCCCTGAGATATGCAAGGTGAGGTGGGGTCCACATAATAAATTGTTGAAGTGTTGTCTGATCAAACAAGGAAGGAAGAAAATGCTCAAGGGTGAAATGTATTGCATAAAGCTTTAGCAGAATTATGGTAAGTTAAGTGGAGCCCTCTCAATCAAACCGAATTTTCAACGCCTTTCTCTAGAAGCAGCAAAATCTCGTGTCTGAGAGCAAGAATCCTCAGAGGGTCACTGATAACAGTCATTCTGACACTGTTGAACTTTGGGGGCCCATGCCTGACCTGAATACTGCATCCCATGGAAAGGGTTGATAACACCCAAGGGTCAGAAATCAAGGCCATCCAGTGGTTGGAATGTAGCGGAGAGAAATGGCTGGTGCCTGGATTCTGGGAGTCAACTCCCATGTCTACTCTTATGGTTTTAGGGGGGCTTCAGTGATCGGTTGGCTTCAGGGGCCCCACCCAGGTCACATGTGTGACTTTGTTGGTATCGTGCCTTGATTATGAGAACACAGTGTAGGAGCGTAAAATTAGCAACGAGTTTAAAAGTAGAATTTCTTTGGCTTGCCTTTGCTAATAACAGCAACTAAAATTTAAAATATACTCTGTGTTTGTACTTTTTCACTGTGACGGCCACTTACACGCTCATCTGAGTATTGTTGACCAGGTACTGCAGTGGGTAGCGGCAGGAGAACTTGTACATCACCTCCTGGTGATAGGTGATGGCTCCATCACTGGGGTCCTTTGAGCAGACCATGCCTGAGATGTTGACGTGCTGGACACTGGAGAAGTCAGCAAACGCTCCGGTTCCCGTCTCCTGAGTGACCTTTGAGGAAAAGAGATCAGTTCTATCTTCAAATCAAGAGATTAAGTAAGTTGAGTAAATATCAATAGATTTGACTCCGATTTTAGATGAACCCCTCATGTGACAACATCTATTGTAGCTGCATCAGGCTTCAATAACTTACTATCATCGTGCTGGAACAGGCATTGATGGCTTCCTCTGTGATGGAGAAGTTGAATTTGACAACAGGTGGGTTTGCTGACCAATCAGGAGTACCTTTACATTCGTGTTTGGAGTGTTGTGAGTTGAGGGACAGCAGCGACTCGTTGTATCCATTGAAGTAGATGGGACACAAGAGGATCTGCATTTCCACCCTCTGAGGGCCACAGAGGACTTCGATGTCTGAGTTTGCTGCAGAGACAGGATGAGACCAGAGTTAGGATTCTGAGCATGAATTAATTTCTTTCTGAGGAGCAGACTGTTCTGACTTGTTCAGATTTTAAACATATTCAGTTTGTGGTGAGATTAGGAAGTAGGCACATTCTTACATTGGCCTCAAGACTTAATCAAAAAAGTGGTGGGGTTTGAAAAAAGTGGGCAGGAAGAGAGTTTTTTGCAGGTTGGGGGGGGGGGGGGGGGCACAGCTGGTGTCACTGACCTGGACTTCTGAATGTGGAGTGTCCAGTGCAGGCATTCTGAGCTTGGGCCAGAAGGATCAAGGCAAGTTGATGAATAAGAAGAGTCAGCCACATTGTCCTCAAACTGCTGGTGAGACAAAGAAATGCAGTAATGCATATGATCTGTTCACTACAGCACAAAGTATCATGTTAAAGATCACAAAAAGGCAAAGAAATGTACAAATTTGACCTCAAACTCTGTTATTGATTATGCCAGAATTGTAGAAGTGCTTGATTTTAAAAACATGAGCAAGTCAAACTGATATAATGTATACGAAATATATACACTAACATTAAATTGGCAACATTTGCATATATCCTTAAGCCAGTCCTCAAATACAGGATGACTCAGTCTGATGAGTAAATATAGCAGCTACAGTTATACCTGAATGACTCTTACAAGTGATTAAACATTAACCGAATGTCTCAAAAACCTGGAGCGTCTAATTGTTCATCTGTATATTATAACTAGTGATCATTTTCCCTCAGTCTGTAGCATCATGAAGTGTATCACACTGTACAGACTAAACCACACTGAAGAGGAGATGGTGTGCCTTCAGTGAAAACAGTATTCTTCCTGTTTGGTCAGAATTTTTGTTTTAAGATGAGGAAACTAAAATGTAGTGATAGTAGTCAGCAGCAGTGCAGAATTTAGCAGCATCACTGTGTAATCCATCAAATTCCAATTACAGTTAGAGCTGGCGAGCAAAACACAATCATCTTATCTTGTAAACAATAAAAAAACAATCTTGTACATTGTGAAATATTACTTAGAAAGTTTAGAAAAGTTGTTACCTTGTGTGGATAGCCACACCTCTTTCCCTCAGTGTGTCTTTTCTGTCTTTGCTTGTACCTTCATGACTTCTCAGCCATTTATACTGGCCTCCTTTTTAGCTAAATAGGGTTCACAGGAAGCTCACTGAGGAGAAAGGGAAAGGTAAGGTTGCCCGCAACCGGATCATCTGACAGACATGAAACAATAGATGAACCTATATGGAGCACCTTTAGTGTAGTGGAAACATTATGTCAAGTAGCTATAAATTTAACTTGTCATTGTAGCAGTGACGTCAACTGCTATTAGTTTTTTCTATTTTTAATCTAAGTGTCCTGATATGATCTTAGTCACATCTCTACAGATGGATTCAATATTAAGAAAAATTAGATTAAACACAAAATCTTGATATTTTAAATTGCTGTCCTTTTTGGAATTACTATTATTACTTTAAACCAATCAATAAAAGGGAGATTATTTATAGATTTCTGAGCTAAATTGCTCAAAGACACAATACAATTGAATTTTGATAAATATCATCACATGTATGTACATACAATACAGAACATCATCCATAGGAAACTGAAAAAAAACAAAAACAAAAGCATATATGTCAGCAAAAACCTAAAGTAACTTCTAGTAACTTTTAGTTACATAACTAAACTGCCGCATTGTTTTATGTAAAAGCCCATGTTATGAATTCTGCTCCACTAAATTGATGGGTTTTTTTTTCACATCCCCTCACTTTTGCCAGGGGCGAGCACCCTTTGTCAAGAAATTAGGTCTCCTGCACACTATGTCTGATTTGGAGAGCGAGGCACACCCTGCCAAACAAAACCTACAACTGTCACCTGAACCACGAATCCCCCCAAATCCCCTCCAGGAACCCTCAGACCACATCTGAACAATAGACTGGAGATGAGCTTACATGAAGCTTAGCATTAAATAGGTGTCCTGTCTGCCCTTTTCTCCATTCAGCCACCATATGTGTATCTGAGTGGGTTATTAGCCACTGGTAACCTCCTAGATTAGCTTTTTCTTAGTCCTGGCTGCTGAAGCTTATGGGGTGAAATCATGTTAAGGTGGATGTTTCTATGTCAGGTGAATTTCCTCTCTCATAAATCATGTTTGGCTCACTCAAAACTGGAGCAGCTGCTACATTCATACCTCATATCACTCTCAGTGTTTGTAACTGTAAATCAATCCAGACTTTTGTGTTGCAACATTTTATCCATTTTTGGAAAAATGACATTATTGTGATGTAGAAAAGAGTTGCATGCTAACAGCAGATTTTTTTCTGCATACTGAACCTGCCTAAGTATATGTTATTTATTGACTGTATGGACGGAAGAAGTTAAGGTTTTTTCCCCCATCCAACATCCTTTCTTGTTGGTATCTGTTTTCATCACCTAGGGGCAAAACATCTCTTAATATCCAGTGAATTCCTGATTGAAGCTGCTCATTTCTTATCATGCAGATCTTGTTACTGCAAAGTATCGCAAAGATGTCACTCTCCTTATGTTGATTAGCCTTCAATTAATGCCACCCCTACTTCATTGAATTGCATCATTGTTAAGGTGTACACATAATGCTTTTACATATTGACACATTCAGTACAGTGATGGTTATGTCATATGGGCATATTGTTTGGTTTCTGTCTTGTTGCAACCTGTTGCTGCTGACAGTTTATAGGTTGTGACATCATCAGCTAAGCTGAACAATCAGCTGGCACACCTACTACTTATTATCCAATGATTGTTTCTCAAGTCAAACTTAAGTCTTTTCAAGACAGTGTTACTGTGCCCCTGTCATTTTATGGAGTAACTTCACTCTTTACATGGCTGGTGTCTGTACTAATTTATCTGCAGTTTGTGTGATATGTTGTATTTATGGAGCATCCTGTGTATGTGGACCGTGGACTGATGTCTGTAGAACCTCCTTTTTCCATGCTTGATGACTTTGAACTTGTTGGTGTTGTGTCATGAGTTCAGTGATACTCTCAAAAGACTGAGTGTTGAGTGACCTGGTTGCTATGTATGCTACCTGGTAATTGATAAATTGATAAGTAGCTCATGATCAATAAATAACTCATATTAGGAGGGGAAAACTTGATTTACCAACTAGCAGGTAGTTCCTGATTCAATCCTCACTTGTTGCTTAGTAACATACAATTGTGTGTACCTTAATGTAAAGTGTTAGGCTACCATATTATTTCATGCATATCACTTGTTCCTCTGCTTTATAACTGCAGATTTCAATGTTAACAAAAAAACATGATTAAGTTATAAAATAAAATGCATTGAACACTGATGTTCAACCCAGCAAAGGTCAGCATGTTAGAATATGTATTCGATTCCACAACTCATTCAATTAATTGTCATTTTTATTCCCATTAAATGTGAAAGATGTTTACAGAAAATAGAATTTCCAGTCAACAGGAGCTGCTGTTATTTGAGTCCAGATTCACTGCTCAGATTTGAGTTTAATTGGCAAACAGCTCAGGGTACCAGCTCTGCAATAACGGAGTGAAAGTGAGATATGAAGTGATTTCTCCAGCTGCCATGTGGTGTCGCCCTATTCCACCTCTTCCAAGCACTGTCACCAATTAATGAAAAACATGATCCATCATCAGACCACAGGTAAAAAGCAAATACTCACTGGTAGTAAGTCACAGCTTTAATCTCACAATATTGGCTTCCATTGTGCCATCACATACAATTGGGAGTCTTTAGTGGATATTTTAAGGTGCACGTATACAAATCTGTATTAAAAATGGTGCAAAGCAGGTTTCCACAGTTTAAGAACACCTTACATTCCTTCTGAATTTATTAAATTAGTTAAAAATGTCACAGCTGAAAAAATAACCACTGTTAAAACAAAATGGCAGGCTACAGTTCCAATGAATATGGAGACATTCAACATAAGTCCTGGGTTACATTGGCATTCAATCTCAAAACAGGCAATGGTGCAAAAACACAAACAGCCGACACAGTGGAGGGGGGGGGTGTGGTGGTGGTGATTTAGTGACTGTTGCTCCCCCTGTGCCAAGCCTCTGTCTGCCTCTATTTGGAGCTGGTGTACTTGGTGACGGCCTTGGTGCCCTCAGACACGGCGTGTTTGGCCAGCTCACCGGGCAGCAGCAGGCGGACAGCGGTCTGGATCTCTCTGGAGGTGATGGTGGAGCGCTTGTTGTAGTGCGCCAGCCGAGACGCTTCTCCGGCGATGCGCTCAAAGATGTCGTTGACAAACGAGTTCATGATGCCCATGGCCTTGGAGGAGATCCCCGTGTCTGGATGCACCTGCTTCAGCACCTTATACACGTAAATGGCGTAGCTTTCTTTTCTGGTCTTGCGACGCTTTTTATCTCCTTTCTTCTGGGTTTTGGTCACGGCCTTTTTGGAGCCCTTCTTAGGCGCAGGGGCTGATTTCGCAGGATCAGGCATTTTTCGCTTTCGTACAAAACGTCAATGAGAGAGCAAGAAGACACACTGCTCAGCATACCGACCCATCATTGGTGTCTTATTTATAACGTGGCTGTGCAAATGAGTGTGTGCCATTGCTTATCTGTGATTGGAGCACCCTCCACCAGAGGACAGCCATTACTGGAAGAAGCGGTGCACGATTGGTTCGTGCGTTTCAGTTTCACCCGACCAATAGGAGAAGACTGTGTGCTTTATATCCCTTTACGCTCACGTACATTACGTAAAGCTCCAAGCTCGTTCATCCACGATTCGTGCACTGTTTCCTAGATCTCATACTTACATTTAACGATCATGTCTGGCAGAGGGAAAACCGGAGGAAAAGCCAGGGCTAAGGCCAAGTCCCGCTCCTCCAGAGCCGGACTCCAGTTCCCAGTGGGTCGAGTCCACAGGCTACTGCGCAAGGGTAACTATGCGGAGCGCGTCGGCGCCGGGGCCCCGGTATATCTGGCGGCCGTGCTGGAGTATCTGACCGCTGAGATTCTGGAGCTGGCAGGAAACGCAGCCAGAGACAACAAGAAGACCAGGATCATCCCCCGGCATTTGCAGCTGGCTGTGCGCAACGACGAGGAGCTGAACAAGCTGCTGGGAGGAGTGACCATCGCGCAGGGAGGAGTGCTGCCCAACATCCAGGCTGTGCTGCTGCCTAAGAAGACGGAGAAACCGGCCAAGAGCAAGTAAAAAGACTACAGGCCAGCAAACATCCGGGACAAAAGGCTCACCTCAAAGCCAGCCACTTTTTCATACCAGTGTTCGTTTTTTTGGATAAACAATTAGGGGACCGTGTTTGGTGTTTGCTGTTTCTACAATGAAAACATTCGCTTCTCATCGGGACTATTCATAGACTGCTCCGTCGCCACTGTTGTATTCTTGGCTCTGGAAAATGGAGGCGCTATCTGAAGGCTGGAGATGATGAAGGCCGTGGATAAAAAAGATCACTTCTCAGTATGGACCAATTCTAGAAAGAGGGAGGGGGGGTTATTTTATTTTTTCGCTGCTACAAAACGTGCAACAATTTGTGTATTGTTTATGTCATGTTGTTTCAATAAATGCGCTGCTGCCTTCTGGCACAGGGCGAATACATCAGTCTGTATTTGTGTTGTTGACATCCGGGGATTTGGCAGTGGGTCTTTGTGAGAGCATAGACTGCACAGAGGCGCATGATCGGCCTGTCTAGGATTTGGAGTGGTGCTGTTTAGTATTTAAATAACAGCTAATCTTATTTTTGCACTTGAAGATTTAGTTAGTCTGGATTAAATTCGGTTAATCTGTATTAGGAAGAATGCATTTTCATTCAGTGTAATGTTTCACTGACGTTAGGGATTTGAGACCTTTAATGGTGTTTCCAATTCTGTTTGACAGCTACAGCAGATGTCAGGAGCCCTTGGGAAACTGGTAGAGCTAGTTTGAAAATAACCCTAACCGCACTTCATCTAGGCTACATTATGCATCAATGGCTACAGGTTAGTTTTGTTTACCTTTCTCAGTTTTTTTAAACTGAAGTTTGTGGTTTGGTCAAATATAATTGCAATATCCAGTCTAAACAAATTCCTGTGTCAGCATGTTTTATTGCTTTCCAATGACATAAGAAAACATTTCTGTTGGTACAGTTCTTCACTAGCTCCTCTAGGGTGTGATGGTGTCAACACTTTTCATTTTATACATATTCATGCACCGTTGAACTTTTTTTTGCCTTTCAAGTTTGAAACCAACACATCTGTAGACAAGTAGATGACAATGCTAAAGCTTTAAAGTGGGTACTGTATAAACACACAATATTTAGACACTTAAAGGAAGACACAATAAATATTCATGCTTCATAGTTCAGAGCACAGCCTTCAGTGCTGATGGGAAATTCAATACCAGAAGACCTTTTTCAACCTTATGGCTTTGTTGCAGCAGTCTCTTTGCTGACATGATCTGCAGTAAAGACAGCTCTTTCACATATCTACTAATTTATCAAGATATTAACATCAATTTCAAATTATATCAAAATAATGGAGTCACTCAAATCCTGTAAAGTTATTCTGTGATACATTGTGGCAATAGACAGATATGTGGTAATGGAAATTCTGCGGTTAATGTATATAAATATAAGATGCAAAAATAGAGCATTTATTTGTTGTGAAACAGTATGTTACTGATAGAGTATGCTGTATGTTTCCTCGTTAATTTATTAATGTGTTGTTGCCAAAAACCTCAGTCATGTGATACTGCAGCAAAATTGAAACTCATTGATATTACAATAAAATATTCACATTACTAGATTCAAATTCTGAACACGTATCACCTCAAAAGGTTTTTTCCTGATCCAAAGATGTGATCCCCAGTGAACTAAAATCCATCTGACATCTATGAGTGTTCACTACATGAGCTCAAGGAAGCAGCAGACTTTGCCACGATTCATGGTTCAGATATGATTTATTATTCTGGGTTCAGACATGACATACAACACATGTACAGTCTTCATATTAAATGTTAAGTCTATGGAAATGTTCATGCTGGGTTATTATTCAGGGGTATGAAGGGGCCACAGACAAAGTGATTAATCCACTTCCTCGATGGTTGGTCCAGAAGATCCTCCGCCGCCAGGAGCTCCGCCAGCTCCGGGGAAGCCGCCTGGCATCCCACCAGGCATCCCACCTGGCATCCCACCAGGCATCCCACCTGGCATCCCACCAGTACTCTGGTACAGTTTGGTGATGATGGGGTTGCACACCTTCTCCAGTTCCTGTTGCTGATGCTCATATTCATCCTTCTCTGCAGTCTAGTACAAATAAATTAAATCATTTATTTTCATATTCTGTAGGAATTATTTTGACAGTTTAAATGTTATATGAATTAATTCTAATTCTAATCTAATCTGTTAGTGTTGCACCACATTTGTGGATAATACAGCCAGATGAAGCACTAGTGTTTACAAATGACATCATCATTCTCTGATGACATGAATGACAATATCCCTATTGTTTAGCTGATGTGTAATCTGACAATACCCCAAACCCACTAATATTTGGAAATACAAATCAGACTGTATGTAATGTAAAGGAGTGTGATAACACACCCTCATACTGCAGTCTGAATGTGATCACATCTGCTGGATCCATCTATGGATCTCTTACTTTTACTATAATCAGATCACAGACAGTCAGATGTAAATACAATCTGTAGTGCTTATGTCCTGCTTAATTATATGCTTACACTTAACAACAGTTAACCATTTCAGTGATTGAAGAAATTAAGATAATGACTGCAATTTAAAGCAAATACTAGCAACAAATCAATGAAATCCTCTTTCACAGAAACTTATTTATGTATGAACCACCAATACATATGTTTAATTCATAACAGGAAAGTGGAAGGGAAACATACTAATCATACTTTTCTCTATAAATAAACTGCTTTCATAGAACATTCATTCTTACCTGGTTCTTGTCGAGCCAGCTGATAACCTCGTTGCACTTGTCCAAAATCTTCTGCTTGTCGTCGTCACTGATTTTGCCAGCGAGCTTCTCATCCTCCACTGTGGACTTCATGTTGAAAGCATAAGACTCCAGGCCATTCTTAGCAGACACCTTGTCACGCTGGACGTCATCCTCTGCCTTGTAATTCTCGGCTTCCTGAACCATGCGTTCAATATCCTCCTTGCTGAGGCGACCTATCATAAAACAGACGACATTAGTATTTAGTCATCCACTTTTTGAATAAGACTGTTGCTTGAGTTGTCGTTATTTAAGTTGAGCAGCATTTTTTAAAAATTTTCATACCCTTGTCATTGGTGATGGTAATTTTGTTCTCCTTGCCAGTGCTCTTGTCAACAGCAGAGACATTCAGGATTCCGTTGGCGTCAATATCAAATGTCACCTCAATCTGGGGAACGCCACGAGGAGCAGGAGGGATGCCTGTCAGCTCAAACTTGCCCAACAGGTTGTTATCCTTTGTCATGGCACGCTCACCTTCATAAACCTGTTGGGTAAAGCATGCAATATCACTTCAGCTACTCAAACATCCAAGAAATGCAACGGATGACGTTGTGACCTCTGCTAAAACAGTTTACTGCACAAAAATCGATCATCAATCATCCTCCATGTCCTCACCTGGATGAGCACACCAGGTTGGTTGTCAGAGTAGGTGGTGAAAGTCTGGGTCTGCTTGGTAGGAATGGTGGTGTTACGCTTAATCAGGACGGTCATGACACCTCCAGCTGTCTCGATACCCAGGGACAGAGGAGTGACGTCCAGAAGCAGCAAGTCCTGGACATTTTCAGACTTGTCACCACACAGGATGGCAGCCTGCACAGCTGTAAATATAGTAGCAGTCAAAACTTTGGACACACTTTCTCATTAAAAGGCTAGACTTTGAATGGGACAGACAGTGGACATTTGTAATTTTAGCCATTTAATAAAAAAAGCATTCTCAGTAGAAAATTATATCCAGCAGGGAGATATGCTTGGTTGAGAAACTAAACACCTACCAGCTCCGTAGGCAACAGCCTCATCAGGGTTGATGCTCTTGTTGAGCTCCTTGCCATTGAAGAAGTCCTGCAGCAGCTTCTGGATCTTTGGGATACGGGTGGAGCCACCGACCAAGACAATGTCATGGATCTGAGACTTGTCCATCTTGGCATCACGGAGCGACTTCTCTACTGGGTCGAGGGTGCCACGGAAGAGGTCAGCGTTGAGCTCCTCAAAGCGAGCCCTGGTGATGGAGGTGTAGAAGTCAACTCCCTCATACAGAGAGTCGATTTCGATGCTGGCCTGGGTGCTGGAAGACAGGGTGCGCTTTGCCCTCTCACAGGCGGTGCGGAGACGACGGACAGCTCTCTTGTTGTCGCTGATGTCCTTCTTGTACTTGCGCTTGAACTCTGCGATGAAGTGGTTGACCATGCGGTTGTCGAAGTCTTCTCCACCAAGATGAGTATCACCAGCAGTGGATTTGACCTCAAAGATACCATCCTCAATGGTCAAAATGGACACATCGAAGGTGCCACCACCCAGATCAAAGATCAGCACATTCCTCTCAGCTCCAACCTGGAAACAAGAAAGGTTTGAGCACAGTTGTACTGGTGGGTTTAAAATATGATACAACCACGACTGACTTGCATCTCACCTTCTTATCCAGGCCATAAGCAATAGCTGCTGCAGTGGGCTCATTAATTATTCTCAACACATTTAGACCAGAGATAGTTCCAGAATCCTTGGTTGCTTGACGTTGTGAGTCATTGAAGTATGCAGGTACAGTGATAACAGCATTGGACACAGACTAAAAAACATGAAAAGAGGAGTTTTATCGTACTGTATAATTCTGTAGTTAGTCAAAATGTTGTTAAGTGAACTTACCTTGCCGAGGTAGGCTTCAGCAATCTCCTTCATCTTTGTCAACACCATGGAAGAGATTTCCTCTGGGTAGAAGGTTTTGGTTTCACCTTTGTATTCAACTTCCACTTTGGGGCGCCCACTATCACTGATTACATTGAATGGCCAGTGCTTCATGTCAGACTGAACTACTGTGTCCTCAAATCGTCTGCCAATCAAACGTTTAGCATCTGCAATCCCCAGGAAAAAATAAAATACATAATTGTATCTGCTGTTTGTTCAGGTCCAAGTTCATTTTCCCATCATATTAACACATGACACAAATTCATTTTTTCTGTCAGTTGTCTGGCAGAGACAGCACAAGACCATGTGGATAAATGAATATTCATGACAAAATCACATAACACGTTGTTGTAACCTTACCAAATACTGTGTTGGTGGGGTTCATGGCAACCTGGTTCTTGGCTGCATCTCCGATCAGCCTCTCAGAATCTGTGAAGGCCACATAGCTGGGTGTGGTCCTGTTACCCTGGTCGTTGGCAATAATTTCAACTTTGCCATGCTGGAACACACCAACACAGGAGTAGGTGGTCCCAAGATCAATGCCAACTGCTGGTCCTTTCGACATGATTTCTCTGAGAAAGTAAAACAATTCATAGTTAATATTATTCCAGCAGGGGGCAATAATCACCAAAATAAACAGGCCTGAACTGTCTGCATATGTTAATCAGTTTTAGGTTTAATCATTTCTTACAATGTGTCAAATGCCAATATCAGAATGAACATAATTATTATTGTAGGAGTGTCACTGTTAAATACTTTATACTTTACAATTTAGAGAGCCTGCATTTCCTTCCTCTCTAGCTGTGATGGCCTGTGTCAGCTTTCAGGTGTCGATTTTCACAGGATAAACAAATGTCTACCACATATCACGTGTCACTGGGCAGCAGTCATGTTAAGATATACTGTTTAATATATAAATATAATATAAAATAATAAAATAATATCATAGATAATTAATTCTACATGCATCATATATTATGCATTTGTTTGCTGAATTCTTTTAATACACGGTATTTGTTGTACAGCAGCAGGATGGCGCAGCCTGCAGGATCTGGCACCACACCACGTTCTGCAGCATCAGGCTGAAAAGTGCTAGTCAAGCTGCTGATCTCTGGACCATCTGGGCAAGACAGCCCCCCCCCCTCCCCACTCCCCCACATTGCCTGTGACTGACAGTCTGACAGTATCCAGCTGCTCCCCCATCTATGAGCAGGTACATGCTTTGGTAAGACTGACAGCCTGAGCTAAGTACTCTCAGTCATTGCAGGTATGAAAATCATACATACATTCAATTCTGTGATAAGAATATGAACATAAACACTACTTAAGAAAGACCAATAAATACAGACCATAGGAAATACTGTACCATTTGTTATGACAAATAGACATAAAATGTGCCCAGTGTTTTGCAATATGGCTGCACAAGGAATACTTAACTGTGAATAATGTAGGCTATAAGACATTTGATAAATATCCTCATCTTACCTGGAGATGATGCTGTGGCCTACGGGGCTGCTGCAAGATGACTCTCTCCTCTAACATAGAAATACAGGCGGATGATGCCGGCTGCACTGCTTCTGGTTAAGCCTCTTACTGACATATAAGCCAATCAGCTGGCAGAACAGCAGTGAGTTTCCAGCACATTCTGGATCGGGGCTCCTCTGATTGGCCAAAACAACAACTCTCAGAATAAAAGAGATAAGAGTCGGAAATAGCCGAAGAGACTTCGAGGGCTTTTGTCGGTGGACAGGCGGAGTTTAGATAAGAAGTGGAGGCAGATCATTGTCATTGTTTGCTTGACTCATTAATAAATTTGCTTCTTATCAAATTGACTGTATATTAAACAGTGATGCAGAGTAGCAGGACTGGTAAACTCAATGTGAGCATTATCATTAGTAGTGTTGGGTACATTACATTACAACATTACTGACATTAAAAAGTCGCTGGTTCGAATCCGGATAGAGACCTATATGCTGCAAGTCACCCCCCCCCTCTCTCTCCTTGTTTCCTGTCGGTGTCGGTGACTGTATAATTAAAGGCAAAAAAAGCCCAAAATAAACATTTTAAGAGAGTAACTCATTATGTTACAACATTAAATACTGAGAAAAGTAATTAATTAGGTTACTTTAGTGTCAAAAGTGAAAAACCCCTTTAGTGTTTCCTTGCCGAATAACACCAACATTCTTACACACAAAGGCTGTCCTTTCTATCATCTCATCTCACTAGTTGACCTGCATACACGCACTGACGCAACTGCAGAAGTAAAACTCTTCCACTAGGAGGCGACAGTATACCCGCCATAGAGCAGGGTTACAACAGGAAATACAGTAAGGCTGTTAGAGGACAGGTGGGCGAATGTTTCCCACATGCGGTGAGACTATGTGTTTATAATCCATACATTTAGGTTACATTGCGTTTTAAATCATCACATATGTTAATTAGTACACATTCATTATGTAACTGGCCTCCACGTTGTTTCAACAGTTCACTGTTTGCTGTTGTGAAAGAATGTATTTAGTTTAGTACCATCAGTCAAGTTCGGCGCAGTAAGGCCAGTGTGGTTACTAGAGGGCGCTGCAGTGTTGAAGATAGACTACTTCCACCTTTTCATTTCTGTCATTGTGACCAATAAACATTGACAGATATGTATTCCAAATATGGTCGTATATCAAGGCACAGGAATATGATTGTAAAAAATGTATGTAGGCCTATAAGTGCATACATACTTAGAAAGAACAGTTTAAAAATAAATTATGTTGAGATAAATCAATTGTAAATGTTATGTTAATGTCTAAAGAACTATTTTATTTTCGTACAGTTTGACAGTTTAATGACTTGTTTGAGAGTCTTAACACATTCTTATATGTAAAATTGACCACATGTCAAGAACTGCACATATACAGTATGTATCATTTAAAACATCCCAATCCATCCATCCATCCATCCTTCCATCCATTTCTTTACAGTTTATCCTCGAGACTAGAGGGTCATGGGGGGAGGTGCAGCCAATCTCTACTGACATTGGGTGAGAGGCGGGGTATACCCTGGACATGGTAAACATATATAGAGACAGGTAACCATTCACACCTACAGACAATGTAGAGTCACCAGTTAACCTAACCTGCATGCTTTGGTCTGTGGGAGGAAGTAGTACCCAGAGAGAACCCAAACTCCACACAGAAAGGCCCAAACTCCACACTGAATACCTGCAGCGAAAAGTCTCTGCCTGCTTCTGACATCTTCTTTCTGCTTAAGTTCCTACCACAGCAAACACCAAACTTGCTTCAATACATTAACAGTAACAGATTGCTTATTTAAAAATGTAACTAAATAAGTGATTATTTGAACTGTCAAATGAACATGTTACATCAAAACAATTCTAACGTGTCTTCAACACTGATCATTAGGCACAGTTTGACCAATATAAACAAACATCGTATAGTCACAAAATCATTATTGACCATGTGCTTTTATTGTCGACATCATGTGATGTAATGATAAGATTAGCATAGAAATAGTGAAGGTTTACTTCAAAATAAAGAGGTGGAACACTAAATCTGGGGAATTCCATTAAATAGTTTGTTGTTCATGTACAAAAATACAGTAATGCTACATCTACAGAAGGGCTGTATATAAAGTTTATTTACACATTGTTTGATAATTCTGGTAAGTAAGTCACATTTGGCGGTCTTTAATACAACAAGAACTTGTTAGCCACTGTTAGTCAGGTTAATCCATTATGTATGGCCTATAATAAGTGTGAGTCACATAATGTGTGAACATGACCCCACCTTCACATATGAAACTACTGCTGCACAGTGCTGCTACATTCAGAGCATTGCATAATATGTTGTAGTCTTTTACAATATAAACAGGCAACCATTCACACATTAGGCCTTGGCTGACTGATAGGTCAAGTCCAGAACCCTCTTGCTGTGAGGCGACAGTGCTGACCACTGCACCACTGTACCACTGATTAAGCCAATTAAAACTATAAGGAATAAATCAATTGAATTGTTTAAATCCAGACAGAAACTTCACAAGTGAAGCTTAACTGAGATTGAACCATAGAAGTAGTTTACGGCCTTCCAGTAGTTGATTCTGAAACATGTCTGCGCTCCTATTGGCTAGTTTTACTGCCTCTGCCAATGTTCTTTTCTCCTGTGTGCCCTCGTTCTCCTCTCTTGGACAGTTTAACTGCGCAAGGTACATCCCTTTGTCCTGCTCAACTGGTCAGAGTCCAGAAGCCCCACCCTGCTGTGATGTGATGGTGGTGGTTATATCAAACTGCCCCTGCTGCACTCAGACAGATTATATTATTCAAAGTTTATTAAACATGTCACATGTCCAAACAACTTTTCCCTTAACACTGCACTTCGCTAGGTCTAAAGCAGTACACCTGTCGAGTGTGAGGTCAAAGTCAATGAATGAACAGTTGTTGGAATGCATGAAGGACACACCTACATAGAGACAGACAGTCAAGATTCCTTTCTTTAGTTACTCAGAATAAATGAATCTACTATGAATTCAATGTTATATTTATCTTTATAAGATCCAAATATCTAATGACATTTTGACACCCAACTATGATAGTTTTACATAGTATTCTTCCATTTGAGTCCAAACAGTAACTGAATGAATACAATGGTAAAACAAATGTGTTATAGATTCTAATTCATCATTACAAAAATTAATACTTGTTTTCAAATTCTAAATATTGGGAGAAATATATATTGTTGGATATATATTGTGTGATGTTTTGATGTGTACTTCTTTAATCTTGGTCAGACAGAATTTATATGGTTATAGACATGTCCTCTGCCAATCAGTGAAAATGTCCCAAAAAGCTTTTCCTCTAATTTTATTTCTTCTCCTTCTATCCTTATCATTTATCATCTATCCTTATTGTTAGAGATTTTAATTATGCAGCCCATACGTAAATGGAGAGAGTAGACAGGAGCCAAGGATGTCTTGCATTGAAAAGGTTTATTTACTTGATCAAGGAGAAGTAAATGAATGATCAGTTATGTTCTGATGCTCCCTTCAATTCTGAAGGTTCTGTCCTCCAGGGATAGACTTTCCCCTCCCCCCATCTTGGGCGGTCTTGGCCGGTCTGATCACATCAGTCTGCACTTAACCCCTGCATACAGACCCCTCATTGCAAGGACAAAGCCGACAGTTCGCACCATCATGGTCTGGCCAGACGGAGCCATGGACAGGCTACAGAACTGCTTCAAAAGTACTGACTGGGACATTTTTAAACAGGCTGCCACTCACAACAACCACACAGATCTCAACACCTACACCACATCCGTATTGGACTACATCACCTTCTGTATGAACAGTGTCAAAACACAGAGGACAACATTGCCACTCCCCAACCATAAGCCATGGATGAAGGGTGCTGTGATTGGTTTGCTGAAGGCTCGGTATGCAGCTTTCCACTCAGGCGACGCAGAGGCCTACAGAACAGCAAGGTCCAGACTGAGGAAAGGCATCAAGGAAGCTAAGCACTGCTACAAGAAGCGTATCGAGGAGCACTTTAACAGCTCAGACTCTCGATGAGTGTGGCAGGGCATCAAAACCATCACTGGCTACAACAGCAACAGCTCCACACACGCACAAAGCTCATTCCTCCCTGACAACCTGAACCGCTTGTTTGCCAGGTTTGACTGCACTGCCAGCAGCAACAACACGCGGGCACAGCAGGGACCTTCAACACTGGTGCTGACACTGAGTCCCCATGACGTGAGACGGACCCTGCAGCACATCAACCCCAACAAGGCCACCGGACCTGATGGAGTGCCAGGGCGGGTTCTGAAGTACTGCGCAGGGGAGCTGACAGCAGTGCTCACAGACCTGTTTAACATCTCCCTGCTGCTCCCCACGTGCCTCAAGACAGCCACAATCATCCCTGTGCCAAAACAATCAGCCATCTGGTCCCTCAGTGACTATCGGCCGGTGGCTCTGACACCGGTGGTGATGAAATGCTTTGAGCATCTTGCACTAGGACGCTTAAAGAACAGCACCCCCCCCCCCCCCTCCTTAGACCACCACCAATTTGCCTATAGGGCAAACAGGTTGACTGAGGACGCAGTGTCACTAACCCTCCACACCGCCCTGACACACCTGGACCAGCGGGACAGTTATGTGTGGATGCTATTCATAGACTATAGCTCCGCCTTTAACACCCCCCCCCCCCCCCCCCCCATAAACTGGCCACCAAGCTGGACCACCTGGGCCTCAATACACACCTGAGCAGCTGGGTCCTGGACTTCCTCACTGGCCGACCACAGACTGTGCGCATGGGGAGACAGGTCTCCTCTAGCATCACCCTGAACATTGGTGCACCACAGTGCAGAGCCCCTTCCTCTTTTCCCTCTACACTCTGGACTGCAAAGCCACCCACGGGGCCAACACCATCTTGAAGTTTGCAGACGACACCATTGTGGTAGGCTGAATCACGTCAAACGACGAGGCCACCTACAGGACAGAAGGTAGAAAACCTGGTGAGCTGGAGCCGAGAAAACAACCTGATCCTCAATGTAGCAAAGACAAAGGAGATGATTCTGGACTTCAGGAGGAAAAAGAAACCCTTTGTCCATCACCCCATCACCACTAATGGTGAGACAGTGGAGGTTGTGCAGAACATCATGTACCTCGGGGTCAACATCAGCCATGACCTGACCTGGACTGTCAACACCATGGTGACAGCCAAGAAGGGACTTCAAAGGCTTAACTTCCAGAGGTGCTTGAAGAGGGCACGCCTCCCACAATAGCTGCTGGTGAGCTTCTACAGGTCAGCCATTGAGTCAATCCTCACATACTGCATCACAGTATGGTACTCTGGTTGCACCGCAGAGAACAGGAAAGCTCTCCAGCGCATCCTCAAGACTGCAGAGAGCATCATCGGCACTCAGCTCCCCAGACTAGAGGACATCATTCAGACCCGCTGCATCCAGAAGGCAAAGAGTATTACCAGAGAAAGCACACACCCTGGACACAGCTACTTTGCCCCCCTGCCCTCAGGAAGGCGCTACAGAACACTGACCGCCCGCACAACAAGACTAAAAAACACCTTTTACCACAGAGCTGTCACACTCCTGAACTCCACCTCCCTCCCACACTGCCCCCCCCCCCCCCCCTCATCAACACACACATTGCACTACTGGCCCCTTTAAGGCTTGGACTTCTTTGCACGTTTTAATTATGTTGATTGTGCCCATTGTATATATTGTTAATTGTTTGCTTTTATATTTTTATATTTATATTTATTTATATGTACAAGGCAGCTGGAGGACTGCTCCAACAAAATTTCATTGTCCTGACAATGACAATAAAGACTATTCTATTCTATTCTATTCTATACTATTCTATTCTATTCTATTCTATTCTTAAACCACACAGATGATGCCACAGGTTGAGCCATCTATAGACAAAAACATTGCTAGACGACACTCAGGACCTTTGTCCTACATCAAACACTACAGTATATCAAACCTCTGACTCCAGTTACCTCTACCCCGTTCAGGGAAAACAGTCAAACACATATCTGACCTTGGCTGCTATAGCAACACTATCAGAATGCCTCCTGTTTTAATCAAAAGGAGCAGACTCACTGCTTACCACTATCTCAAAGGGAGACAGTGTCTAAACCCAACATTTGGTGTGGCCTTGCTATGACCGCAAAGCCTAGTTTGATCCAGTGCATTTTAATGATGGAAAATTCCCTAACACTTATCATTTATCATCCATCCTTATCATTTATCATATATCCTTATCATTTATCATTTATCCTCATCATTTATCATCTATCCTCATCATTTATCATATATCCTCATCATTTATCATCTATCCTCATCATTTATCATCTATCCTCATCATTTATCATCTTCCCTTATCATTTATCATCTATCCTCATCATTTATCATCTTCCCTTATCATTTATCATCTATCCTCATCATTTATCATCTTCCCTTATCATTTATCATCTATCCTCATCATTTATCATCTTCCCTTATCATTTATCATCTATCCTTATCATTTATCATATGTCCTTATCATTTATCATCTATCCTTATCATTTACAGTACCATATATCCTCAGTACTGCTTGAAAGTGATGTCTCCGTTATTCTATTTGATTGTTTTGTGTGGGGAAAAGTTATGTATGTAACATCATTTCTATGCTTGGAGGTCCTGTTGATAACATTTAAATAATTGTATAGGCAAGATGGTAGTGTTGAACTTACAAGTAAGTAGAAAAAAAGACTAACCAGTTTTCTAAAGATATTGCTTGGAATGAAATACCAAATAGAATTTGAGGCATTAAAACTTTCCTTAATCCATTTTACTCATATGTATTATTTAAATCAATAAAAACATAATAATTCAAATTCACCTTCTTTTCTGAATACCTGCAGTGAAAAGTCTCTGCCTGCTTCTGACATCTTCTTTCTGCTTAAGTTCCTACCACAGCAAACACCAAGCTTGCTTCAATACATTAACAGTAACAGATTGCTTATTTAAAAATGTAACTAAATAAGTGATTATTTGAACTGTCAAATGAACATGTTACATCAAAACAATTCTAACGTGTCTTCAACACTGATCATTAGGCACAGTTTGACCAATATAAACAAACATCGTATAGTCACAAAATCATTATTGACCATGTGCTTTTATTGTCGACATCATGTGATGTAATGATAAGATTAGCATAGAAATAGTGAAGGTTTACTTCAAAATAAAGAGGTGGAACACTAAATCTGGGGAATTCCATTAAATAGTTCGTTGTTCATGTACAAAAATACAGTAATGCTACATCTACAGAAGGGCTGTATATAAAGTTTATTTACACATTGTTTGATAATTCTGGTAAGTAAGTCACATTTGGCGGTCTTTAATACAACAAGAACTTGTTAGCCACTGTTAGTCAGGTTAATCCATTATGTATGGCCTATATAATAAGTGTGAGTCACATAATGTGTGAACATGACCCCACCTTCACATATGAAACTACTGCTGCACAGTGCTGCTACATTCAGAGCATTGCATAATATGTTGTAGTCTTTTACAATATACGCATGTACTGTACATATGATTTGATCTGATGACAAAACTCATGACATGTGTTAAGAGGGAGCAACTATATTAGTTTAAGAAACCTTAATATACAATATGATGATACCTAAGTTCAGATAAAAAATGTACTTTTCTAGGTTGTCTTCTATGTTATATAGCCAAACCAAAATACAACTTGAATCCAACGCTCAAAGAAAAGATTACTGGAAGTTAATGATAGAGGCTGATCCCCCAGTCCAACTTGAAAAGCTCAAAGAAGTACAGAATGGGAAAATTGTAGGGCCACATCTGTTAAATATGTTCACTACTAATTAGTGTTTTTGATACCTGTCTGAATATCTGTCTGTGTTCAAGTGTGTTGAGATAAAAACCCAAATGACTCAAAATGCATTTTCCATTGAGTTTACATTACAGAGTCAACACTGACGCGTCTGTGTATGATCTGATGCACTTTGATATGTATGGAAACTGTATTTTCAGTCAGCTTCAGGTGAACAGTTCAGCGTTCTTGTGGGTTAATCTCCTTTAACTAGTGCCACAAATTTTCACTTTTTCAAATATAGAGAATATTTCAAATATTAAAGTTGGTTTAATGTTGGTTTCTTTGGTTCATTGTATGTTTAATGGGAAGTCAAGATTAGAACATATCAATAGACTGTGGGCTGTGGTTTATAAGACAAGATCAAATCTCAACATAGAAAGCATTTATTAATGTCAGGGTCTCCTTTCAAGAGTACAGCAAGAATATTTGTACCAAGTACTACCAAGTTTTCAGATATTTCTTCTAATAAATTCATTGTGGTGGGGTAACGTAATTAATTGATTGTTATTTTTATTCTATTTTTATGAGTAGAGGTACAGTATTGTTATGCTATTCAGGGTCATCATTATTCTATATTTTCGTTGATTTACGCTATTTTATGTTCTCTACTTTGTATGTGTGTGCATGTGTGTTAATGTTCTAGGTCTAGTGTGTTAAGTGCCCGTGTCTTTTTTTGCTCAGTATCAGCTGAGATAGTCTCCGGGACTCTGATGAGTATCTATAACTGACTGATGAATGGATGTTGAATATTCATCCCACAGCTCACATTGAGAAAAATCTAAGAGCGCTCACTTTAATTTTGAGCCATTACTGTCTGAATGAAGTTTGTTCCTTTAGATATGTGCCTTCACACCTCTGCTTTGACACAATGCTGCTCACACATGTGATGTTTTGATGAGCAGATCGCTCCACAGGAAACCAGAGACCTGTGACATGGTGGCTTGGTGGTTAGAATTACAGCCCCCAACCTGAAGTTGATGAATTGAAAGCCCACTATGACAAACGTATAGCTCTTACAAATTAAGAGTTGGATGACCTCAGTTGACCTGTATCATAAACCCACCAAAGAGTTGATTTGAGACCTTTAGTCTCACTGATCTGCACTGAAGCATTATCCTATTTTACTATCTTACTTTCACTCAAAAGAGCATTTTTAATTTATGATAGATAGAAAGAGCATAGCTGGAATGACAACAGCTTTGCTCTCTAAAAAGTAAAATTCTGAGGGGAATACCACCTATGTATTTTGGGGATTTTTTTCTTGAAAATTGCTAAATAAAAATATGAAATATTAAGCTTCTAATTGTTTTTATTAAATCATTATGAGGGATGGTTGAGTGATAATTACTGGCACAAAATACTTTCATTTAAGAAACAGTCTATAGGACATTTACAGAGGCATATTGCATTCACTTGAAAAATGATGATATACTTCAAAATTCTGCGAGAAGCACCCACCTGCAAGTAACGTTAACCTACTGTCATGCCAGAAAAAGAAAAAAAAGCATCAGACATGAACATCTTATCATGTTATAACGTGAAATGCTATTATAACATAAAAGTTAGTCACAGTCACAGTTGCTCTCAGAGGTGTGATGATCTCCTACACTTACACTACAGCATCATGAAATGGTGCACTACTGGTGAGTGGAGACGGGCACACATCAAACCCTCTATCTGATGTCATTATTTACCTTCAGCTGGTAGAAGTGAGGCCCTATCTGTGGTTAAAACATGCTTGAAAACATGCTGTTTGTATAGTTTTTTATTTTGCTTTAATCTTTCATTGGATGTGTCATGAGTGTGTATGTAGCCTACGTGTACGTCTTTAGTTGTTATATGTATTTTATGTGTATTTATTGTCTGTAAGGGCAGCTACTACTATGCACTATGCACTTTGAGTCCATGACAAATTTCCCCTAGAAGACAATAAAGTATATTCTATTCTATTCGATTTCATGATGCCGTGGTACATGAAAGTGTAGGAGTAGGCTACATGACTGGGGAGGCCTCTGCTTGAGACCAACTATGACTTTCACAATATACTCAATAACAGCTTAAAAATAAAACAAAAAATTCAGATGAATGCAATACACTTCTGTACCAATCTATAGGAATCCATAACTATTCTTGTATTTTTAAGTTAAGTATCAATCACATGACAATACCATGAATAAAAAAAGTCTGTGGAAACCACAGGGCTGTGATGTCACGGAAGGTCCCTCTCTACTGTACAAATAGAGCTCATGATGAGGAAACGCTGCAGAGTTGAAGTGAGTTGTGTGACTGAGTGACTGACTGACAAACATGGAACTGAAGCTGCAGCTCGTCGTCTTCGTGTTATTCATACAGGGTGAGTACCTATACCTTCTATACTTGTTGACTGGCACACTGTTATGACAAGAAGATGATGCTGAAATGAGATAATACACTGGATATGATTATGAAACACACAGGCTTTGATTATGAATTCTTAACATATGTTATGATATTGGTCTTTCTGTGGCAGCGTGTGATGTTTTGAAATCGAATGCTTCATTGGGGAAATTTAGAAGCTTCTGATAAATCAGATGATTTCTTGAGTTTGTTTTTAGGCATTAGGTTGTGTGTGTTAAGGTTTTGATGAACTGTGTCCACATTTGTATTTGTATTTTTATTTCATTTTATTATATTAAATTCAACAATTTTGCATTTTCATTCTGCCTCATTCTCCCATTAACAGTGCTTCAATGCTAATATTGAATGCACACAGATACAGTATGTTCCCTTCATGCTGTGAAATAACTGTATACTGCACATTATGTACAAACATATGCATAATGTGTCTGTACAGTAGTATGTATGCTTTTGACTGACTTTGCTTTCATTTAAATCATAATACACTGTATAGATACATTGCATGTAGAATATGTATCCTGTGGGCTGACATGTACTTTATAAGTCATCATTTAAAAAAGTAAAAGGGTGTCATACTGTATGACTAATGTCTAGAGAAAACAGATCAAAAGCATGCTGCCACTCAGTAAAAAGTTATTTTCTGTGGTTATATTGTTCTGTAGTGAATTTATATGTTAATGTCATATTCCGTACTCGACCCACTCGTGTGAAAACGTCTTGTTGACCTCTGTTCCTTTAAGCCCACTGTCCTCACTACTGGCAACAGTATGCCCCCACAAATGTAATTTCCAAACAGTTCGTCATTCTCACCAATATAGGAAAAAAAAGTACCAGAAGCCCCCATAAGCAACCCACCACAAATTCATAATGTGCCTTTACATCCGCCCATACTTTCTCTTTCACCAAGAAATGACTGACCACATTACTTCCTGCCAGAACAGAAATGCATTAGATGTGCACCAAGGGGGAGGGGTACTTATTTTGTAGGTGCAGTACAATGTTTTTTCCCCCTGTTCACACCACCTCCACGTACAAACACACACACATACACACACACGCACGCACACACACACACACACACACACACACACACACACACGCACACACACACACAAGTCCCAAGTCGGAGGTACCAACAGGAATAGCTGAGTCAACCTGTGTCAAACAGGGTGTTAACTTCGGACAGCTCTGTGTGTGAGGGAGGGAGACATACTGTCATTGCTCTTGACTTTTTTTATGTGTTTGTGAAGAGTAGTAACGTAGCTGCCTGCAATTGGTGTCAATTTATGAAAAATACATGTATTATCAAAATGTGTGGAAATTACTTTTTGCCCTCAGTATGAATTTTCAACAAAAACATTGTTCCTATTTTATGTGATTGCAGGTTCACTTGCGGTGTGGCAGCGTACTGTGATACAAGGTCAGACACTCCACTTAAACTGCCCCATTACAAACGCTCACAAGAACAATGTGGAGTGGCGTAACCCTGAAGGACAGATCATGTTTTTCAATCGGAATAAAGGTGAATGTCATATCTTAATTTTTTTTCATACCATCAAATATATAACAGCAGCACAGTCTCAGACTTTTAAATCAGGGATATTTAACCTCATTGTTTTATTTGCCCTCACTCATCTCCAGCTTTGAAGGACAAGCGGTACAGCATTGACAAACTTTCCCACACTGAATTCAGTGTCAGTGTTTCCGATGTCACCTTCAGAGATGGAGGCAACTACACATGCTCACAGTACAGCCACCCCACAATAGAGAAGAAAGTAGAGGTGACAGTGTTTGGTGAGTATAATTAAACTAACTATATTTGCACTGCATTCAAACAGTGGTAGTCTATAGATTATAAAATTGACATGAAAGCAATTCAGCAACAAGACTCACCATGAAAACAACTTTAGCTGTTTGGATGATTATGTCCTCATATTATAACATATTATTATATTATTTATCATATTATTTGCTCTTCTGATGATTCTTTTAAAGGTCTCCCCAAAATGTCAAAATCAAATCACGATGGGAAAACTATCATCAAATGCACTGCTGAAGAGAGCGACAGATTTCCCCAGATCTACTGGCAAATAGATAACGGGCATGAAATTCATGGTAAGTTGGTTAATTAGTTATGAACTCAGAAAACAAGTTATTACCAACATTAAATAGTGAACTACATTTGAGTTAAGAAGTGGAGCAAAGTGAGCCACATCATTAATTTAAGCCACATAGGCACATCACCTACCTTCTTTAGCTGCTTCCACTGCTATTCTGAACCTCTAAGCCAAAAGTCTTCCAAATTACAGGAGCTGGAATACACTCTGTTCTCTATTTGATGTGATATGTTTATCATGGCACAGCAGTATGAGAGATATGAAAGATATAAAACTATTTCACCCAATAGTTTTGTGCACATAAATGAACAGAATGGCAGGTAGGCTTTTCTTCCAATACTCAGTACTTTGAACTGGTTATTGCAGCTGCTCTTGTGTGGGTGTGACAAAATTAATGAGACCACTGAGTGGGCTCATCATCTCCTGATGACACTACCTGGCACACTTACCGTAAATTGAACCCATATTTGGTAGGTTTGCTGACAGCTGTAAACTTTAAATTTCCTTTTCAACTGTCTGTTAAACACAGTTCTCATTTCTACAAACATGTCAAACTATTCATTTTAGATGAGAGTCATAGATTAGTAGTTGTTGCTGGTACACCTAGTAATAAATAGAAACTAATGATATCTGTCCCTTTCCACAGCTCATCATGCCCAAACTGTACTCGAAGGTAAAAAGTATGTCACCATAGGTATGTTACATGTCGTGTCTTCGAAGAACAGAGCCATCGTGAAATGCATTGTTCGACATCCATCTCTGTCCTCACCCCTGATGAACCATGTCAAAATTGGACGTAAGTATAATTAGTAGAAATTAGTACTTACCGTAGCTATACCTGCTCATATTTTAGTATGTATAGTATCAACACTGCCTACCAAATATTCAGCAACAGAAAAATAGGTACAACTATATTTGTGTTAAACAGAAAATGTTTACTTTAAAGTACTTCTGCATAAAGCGTGATGTTTGAGGAACAGTGAAAGCGTAGCTGTGTCGTCACAGAAGAGGGAAAGCACTGGGAAGTGTTTTTTCTCATGAGTTTCTCCATGACACTGTCCAAAGCATCACACTGTGAAACTTGACCAACCAAACAGCGCTATGCAATTTCCTCTTTTGGTGGGTCGTAAATAGTCTGGTTTCTTTTAGTCTAGTTATGAAAAACAGATGTGAGATTGGCAAATTGTTCAAATGTCAGCATGAATTTTCACTTTGATTTTCCGTGAATTGAGGGCTGTTAATGTGAAGATAACGTAAAACCCCTCTCTGTCACAGCGAAAAAGCCCACGGCCGTGACAAGTCCACCCACATCTCACCCTCAAGGGTCAACGACAACGACCCGCTGGATCTCACATGGGGGAACAACAGCATATCTCACAACCAGAGATGAGCATGGGCCTTCATCAGAGAGCTCTGCAATGTTATCAACTGTTCCTTCCAATGAGACAGTTACAGAACCCACACATGTCACCAGTACTGGTGGTGAGTGTTTTTCCTTTCTAAGCTATTTAAGGTGCACAGGTTCTGAATGACCAAACATTCCACATCAGATGATGCGCTATATGCAAAGATGTCGCCAGGAAACAACATAAAAATGTTCTTTTAATGTCACATGACAGTATAAATGTCACATAAGTTCAAATAGTAAATTATGACAAGGCTAAAAGACTCAACATTTAGACCACATATTGCATAACAATGTTTACAATGAATATAACAAAAGGAAACTTCATTGTGTATTGTTGTATAACACAAACTGTCAGTATGTGGGATGGAAACAACAGATATCTCACTTTTCACATTTATATCACTCGCTTAAACCACTGTAGTTGTAGTAGTGCTAGACCTGTTTCCTGTGACGGAAATCTCACAGCGCAGTATGAAACTCAGCTAGGTTAAATGTATTCATAAATTCTGAAGATGGCACAGTGATACTCCATGTGGGGGAAATGCAGTTCTGACATATAGAGCATCTTCAAAGATCTGACACTCTAGCTTAAAGAAACACTTTCTTAAATATTTGAATCCAAAGAATACCAAACAAGAATATGGATAAATCAGTTTTGACATGAAAAATCACACTGTTTTCTATTCTTGTATTAATCACAATGTATATATTTATTGTAGATGTCTCAAGAACTTCTGTATTTTCTAACACAACAAAGACTGGAAATGAAAGCAGCAGTAATGCAACAAGCACAACAGGTACAGTACACTGCACTATATCTTCCGCATATGCAAAATAATTGTTGTCTGTATGTTGCCATCTAGTGGTAATTCTGAGTAACTACAACTGAGTATTTCATTCAGAAAACAAGGTTGACTGGGGTTGCAGCAGCTTACTTGAGTCTTTTAATTAATGTATCTCCCTTCTCCATGATTCCTTAAAGGTTGGACATATGAGACAACAGAGGAGACCCCGTTCTATAATGATACAGAGGGAAACAAAACAGGTAAATACACAGTTAACACATCAGTGTCTGCATATGAGACTCCGGTTTGAAAATGATAGTGAGGTAACTGTTTGGTCTTGTTGAAGTTGAATAAATCGCCAGCATTCTGTGTGTTTCCAGTGAGTGCTAATGACCTAGAGAAGCGGACAGCTAATAAAGGAAACTCCTCATTACTGGTCTTCCTCGTGACAAGCCTGATCTTCGCTTTGCTGATTGTGGTCATTTTTTTTGGCATCAAGTTAAGAAGAGCACACATCACCTGGAAGAGAGGTAAGAACACTAGTCCTCACATCATATAATAGCATCAAGGCTGCAGCTGTTGTTATTTTGAACTTCAGTCAGTGGCCATAAATTTATGAAGCAACTCCTTTGTGCTGGTTTCATTCTGGCTTCTGCTTGATGTGTGTCCAGAAATATCGTCCCACTTATGTCTGCTGTATAGCATGCCTATCTAATTGTGGGCTTGTGGTTACAACACAAAAAGTCAAGTACTTTCTTTTTGATATGTAAGTTTAAAAAAAACATATGACAGTGTTTATTGTTACAGAGAATGAAGACTCTGTTCCTTCAGAGGACAGCAACAAATCAAAATCAAGCCACGAAGAGAAGAACTCCCAAGGACAGAGGTGGAGAGGTATGTAGATGATTCAGCATTTCTTTCATGGCTTCTAACCAAAAGAAATGAGGAAGTGGACTGAAAAATATGAGCAGCAGCAGAGATTTGATTTTCTCTTTCTCTCATGACATGCTGTTAATTAAAGCTTAGATCATTTACAAACTGACATGGGTGTATTTTTTTCAGGAACACATTGAAAAATGGTCTAAAATCATGGTCTAAAATTGGTCTAAAATTGGTCTAAAATTGAATGCAATTATTATTGAATTTAACTTTAGGCTTTAGGCTTAATTAGCTTTAGCAAGTTAAGAAAGTTCAGTAACACTTATGTGGATGGTATTGACTGATAGCAAACAGGGAAAAAATTATTAGAAATAATTTTTTATTTTTAGTTTAATTCAACACTTGTCAGTAATTGAATTGTCTCAATAGTATTTTCAAACTTTGAACTATATTAAAAAGTTCTTTCGAAGCCTACTAAATCAATTTCTTCAACAAATGTCACTGTCACAATTGATTTCACTGTAACATCAGCGTGACATAGAATTGTATGCAGTTCAAGGAGCACAGACTCTTGTGACACACTTCTTATTCCACAGAAACAGAACTGATGACTAATAATGTAATGACTGACTGTGAAATGTTCTCTCTCACACAGGACTCTCCAACATGGCATTCACACAGTATGTCTCTGAAGAGCCAAAAGGGATAACTTCAGTGATAAATACAGGAGCGATGACGGCAGCAGAGAGGACAAATATAGGCCAGACTTCTCAGCCTCAAACCCAGGCACAAACTCCAGCCATAAGTAACATCAAGGAGACAGAACTGTAGAAATCCCATACAGACTCTCTAATGGCAGCAAGACCATTAGCAACATTATCGTGCTCTCAGAATATGCTGATTAGGTTGTTTTATTGCACTTATGACATAGAATGTAGATTTACATGGAAAAGAATGTGTTAGCATATTGCTTAACTGTAACTTTAGTACTGTACTGTATAAATACTGTGAATACTGTAAAAATTGTGTGTATCCAAGTAGCAATAAATTATGTTTTTCAAGAAAATATCAGCTTCCTTTTAAGGAAAGTATTAGTATCTTTTTGAATATTATCTGTATCTTTTGTGCCCTGTTTCACCGTGTCATCATCATACGTAATGTCACATTTCAAGTATCATGCCTACAACAGTAATTCCAAACCAAGACACTTTTATGCAGGAGGTATGTGAAAGGATTATGGAGTTAGCTCAACTAATTTGAAAAGATATAAATTATTAATTGATTTAAAAAAGGTTAGGTTCAAAATGTTTCAAGTTGTATTTAAAAGTTGATGTGAAGCTAATATGAAGCTTCAGTCGCCCAAATGAGTCACATCTTCATCTTCTATGTTTCAACATTACAGTGTTTTTAGTACCAAAGTTCCTCTTTTTGTTACTATACTTCCACCACAGCTCAATAGGGAAACACTAAGAGGGAATTTAATGCTAAAAAGTCTTTAAATGTGTCAGATATCACTTGATATGATACTAACTATAAGACTAACTGCTGAAGCTCAATAGAAGCTGATCATCTACTTTGAAATGACTGTGTGGACACACTGTGGATTTTTTCCTCCATCACTTCCATTGAAAGCACAATTGAAAGAGATCTTTTAATTGTCAATATGTGAATGTATTGTTGCAATAACCAGTAAGCTACCAGCTATAATGGGCTGACTGTACAGTACACACATGTACTACTATATAAGATCTTATAGGGTGGATTAGGGTAATGTGGTACAACTATAGACTCCAGTGCATTTATCACTTTTTCTATTCAGTTATTTTCAAGCTAACTAGTATATGCAAACTGTGTACGTTATATTGTGTAAAATAACTATATGAACATACAGGCTACACGTTTTTTAACCTTTCTGATTATAAAGCAAAAAAACAACAACATACAGGCAGTACGGAGCCCGTAAAGGGACATGGTAGAAAGAAAAAAAAACTTTGGTTTCCCATGTTCACGAGAAATGTTTCTCGTGAGCACAAGACACTTTCTGGTGAGCACAAGACACTTTCTGGTGAGCACAAGATACTTTTTGGTGAGCGCGAGATACTTTCTGGTGAGCACGAGATACTATTTGGTGAGCACGAGATACTTTTCTCGTGAGCACAAGATACATTTCTCCTGCTCACGACATGAACTACAGTATAGAACTTGAGGAACTACAGTATAGAACTAGAGGAACTACAGTATAGAACAACATGAACTCCAGTATAGAACAGGAACTACAGTAGGCCTACACAACAACATGAACTACAGTATAGAACAAGATGAACTACAGTATAGAACAACAGGAACTACAGTATTGAACAAGATGAACTACAGTACAGAACATGAACTACTACAGTATAGAACAACAGGAACTACAGAACATAACAAGATGAACTACAGTAGGCTATAGAACAAGATGAACTACAGTACAGAACATGAACTACTACAGTATAGAACAACAGGAACTACAGAACATAACAAGATGAACTACAGTAGCCTATAGAACAAGATGAACTACAGTACAGAACATGAACTACTACAGTATAGAACAACAGGAACTACAGAACATAACAAGATGAACTACAGTAGCCTATAGAACAAGATTAACTACAGTACAGAACATGAACTACTACAGTATAGAACAACAGGAACTACAGAACATAACAAGATGAACTACAGTAGAATATAGAACAAGATGAACTACAGTATAGAACAAGATGAACTACAGTAGCCTATAGAACAAGATGAACTACAGTATAGAACAAGATGAACTACAGTAGCCTATAGAACAAGATGAACTACAGAATAGAACAACATAAACTACAGCACAACATGAACTACAGTATAGAACAAGAGGAACGAGAGAATTGTGCTTCACTAATTCAATAGCATAGCTGTGTTATATAATTTATATCCATACTGGAACAATACTACAGCTTCCTTTCGTAAGGTCAGTGTAATACAAACATAAACTCATTCAACTGTCCAACTATATGCGTGATATTGAATAGAGATCAGGAGTATAGCTTCTATCTCCAGACAAAGCTAACGTCTAAAGCCATGCGGCCATTCAAAGACATTACGAAATACAGATAACGGAAAAGGAAGTAAGGTTGACGGCTGTAAGCGTCATCAGAGATACTAACTGTCATTGGCGGACGGTTGAGGTTACGTCAAAGACTCGAGGTCTGATTGGCTGTTTTGCCGGTTATATATAAAGTTCCGTCAACCGTCCGTCTTCCTTTCCCTTCTCACACCGGCAAGGTCATCTCTGCCGACACCTCAAGTCATCCTCGGTTCAATCATCAATTCGGTAAGTTATTCTTGATCCACTTACAAACAAAGAGATTTATTTAAAAATATAAAACTCTCCACATCCTCCTGGATTGCTTCAATGGCGGTAATAGCCGGCAGTATTTTTGCTCGCTCATTGTCTTGATTCGCAAACCACGTCAAAACGTACCATTGGTTGTACATTGATGGTGCAGAATGTGAAATATCATCTGTTGGTTTGTAACTGGCTGTAATCACCAACAGAATGGACGCATTAGCTAATGTTAGCCATTAAGCTAGCAGAGTGGTGTGGGTGGGGGAGGGGAATGTTCCAGAATGTTCTCTGCTTTTATTGTGAAACGGACTTCCGGTCTCCAGAACAAGAGCTGTCTTGTCGCCATGCGGTATGCTGCTGTATTAGTCACTGCTGCTCAGCTGCCTGCCTTGTGCTCGACTGCTGTATGATTGAGCAGCTTTAGGCTAGTTTTTGTAAAGTGTTTAGCGCCTGTATGGTAAAAAAAAGAAGTTACCTTTGTCAATTTCATGACTTACTGCAGTATTGTGTTAAAGTTGCCGCCTCATGGTCACATGGTCAGACTCAACCCATACCTCACGCATTCAACTACCCAAGATTCAAGTCAATATTTGTTAAACCCAATGTCACAAATTAGCCTCAGGGCGCTTCAGTCTGTACTGTAACTGAACATCCTCTGTTCTTACACCCTGGATTCAAGTGAGGAAAAACTATTCTCAAAAAACCCTTTTAATAGAGGGACATCAGGAAGGGTAGAAGAGAATCCCTCTCCTAAGACAAATATATGTTAAAGAAATACAGCTTGAATTGGATAACAAAATATAAAATGGATTTGTAATATATGAATAATGCTACTTTGAGGTTCCATAGTAGCACATTCATTAGTAGAAAAGCAGGATATTGGACCTCTGCCACTATGCTGAGATATCCTCATTTTGGCAGATTGCCGGGTATATGCTGCACCTTTTCCCTCTTAACTGCAGACATCAAGTCTGTCCTGTAGTGGAATTAAAATATGAATAATATATTAATGATGCCATATCCTTATTGCACATTGGCAGTTCCAGACATAAAAAACAATACTTTTCGAAATGTACACATTTACTGGGCAAAACAGGAAAACTACTTAAACTTAGGTTTCATATAAAACATACCAAATGTATTAACATTTTCAAATGATTATGGTTAGGGATTCCTCCTAATGGCCACAACCAGGGCAAATATGGCAAATAGAAAAACAAGTATGTAAAGGTGATCTCTGTCCACAGGGATCATGTGGGTGCAATTATAGACCTATTATATCAGTAGGAGCTAAACAGAACTTTCACTTTCCTTTTCATGGAAATTAAAAGCTGATAATACTGAGGTACTTTTACTTTAATGCAGGGCGTTTCTTGTTATGGAGTATCAGTATTACTGTATTGGAACTTTTACTTCAATAATGGATGTGAATATTTCTTAAATGCAATAAAGCTGGATAAGATCTAGAGACGGTTAGTGATACTGCTCCTCAGTACTGCTGCTGCCTTTTTTATTTAACAGTTCTAAGGTGAAATGGCTTAAAATAATGAAAAGGCCTCTTTAAGTTCAATGGTACTTTGACTGAAATATAATTTAAGTATCTGACTGGCATGCTTTAGACTTGAGTTTTTCTTAAACAACAAAAATAACTAACACCCCCCCTGTTTTTTTTCTCTCCAGGAAACATGTCTAAGGGACCAGCAGTTGGTATTGATCTCGGGACCACCTACTCCTGTGTTGGTGTGTTCCAGCATGGCAAAGTTGAAATTATTGCCAACGACCAGGGTAACAGGACCACACCCAGCTATGTGGCCTTCACAGATTCTGAGAGGCTGATCGGAGATGCAGCCAAGAACCAGGTCGCCATGAACCCCACCAACACAGTTTTCGGTAAGTTTTCAGCTTAGAGCAATGGTTATACTGTGGTCTTTCATTCTTGTCACACGAACTGTGAAATCGAATGTTTTTACTGAGTTTATCACAACCAAGCACCGCTAAGTGCAGCCAGACATGCTGTTTATAAATTGTCTGGCACCATTGTCAAACATTAAGGTCTACCAGTCCTTTTGGACTTGTGGCAAGAATGACAGACCAACCTATTGGTCCCAAGAGACCCTGTTAAAGCACACATCACTGTGATGACGATTTTCCTGCCATTCGTAGTTTCCACCAGAGGTCGAAAGACCAAAGATGGCTCTGACCTTCCTTGGATGTCTGAGTGATTTTTCTTTATGAAAATCCACAATGGAGTCAGTTACAATACAATAAAATAAAATGTCTGTTGCAGATGCCAAGAGATTGATTGGCCGCAGGTTTGACGACGCAGTTGTGCAGTCAGACATGAAGCACTGGCCATTCAACGTCATCAACGACAACACCCGCCCCAAGGTTCAAGTTGAGTACAAGGGCGAGTCCAAGTGCTTCTACCCAGAGGAAGTCTCTTCCATGGTGCTGACCAAGATGAAGGAGATTGCTGAAGCCTACCTCGGAAAAGTAAGGTCTTTCCTGACAACGCTCTAGACATAGTCAGCTTTTGAGGTTGAATGGATGCTAATGTTTGACTTGTTCTTCCTCACAGACTGTCAACAACGCTGTAATTACTGTACCCGCCTACTTCAACGACTCTCAGCGCCAGGCCACTAAGGATGCTGGAACCATCTCTGGCCTCAATGTCCTGCGTATCATCAATGAGCCAACTGCTGCTGCCATCGCCTATGGGTTGGACAAGAAGGCATGTAGAACAATTCAAATTATACTTGAATAATGTCCAAAATGTGATTAAACTCAGTCAAATATGACTTTTTAAATGTCTAACAAAAATTTCATAACAGGTTGGAGCTGAGAGGAACGTGCTGATCTTTGATCTGGGTGGTGGCACCTTCGATGTGTCCATTTTGACCATTGAGGATGGTATCTTTGAGGTCAAATCCACTGCTGGTGATACTCATCTTGGTGGAGAAGATTTCGACAACCGCATGGTCAACCACTTCATCGCAGAGTTCAAGCGCAAGTACAAGAAGGACATCAGCGACAACAAGAGAGCTGTCCGTCGTCTCCGCACCGCCTGTGAGAGGGCAAAGCGCACCCTGTCTTCCAGCACCCAGGCCAGCATCGAAATCGACTCTCTGTATGAGGGAGTTGACTTCTACACCTCCATCACCAGGGCTCGCTTTGAGGAGCTCAACGCTGACCTCTTCCGTGGCACCCTCGACCCAGTAGAGAAGTCACTCCGTGATGCCAAGATGGACAAGGGGCAGATCCATGACATCGTCCTGGTCGGTGGCTCCACCCGTATCCCAAAGATCCAGAAGCTGCTGCAGGACTTCTTCAACGGCAAGGAGCTCAACAAGAGCATCAACCCTGATGAGGCTGTTGCCTACGGAGCTGGTAGGTGTCTTTTTTAAAAGATGCACAAATCCTTAATTTCTTAATAATGAAAACACTCAGTCTAACCAGATGTTTCTGTTTACAGCTGTGCAGGCTGCCATCCTCTCTGGTGACAAGTCTGAGAATGTCCAAGACTTGCTGCTTCTGGACGTCACCCCTCTGTCCCTGGGTATCGAGACAGCTGGAGGCGTCATGACTGTCCTGATCAAGCGTAACACCACCATTCCTACCAAGCAGACCCAGACCTTCACCACCTACTCTGACAACCAGCCTGGTGTGCTTATCCAGGTAAGGGCAACATCATTTATACCCACCTCACAATGTTTCGCTGTGATGAAGTTGATTCCAGCCATTCGTAGTTTCCACCAGAGGTCGCAAGACCAAAGATGGCCCTGACCTTCCTTGGATGTCTGAGCGATATCAAGTTAGCAGATCTATAGATGCACAGTGCAAAAATGTTCTAACACTACTTTGTTTCAACAGGTTTATGAAGGTGAGCGTGCCATGACAAAGGATAACAACCTGCTGGGCAAGTTTGAGCTGACAGGCATCCCTCCTGCTCCTCGTGGCGTTCCCCAGATTGAGGTGACATTTGATATTGACGCCAACGGTATCATGAATGTCTCTGCTGTTGACAAGAGCACTGGCAAGGAGAACAAGATCACCATCACCAATGACAAGGGTATGAAAATAAATTTAAAAATGGTGCTGAACTCAAACACAGCAACGGTTTTAATCAAACAATGATAAAATACTAATGTTGTCTGTTTTATGATAGGTCGCCTCAGCAAGGAGGATATTGAACGCATGGTTCAGGAAGCTGAGAAGTACAAGGCAGAGGATGACGTCCAGCGTGACAAGGTGTCTGCTAAGAATGGCCTGGAGTCTTATGCTTTCAACATGAAGTCCACAGTGGAGGATGAGAAGCTCGCTGGCAAAATCAGTGACGACGACAAGCAGAAGATTTTAGACAAGTGCAACGAGGTTATCAGCTGGCTCGACAAGAACCAGGTAAAAACTGATTCTATGAAGGCAGTTTATCTATTGAGAAAAGCATGATTAGCATATTCTTAAATGCACATTCACAAGCTTTTCTGAACACCATAATCTCCTTGTTTTGCAGACTGCTGAGAGGGATGAATATGAGCATCAACAGAAGGAGCTTGAGAAGGTGTGCAACCCCATCATCACAAAGCTGTACCAGAGCGCTGGTGGCATGCCAGGAGGTATGCCTGAGGGCATGCCCGGTGGCTTCCCCGGAGCCGGCGGTGCAGCTCCCGGTGGCGGTGGATCCTCTGGCCCTACCATCGAGGAGGTCGACTAAACATTCCATCTTCTCAGCCGCAACTTCCAAGAGATGTTTTCCAAGAAAGAAACCCTCTTATAGCACAAGTGACAACAAGCTAAAGAGCGTAAAATAAAAACTGGGTTCAGGGATCACTTATATTGCATTGTTTGCGACACAACTGGGAACAACCTCGGTAGTTGGCACAACTGAGCTGTGACTTATGTTAAAGTATTTTGTATACTGAGATGTCACTTACTTGACAATAAAAAAAAATCTTGTGACCCTCTGACTGCCTTATTTTTTGCACTGCAGAGCTCCGCCTCAATCTGAAAATAGTCACCCCAGTAGCTGTGAAATCAGATCATGTTAGGTTTGTGTTGTGGATGTTATGCTCTGGCTTATTGGCTTTAGTAACATTTTAACTTGATTGTGTTTATGAAACTGTTTTTAATGCTTCTGATGAAGGAATATCCAGGGAAGTTAAACAATGTATAAGGCTATATTATAGAAACGTTTAAACTAAGTGATAGGAGTTAATGACAATGTAACTCAAAGACAGTACTGCAATATAGATGCAATTGGGGGAAATTAACTGTCAGGTGTGTCTAGACTAGGATGGATAGATGCCATTGGGGAAATTAATGTATCCAATGCTTCATACATCTACACAAATGTGTAGATGAGAAATATAATAAACCTAAAATAAGAATTGAGGATGAAAGGTAATTGTAGTTCCAGTCACTCTTGTGATATTGTGAAGTCTGATGGCTACAGATACAAAGGACTTCCTGAACCACTGTCTAGTGTATGGATTAGTGTAGGTGCTCTCAGATTATTAGTGGGATGTTTGCTCATAATAGGTGCTACATCAACAGGAATACATTTACTAAGAAAAGCCATATGATGGCCCTGTCGCATTTGGGTGTTTTGTTTCCAGGTCCTTGCTTCTGGTAGTGTGCTTGCTGGAACAATTCCCCTGAGCCATTATTTTTAGGTTCACCTACAGGACCAGTCAAAAGTTTGGACACTTTCTCAAGCGTGTCCAAACCTTTCACTGTTTTTATGCACGTTGAGACAAAATGTCTGCTGCGATCTCAGCAGTTGAAAGTCGGAGTTTATATACGGACCCATGAAGGCAGCATGTGTGCGTCGCCGTTTCTATGGTTTCAGAGCAGGAGCTCACTAACGGAGGAAAACAGGTGAGTGTCTGACCGACTTCTCTCAGCCTTACTATGAATATGAACGACGAATTTACACCGCTGAGCTTTATTTTTTTTGTCTATTGTTACTATAAATACAATACATATAGTAGATATTTTATGTGGTTGAATTTATTTTGTACGTTTACCTCTTTGCAGGCGTCGTTTGGCTAAAATATAGCTGCAAAGCTAGCTGCCAGCTTTTAAAGTAACATTGGTAGTTAAGCGATACAAAATATAGAGACATAACTTACAAAACGGTATACAACAGCTTTTCTGAAGTTTTCATCAATTTGGAAATCTCAACGGGATTAAAAATGAGACTGTGTTTGTTTCTATTTCACTTGGCTGCCAGGCCAGTGCTTTGCAAGAGGGAAATCCGTTTCCTTTGAACGTCTTTTAGCTGTTTGCTTGTGAAAGCAGGTGTAATATATAACATGAATGATGGCTGCAGTCCATTGATAGTGAGTCAGTTCCTGGGCTACATGCTGCCTCACTGGTCTAACAGAGACACTTCATCTACATGAACCTGAGTCATCATTGTGCACAAGTCCACATGTCAGCTGTGATAAAGGGTCTCTTCATGCCTCCACTCATTCACCCATTTAATCTAACTGTGTTGTTAACTTTTAATCAGTCACACAAGCATTTGGATCATCCAAACATTTTCTCTGTGGTTTTCCAGCCTCTGAATAGACTCATTTGTTAGAATGCTGACTAGAGAGCAGGGTAAGCAGAGACCATAGAACCAATAATTCTGGCACAGCTGCAGAAATGAAGCTGGTTAAACAAGCAATCTGAATATCATATAGAGTATAGTGGACAGCCTACTGCTTTTTGACTTTAAAAACTTATCAGAAGCACCTTTTGAGGGTCTAGGACTTACAGGACATCAAATCATGTATAGTAGCAGATTTGATGCTCTTTGTCTTTTTCTACTCATCACCCAGACAGATATGTGTGGTTCAAAGCATACAAAATACATGAATCTTATTTGCTATTACGTCCTGCTGTCTATTTTGTAACATAAACCTTTCTGTTTCTAAGTTACCACCCTGCTGCAACCCTCTCCTCCTAACATTCAACACCTGCATAGATGGTGAAGCATGGATAAAAGACTCAAACATACAGCAATGTATCGAGTGCTGAAGAGTGAGAAAAAGAAGCCTCCTGAGAATCAGAGACGAGCAGCTCCGAACCCCCGTTGGCATTCTCTGGAGTCGGACACAGAGAGTTTGGCCCAGGAGAGAGACTACCAACAGCAGCTACAATTGCGTATTGGCCACCAGGATCCAAACAAATACATACTCCCACAAAAGGAAAATACTGACATGTTACAGCAGGGAGATGAGGAGGATGACGATGTAAGTGATGATGAAAGTAAGGATCGTTTAGTTCATGATAGCCTGGAAGTAGCAGCACACTCCCGTATCAAGAGGAATCCCACCTTGTTACAGACTGAATACCTGGATACACAAAGAGAAGAAAGAGAGGAAATAAGGTAAGTCCCACAATTTTAATTGTATAGCATTTTATGGTTAAAATTGAGTAATGTTGTAAAATTGTAAAATGATTGCATATACTGTACACACACAGCTTCGCTTAGTTGTGCTCAGAGATGTCTTCTGTTGCACACTAAACTACATCTAACAATGATTTCAGGCAGTAATGAACACACACTGATTACTCTTGTATATAATGTTGCAATGTTAAAACTTCATTATTGAAGGGGTGCAGTTAAATGCACTTTGTGAAGTTGCAAGACAGTTAAAATAGTGCCAATAGGTATGAAGTTACCGCCATACACTTAGCCCAAAGCCACAGTTGGCATTCTAATAGACAGCATTTCAGTTCGAGTTGTTTCTTAATCAGGTCAAAAAATGTGTTAAGTTAAAAACTTCAACCAGACCAGCAAAACAAGCATCTGGCCTGGTGGTAAAAGATAAGGCCGGTCATACTCTATATATTTCCCCATGCTATTTCCCCACTGCTCCCTAGGGATGTAAATCTTTAAAATCAGCTCACAGATATATTCTTTTAGTTTAGAAAAGTTTACTAAAAGGTTCTTACTTTTACTAAAACAGCTGGACACTGTGGTCTCAGCAGCAGAATTGTTGCCCCAGCAGGTATTTAAGGCAGCAGGATGGTTTATGTGGGACTGACTCAAAATAAACTACATTTCCTTTTTACATGTTTACTGTCATGAAGGAACATGTGATCCAGTACAATAGTGTGGTTCAATAATGTTTTGGAAAAAGCTGTATCAGGTACTTGGTATAGGATCATCTGGTTTGGGTCACTGTTTGGCTGTTTACAGGATTTATTTTTATTTATTGTTTATGAGAAAAGTAGACTATTGCTACAATTATACTTTAAATTACTCTAAAATTACTATCAGGGCTTCTTACTGTCATTAGTAACATCTGTGCTTTTCCTCTTGTGACAGTATAAAATGTCTGCTGGGAAACTGCTGGGGACTATTCTTATGTAGTTATTCAGTCTGGCCAGGAGATGGCAGTCATTGATGATTGTAAATGACTGTTAAACAAGAACTTGTAGACTTTGTATTATGGTGTAAATAGTATTAAAAAGTATTTGTTACATTTTTATAAAAAATAAAATTGATAGGTGTTTATTGAGGTTTATAATGGTATAAACATTGTTGTGAAAAATCTGACTACTCAGTTGATTATGTAGCCTTGTGTATCACAATAATTCTATGAATGTGCCACTATATAAACTACTGAGATGTGTGCCTGACCTTGTTCAATTTACCTATTGAACTGAACTGTCACTTTAACAGTCTGTGACAAATTAATGAAAATTAAGCAGATAATGGTACTGCTTAGATGGAATATAACAGGGAGAACGGCAGCAACAATTAAACCTTTTACTTTTAAACAGCACATTGATGATAAAAGATAAATAGCCTTCATTCATCACTCAACAATGAAACAGTGTCATTCATGTAATGAGATGCATGAATCGGTACATTGTAGTGAGAAAGGCCTAATTCAGGTGCTTCCAGCAGCTTTCATTTGAGGGAAATGAGATTTTTGTTTTGTTAGGATGGATCACAATAAGTGGTCACTCGTGGTCCATTAACAAGGATCATTCTTGCTGTAAAGGAGATCTCTCTTTCTCTCCTTTGAGTGAGCGGAGGTAGGCGTCTACGGCAAGGACAACACACCACATCTGTGTCTGCACTCTTGTAGACTCATACTGTTGTTTTCCTTCACACACTGCCTGATAGTAATTTCCCTCCAAAATAGAAAAGGGGCATTGTTCATTTTCCTGTCATTAACCTGCGGAGATTGATGCCTGCCAAGTGTGGGTCCGCTTCCAAAGTACATTGTTTCAGAGGAAAATGACCATGACATATTCTCACAAAAGGCTCCATTTCATAGAGGCGAGGCAGTGGACACAGTCCCATTCCCATCATGTTCTCATAGTCCTCTCCACTGCCTCCTCAAAGTGGGTAAAGCCTTTTCACACAATGCCATTGCATAGTTTACAAACCCAATGGGCATTCCTCATTCAAGCAAAAGATTCCTATTTAAACAACTCCATTCATCCCTCTGCACTATTTTTTGCAGCCATCTCGCTCCAAATATTGCCAAAGGATATTTGAGTAGAGTCCGTATGTCCGTTTTTTGTTTGTTTGGTTGTTTTTTTTTTCCATTTTCCCAGTTAGTGTTTGTCACAGTATTTCACTGGCTTTTGTATTTTGGTGTCTGTATTCCTGGCAGGAAAATAATAGACTGTGGTGCTTTGCCAGTGTTGGAGGCATCACACCCAGCTGCATGTTGTCTATAATGCATTCTCTAACTTGTTTGAGTCTGAGTCATTAGAGAGACATCCCTTACCCTTTTGGCCTCATTGAAGTGAAGGGCCCTACACCTAGGCAACCCCTCCCACCCCCCCTCGACGCACAACATCACGGCAGGAGAATTAGGCTCCCCTCGTCCTCCCAGTAAGCACAACAAAGAGGCTCTCTGCTATTTATTTTAATGAGATCTTTTCATCACCATCAGAAAGAGCATTTTAGCCTGCAATTTTCAAGCCATTTCATAAGCTGAAAATTGCCGTTTGTGAACCATTCCCCCGCTAGTAGCTCTCAAATACACTCTCATTAGTGAGCCTGGAGGTGAAAATATGAAAATTATCTGTAAATACAGGCTCATAATCTCCCTCATCTATTTCAATTTCAGGAGTCTCTGATAAGGCCTTGCTGTCTTTGTTTGAGGACATCATCATTCTAATAATGGTGTAATGCCTCTTGTTCCTTTGACCTCTCAGCACAGGCCTGTGTGGGATTCAGGCGTCTGTCAAACGTTGGATATGGAAATATCATTGATAACCTTGCCTACTAACAATTAAATCTAATTTGAATAATAGTATAATTAAAAATGTACTATGTTTCTTATTTGAACAATAAAGCTATAATTTATTGATGCTGTTGTCTGTCTTTAACCACACAGCCAGCTGCTTTCTGATGATGCTTATTCAGACCTGCGCTACGACCCCAATTGGAGGACCAACCTGATAGGAGCTGACTGCTTCAACAACAGTCCGCAGAGCTCCTTCGATGAGTATTACCAAATCCCTAAAGAGAAATCAAGCCGGTTAGGTGAAGACAAACAGGAAGTGGTCATAAAAGGAGGATACAGATACATCTGCAACACGAATCCAGCTGTTGTGGCGACCCCTCACATGGCTGGTAATGAGTGTGACCAGCCGTACCGCCTACACCCACAAGACGGTCAGATTAGCTTTGTACAGTCTCCCCACCGTCACAAGCATGCTGTACAGCTGAGATCACCAGAAGTTGACCTTTCAAAGCCGACCGACATTTCTACAAAAAATGACAGGGGGGGATTTGAAGAGAAGCATCAGAACAGTTATGACAAAGCTGGGGTAGATATTAGCAGATCTCCTGAGCTGACAGAGAACTCAGAGGATATAAATGATGTGTACATCCAAGAATTTCAGAGCGACTACCACCATGAACTGAGACGCACACAAGGAGGATCCATTCAAACACAGCAAACGAGCTCATCCACGCTGAAGAGTTCAAAGGTTTTATCAAATAAAAAGCAAGAAAGACTGAACAAAGACATAGTGGAACGCAACAAAATCACCCTGGGGCGTCACACATCCAAATATGGCTCCTATGCGAGGGTGCACGCAGTTAAGCAGGAGATGCCTCAGAATTTGAATAAGGTATGTACAGCAGCCTGTAGCATCTGCTTATGATGAATATCACTGAATGAGTTTGATGTTTGAAACTGTCTCTGTCTGTTCTCTCTTTTAACAAAAACAGACTGCAATTACAAAAAACTGACACCAGGAGCTGCACTAGCACTGATAATGACTCATGGGCCTCACAGCTATTGTTACACACTTTCTTGGACTGGCGTTACATGGCAAGATCCACAAACATGTCAGATTAGGTTATGTAGATTTGACATGTGTGAATATTAGAGCAAACTGTAAGGTCTAATTTTTTAGAATTCCAATCTAAACTGTGTCACTGTTTATTATAAATTGTTTGGTAACATCCTGTGACCTTACTTACATTGTTTGGTGATGGACAGAGTTATTACTGACTATTACTATTTCCACTGACCTCTATGAATGATCTTCTCTTATTTTATAGTTAAAGCATTTTTTCTTTTAAATAAACAAAGTACTGTAGATTCTGGTTGTAGGTATTGAGAGGTTTTACTCTATGCCTGAACAGCAACTGGCACCTTTGTGGTGTTACGTACTTAGGTATCTAAATCTAGCTTTTGTAGTGTTAGTATGTGACAATAGTGACAGCAGTGCTGTGGTATGTTTTGCAATGACTGAATCAAGTAAACCCTGGAGATTAATATATTCACTAACAGTGTTAGGGTGTCAGTTCTAGGGCTTTTTAGTGCACATGCACAACATGTGATACTCATGTTTGTTTATATTTTAGATATCTGTATTGGTCGTGCACTCAGGTGACAGGAAAAGTAGCCAAGTGTCAGTATATTTACTTTTGAAGGCTCAGTCTAATCTTAGAGATTCTATTAATGTGCAGTAGCTTGAATGCAGCTTTTCTCATGAGGCCAAAATTACCCCCCCCCCCCCCCCCCCCCAGCAGCATCAGCCAAGCTTATGCTCATTTACTGGTTTTATTTGTATCTATATGCTTTTTATTGTCATCTCGCACAAAAACCAAGAGAATATCCTATGATGCTTGCTCTGACCCAGTCTGGGAAATTAATTTGGCAAGAGGAGCATGGCTGTTTTCATCTGCCTTCTCCTCCACCATATGAAAAGAGCCATGTCTGGCTATGCAGTGCTTATTATGACTTGATGTGTACAACAAGAACATCAGAGACGCATGGTTACCAATAGGCTCTTAGATATCCCTGCACCTGGCACAGTGGCATAATTGGTTGGGATGGCCCGCATTCCCCATTTGTCGGGCCACAAGACTGTTCGCTGGCTATAATACCCCCAACCTTGTTCACCCATCTGAGCCCCAGCCCTCTACAATGTCTCGTATCATCACCATTTACATAGTCAAGAGCCGTTAGCTTTGTGCAATAGTAAACAGAGCCAGAGCCTTTCCCTCTCCTGACCCTTGTGTTTTGTCATTTTCTCTCTGAATTAGTTTTCCATTGGCCCGTCTCCCCAAAGACGAGTCTTACTTAATGGGGGACATAGGGCATAAAAGAAGGAGGGACCAATTTGCATGTAGTCTATTTCCTGTCTCATCATAGGATTAATGGAAACATTATAACATATCAACAAAGCCATTCAGATACAAGCCTAAACCATATTTTAGAAATAGGCTCAGTGTGAATTGTTAACTGCAGTTCCTTGCAGCAGTTCAATTTAATCTTTATTTATATGGAGCCAAATCACAACAAAAGTTATTGCAAGGCTCTTTTCATATAGAGCAGGTCAGTTGTGATCAACATGCTTGCACACTAGATTAACAAATGAATTTTGTATGAACCTGAAGAGTACATTCCTGATTTGTTGACATGTGAACATGAGCAGCTTTCTCAGAAACTAAAGATCCAGAACTCTTTAAAAGACATCTGCACAGGATCTAATGTTTGACTTGCATCATTGAATAATTATAGAGTTAATTAAATGCACCGACACTGTACTGTGTGTACAGAGTCACAGTTTGTAGTCATATTAACATCTTCTGATTATGTCTCCTGCTCAGATTGTACTTTTGTTCTTTTGTTCTTTGGTTTTGGAACAGAGTTGGCTATTTTCACAAACACTTAATGAAATATTGAACATCAAAGAAGTGACATATGAGATTTTTGTTTTATCTTCTATCTTCATTTTAGATTTTGCGAAATGTAATATTGAAGGTTACAGAGAAAGACATCTTTAAAAGCCAAAAGCAAGTTTCATAATTAGAATGATTGCGCATCTTTTATCAATCAGCTTGCTCTGCTGCTTCTCACCCTTCCTGATCCTCACTCCTTGCAAAAGATAGCAACTCTCCAAGTACAAATCGCATCAGTTTCCCCAATCAGTATGAATCCAGAAAGGCTAATTGTTACAGGGCTCGTTTTAAAAGACCCCATTTGGTCTTTTGAAGAGAGCGGCCATCTAAGGGCAGCTTGTTATAATTAGACGTGTTATTAAATGTACACAATTTCCTAATGCAGCAAATGTTTAGCCCGGCCAAGTGGCAGAGTGGCGGTAGCAATGATTGGCTTCATCGGGGCTCGGGCCTCCTTTGATAAAGACAGAAGTAGCAGATCAATCTTCTGCTATTGCACTCAGCCCTCAGAGTCCCTTCTCCTCTTGCAGGCCCTCACTTCAAAGCCAGGGGAACATAATGTACAATCTTTTAATAGCTTTAGACCAAAGCTCTGGGGAGCTCTCTGCCACTGTATACCCTGCCTCAGTCTAAACACCTAATCAAGATTACCTGGGCCAGCCACAATAGCAGCTAAATGCAATTCAAGATCCACAGCCTCCTTTGAAGTCTTCATTGCGAAAAGCAGATGTTTCCCGGGTACAGGAGGTAATACAGCAAGCTGCAATTGCTCGACTTTGTTGTGACATCGTCTCGCAGAGAAGCAATTACGGTACCTCCCAATTTAGGAGAAAAGATATTACACAGCTTACCATGCTCAAAATGCAATACAAGCTTGATCATTTGCTCCAACTGATTGGGATTTTTAAAATGGGTGACAAAAGGCTACGGCAGGGGGAATGGGTAAAGGTGAGAGGTGCAAAGTATTTGTGTGTATGTGTGTGTGTGTGTGTGATTCTGTACACTGCCAGCAATACAGTAGTCATTCACACCTGCTCCTGATCTTCAAACAACTGCTCCGGCAGCGCTGTGTTCATTGCTCATCTGTAACAGCACCTAAATGTCTAAAAGCCTCTGTCGCTTAAAAAAAGATTCCCATAATGGGTTTGTGAGTTTATGTAGGAGCTGATTCAGTTAATTATCAAGATCAAAATAGCTTGAACTTAACATAGAAAGAGCATTGGGTCTGTGACAATGTTCTCTCAGCTATAACAGCAGCTTCTCAGCCTATTAGATGCAATCACAAACACACTTATTGATGGATCTGGATCCACTCATTCCTTGTGACCTTCACCTATTCAAGCCTGCAGAATTAGTAGCATTCAGTGAACAAGTCTTCAGCCCGTCAATATCATCGATCCACTCAGATGGTCCTCTGATGCTGCGGGGAGTCCTGAAGTTAACTAAATGATTTTCATTACAGCATTACCAGAACATAGTTCCATGCCACCAACGGGTGCATTAGGAACAAGTGAAACAGTAAATTGATGTAATACGACATGGTTGAAGAAGACAGACATTGATAGTAATGGATTCAGTATTGATACACCAGAGTAGGTTTAGGTGTGTGTGGGTTTCAGTGAGCTTTAGTAAAGATGTAAAGACAGGAAAACTGTAAATATTTCAAAATTCCTCTGTATACACATGTTTCTTTGTCTTGTACTGTCTAAAGGTGCATGAAACTCGTAAGGAGGCGACCACTGCAGAGAGTCAAGAGGACAGTTCAGACCCAGAGCAGAGGTGGCTCCAGAAAACACAGCAGTTGAGGGTAGGAACACAGGGGTGTTCTTTTCACTTGGTTGACACTGACAGCACAAACAGTGGATGGTGAAAATCTAGTCAACTTTAGATTGTTTTGCAGTATGTGTGGAAGCTCCTGCATGGGCCACCTCACTGCACAGTAGGGACGCTGTCAGCCTGACATTTAATAGTCTGTTGGGAATGTAGACACAAGCGCTGATTGCGTTGTTGCAGCAGCACTTGCCAGAGAGCGAGTGTTGGAGTGAAAAAGGACAGGATTGGACAAGCATTATTATTTTGAGCACTTGAACGACCACCTTAAAGCTGCCAAGCAGAGGAGTGTGAATGTTTTCCCACTGGAATGAGCAAAGCTGGTGTTTTCTAAACCAGCAACATTAGATGCATGAGACACACGCTCATAGACCCCCTGCTTAGTAATTCAGTCAGATCATACAAAGATGAGCACCAGTCCTTCTTACACTTTGTGAAAGAATTGTGCCTTTTACTCGGGGCTCATGTTTGTCTGTCAATGTTTTTTTTAGAACAAATGAGTAGATTTAGAGGTGATCATTTATGCCTCATACCACCATCAGATATAGGCCAGCTTATCTCACAGAAATGCAAATTAGGTAAACATATAAACCAATGAAAAAATTGTTGTTGAAGAAGTATTCAGATCTTAAACTTAAGTAAAGGTATGAATACAGCAATGTAAAAATACTCCATTACAAGTGAATGAAAAATGACAAACATGAAAAATCCTACTTAGGTAAAATTAGTATTATCATCTTGATGTAGTTAAAGTATTACAGTAAAAGTACATGAGTATTATGAGCTTGATGTCGTTAAAGTATTACAGTTAAAGTACATAAGCAATAAAACAGCACTGATGGATTGATTTATAGGAAATATATAATGGTGTTAATTCATTAAACCCAAACACACAGCAAAATATGAGAATATAAAATCTTTTTCCACAAAAACATTAATACATAAAAAGACACCAGGCACAAGGTAGCGACAGTTGACTGACAAGGTCCACAATCATAGTCTCATCATACTGAAATACAGTGTTTTAATGCCAGCAAACAACCTTAGTTTAGTCCAGTGGTTCCCAGCCTAGGGGTGGGGCCCCTCCAAAGGGTCAGCAGATAAATGTGAGGGCTGGTGAGATGATTAATGGGAGGGGAGAAAAAAAAAACAAAGTTCTGATACACAAATGTGTTTTCAGTTTTGGGGCTTTTTCTCTCTCCTTTGATTTTTGCTGAAATATTGGATCATTTGAACATTTATTGACATGAAAGCATGTGAGAAGTTTAGAGGGAAAAATCAGTATTTGGTGGAGCTGTTAAGAACTCATAGACATCTGAAATGTGAGCCGACTACACACTGCTGACTGGTTTCATCTTTAACAATGTGTTGTATTTTAAAAGCTTGTTATATTATCCATTGTGTCAAATCTGCATCTGAAAAGTAACTAAAGCTGTTAAATAAATGTAGTGGAGTAGAAAGTACAATATTTCCCTCTGAAATGTAGCGGTAACTTTATTGTCATATTGAGGGTTAGACTATATAATGAAATTTAGATAGCACTCACTGAACAACAAGGACATTAAAGGCAATCAAAAACAATTTATGACATAAAAAACATATAATAATATATATAAGTTTGTACCTTTTTATATGCAATATAAAAAGGTACAAACACAGCGGACAGCAACAATGCTTGTTATAACAGTAGGCCATACGTAAACAATTGAAAGAATTTAAGGTCCATGGTTATATTATTACACTAAAAGAGTTTTGATTTGTAGTTTTCCAGTGAGGATGGAAATATCCAAGTAAAGTACAAGTATCTGAAAAATATATATTTTAGTACTTGACTTAATGTACTTAGTTACTTTCCACCACATTTAGATTTTGTTTGCTGGCATTAAAACACTGTATTTCAGTATGATGAGACTATGATTGTGGACCTTGTCAGTCAACTGTCACTACTTTGTGCCTGGTGTCTTTTTATGTATGAATGTTTTTGTGGAAAAAGATTTTATATTCTCATATTTTGCTGTGTGTTTGGGTTTAATGAATTAACACTGTTATAGATTTCCTATAAATCAATCCATCAGTGCTGTTTTATTGCTCTGACATTCTTCATCAATGACAAAACGTTATCCTCAAACTGTTAATCCGACTGTCACCCCAGGTCACCCAGATCAGCAAAGAGAAGAAAGCTCAGCGGAAGGAAACCTCCAGCCCCTCACGGCAGCAGCAACCCCCTGCCACGGGGGTCAAAGCTGAGTGGGGAGACTGTCTGAGCTCCCCATTAGCAAGTCCAGCCGCTGTAACACAGCCAAAACCTCAGAAGATGACCTCATCACAGCCTTTGCCTCCAACCATTCAGTTCAACATCAACTTGAACACTACATCCCAGCTCCTTCCCTTCCTCCAGCAGAACAGTGATGATGCCATCATGAACTTAGCATCTCCTCATGAATCTGAAATTCAGTATGCCATGTCCCCTTTATATCAACAAAGAAAGTCTGGAAAATCCACCCACATGTGCCCAGAAGGACTACATACAGAACTTCACCACAGACATCAGGAGAATAGACATGAACAATGGCAAAGGTGAATCATTCAACCAGTTTTTTTAATGACCAAAGAGAAGAAATATATTACATGAAGGATCTCATTACAAAAAATGAATCACTGTATCAGCTAATAGCAAAAAAAGCATATAGAAAAATCAACAACAAAATACTGGACACACCACAGCAATTGAACACAACAGTGAAATAATATGCCTGCAAAAATGTGTCTGATACACAATCTAAACATGAATTAACATATAGTCTTAAGTAATGTGTAATATATATATATATATATAATGTATATATATAGTTTTCTTTTGCAATCTATTATCATGATCCCTCTCACTATTAATCCACCAATAATTCTGTGTTTCAGCACAACTGCATTAAAGTGGCCATTATACTGTGAAGAGGAGGACCAGAAGTGGAGCCCAAATAAGCCATTTCCACAAAACCTCTCCAGGACTCCCACCAGCACCTGGTCACAGGGCTCAGGCTCTTACACAGTGCTGCCCCCTATAGGAAAGCAAATGATGGTTAAAGAGACTGAGCTTTGCCCTCCTCAGAGTGTGAACACAACCTATCCTATCTATACACACAGCTCTGGTGGCTACCTGGTGCAGATGGAGAAACAGAAGCAGCAGAGGGAGAGAGTCACATACAAGGTTGGCGAGCTTTCATCAGTGTAGTATTGTATTTCTGAAATAGTCTATAGGTAGATAAGTATTCAAAATTGACACAACAGTATTCTTAAGTGATAAAAAAAATAGTCATCTAATCTGGGATGCATGGATAAAAAAACAACCTCCACTGGTACTTGTTTGGAATGATAGACACTGTGATCACACCTGAGGCCTGTACTACGAAGCTGGATTTTCTCTTATCGAGGTAACTTCAGGGTTAACTCTGGGTTTTCCGTCCTACGACGCTGGTTCACTTCTTACCGGGGTAAATCACCATGGTAACTTATGCTGAACGGCTAACCTGCTCCGGACCAGGTTATGTTCTGGATAAGAGATCAATGAGTATAAAAGCACCACCTCCTGACCAATCAGTTCTCTTAGAAAATGACCTGCCCATTCTTAAAAGATCCTGTCAACATTGGTGCGCGGATCGTGAGAGGAGCGCTTAGGAGAGAATGAGCTTTTAGGGATATATGCAATTTTTTAATTGACCAAAATATATATTTAAAAAATAATCCTTGAGGCACATGAGGGATATTATTCTGTATGTTATACAGTTGGTTTGACATCATTCACTCAAATGGTTGAAGCGCATAATAGGTTTGTATTTTGAATGTTGAATATTAAACTAACTTAATGTCGCAACAAAAGGAAGGGCACTGAGGAAGCACTCTGCCCGAAACGTCTGTGCCGTAATAAAATAACATTGTGTGATCAGAGTGCTGTCCGATAAATTAATATTGTATGATCTCATAAATTTACGCATTAACAAAGTCGGCTTTTTTCTACCAGCATTCCTTCCTGGCTTTTGCTGCAGCAACAGTGTTGCTTTTGGCCTGGATGATGTGAATTCTTCATATTGTTGAAGAATAATTGTCTGCTCCTCCATGGTAAAGTAGTCTGCTCTGCAGGGTTTCTCCATGTTTGTGATTGGTCAGACGCTGCAAACACCTCCCCTTTATGTGAGCGTGCAGTGATCCAGATTGGAAAACCCTGGGTTCAATTACCGAGTTGATAACCAGCTTCATAGTACAGTTTATCCTAGATTGTGAATGTCTGGGTAAGTCAACCCAGGTAACGGAGAGATATCCTGGGTATGTTAATCCAGCTTCGTAGTACAGGCCTCTGGTGTTATTGGTGCATTTGATGAGCTTACAATTAGTGTACATGTGATACATTGTCTACAGAATGGCTGGCATTGATCTTAATGAAAAGACGTCGTCCCAAATCACCATTAAAACATGTTCTGTCTTTACTCTATTAGTGGCTGATAGTCAATTAAAAGCTGGCTCTCTGATAATGGCGGGGCCAAATGGCCAAATAAAGGCTGGCCCCAAAAACAGGCCAGGGAAAAAACAAAGGTGGATAAACTCCATGTGCCTGTTGAGCATTAATAGTAGTCACCTGTATATAATTCCGGTCCTAACTGACCGTCACAGAGAGGGGAATGGGACAGAGGAGACACAGTACTGTTTAAATACACGGGTTAATAGCTCATATTTTAATAATAATGACCTCTCTGTGACAATTGGCTTTTCACTCCATGTTTGAATGAAGCCATTCAACAATGATAAATATTTGATTTCTGATGTTGTCAGACAGCAGTTGTGTAAGAGAAACATGTAGTTAAAGTATTACAGTAAAAGTACTGCAGTATTATGAGTGATGTAGTATGCAGTATTACTGTAAAAGTACTGCAGTATTATGAGTGATGTAGTATGCAGTATTACAGTAAAAGTACTGCAGTATTATAGTGATGTAGTATGCAATATTACAGTAAAAGTACTGCAGTATTATAGTGATGTAGTATGCAGTATTACAGTAAAAGTACTGCAGTATTATAGTGATGTAGTATGCAGTATTACAGTAAAAGTACTGCAGTATTATAGTGATGTAGTATGCAGTATTACTGTAAAAGTACTGCAGTATTATGAGTGATGTAGTATGCAGTATTACAGTAAAAGTACTGCAGTATTATAGTGATGTAGTATGCAATATTACAGTAAAAGTACTGCAGTATTATAGTGATGTAGTATGCAGTATTACAGTAAAAGTACTGCAGTATTATAGTGATGTAGTATGCAGTATTACAGTAAAAGTACTGCAGTATTATAGTGATGTAGTATGCAGTATTACTGTAAAAGTAGTGCAGTATTATAGTGATGTAGTATGCAGTATTACAGTAAAAGTACTGCAGTATTATAGTGATGTAGTATGCAGTATTACAGTAAAAGTACTGCAGTATTATGAGTGATGTAGTATGCAGTATTACAGTAAAAGTACTGCAGTATTATAGTGATGTAGTATGCAGTATTACAGTAAAAGTACTGCAGTATTATAGTGATGTAGTATGCAGTATTACAGTAAAAGTACTGCAGTATTATAGTGATGTAGTATGCAGTATTACAGTAAAAGTACTGCAGTATTATAGTGATGTAGTATGCAGTATTACAGTAAAAGTACTGCAGTATTATAGTGATGTAGTATGCAGTATTACAGTAAAAGTACTGCAGTATTATAGTGATGTAGTATGCAGTATTACAGTAAAAGTACTGCAGTATTATGAGTGATGTAGTATGCAGTATTACAGTAAAAGTACTGCAGTATTATAGTGATGTAGTATGCAGTATTACAGTAAAAGTACTGCAGTATTATAGTGATGTAGTATGCAGTATTACAGTAAAAGTACTGCAGTATTATAGTGATGTAGTATGCAGTATTACAGTAAAAGTACTGCAGTATTATAGTGATGTAGTATGCAGTATTACAGTAAAAGTACTGCAGTATTATAGTGATGTAGTATGCAGTATTACAGTAAAAGTACTGCAGTATTATAGTGATGTAGTATGCAGTATTACAGTAAAAGTAGTGATATATTATATGACATCATTAGATTATTAATAGTGAAGCATGTTACTGTTGTAGCTGCTGGAGGTGGAGCTAGTTTACACTGCTTTATATACAGTTAAACCATAAATCGTCGTAAAACAGTTGTCAGCAAATTTACTGGAAGCCACAGAAAGGTTGTTTTCCTTCTTCACTGCAGCACAACCAAACTGTTTCATTGATAGTTTGGCCAATATGCAATTGTTGGACATTTTTCAAACTGAAAAACCAAAATCTGACTTCACCCTTTGCATAGAAAGTCAAATTACAAAACTAAGTTCCTTTTTTTCTGCTGTACTGAAAATGTACCAAACCATGAATTTGATGTACTGTTAAACCACTATCCACTAATACAGTATAAGCCTACTTCCAATAAAGGCCTGGTACCTTCGTAGTTCAGGTAAATGAAGGCCCCAACCACCATTTGAGGAAACACAGTACTCCCATCATGAACAAATCATGTCATTATGCAGCCCCTCCTCGTAGTTGTAGTAATAAATAGTGACATATACTTTGATGTCATATCACAATGCTCAATAATTGAGCATTGCTTCTAGGTGCTAACCATGTATGCATAAAAGTTTAAACAGGGTTCAAGGGTCAAACAATTCACTCAACACATACTAAGGGATCATGTTCAAGTTAGAAAAATAAGATCACATTATTCAGTTTCACCTAACAAAAGTGACACATGAATTCTTAAATTGAGTGGCATTCTCCTTTAATCCCCACATACACAAGAGGTTACACAAATAAATGCCCCTTTGAAGTCCTAAATAATCCCCTCAGCTGTCTCCATGCAGGACTGCTTAATCCAGCAGGAGTGTTCTGGTGACTAAGGGCACAAAACATCAGGTTAATTGTGTAGCTCCGCTAAGATACACTTAATTGCTATAAGATGATGACTATATAAACCACAGAGCTGCAGGCTCTGAAAAGCCATTTGAAGATGTGTTAGAGGATAAGGTGATTAGATGGGAGAGAGTCTGTGAAGCGCAGGGCCACTAAAGATGCATTTGCATTTAATGATTTGGCTGCTGTTGTGTTTTTTTCTTTCTTCCTTTGGTTTGTCAGGCTGAGCTGTGCAGGTGGGTCCTGAGTAGAAAATGACGCAGCCAACAAGTTTAAACAACTTAAAACAAACTTTAAAATATAGATGCTTTTAACACAGCTCTGTATAATTCATTTATTCTGAAATGAGTACTACTTACCATAGCTATACCTGCTCATATTTTAGTAAGTATAGTATCAACATATGGCCTTGTTATATGTGCCATAATACAGGAAAATGGTGTAACCTCTGTGTACTGAGACTCCTCACTTCACCTGATAGTAACAACTCAACAACACTGCACACTTAAATCATGCCCAACATTATTAGGAAACCAACTGTTGTCAAACAGGAAAATTAAGGCATGAACACATATTGATTATATGTTTAATATATCATGTGGAAATTAAAAACATTGATTTAATTGGTAACTACAAAATACAGTACACTTTTAATATCCGCTAACAACCAACAATTAAGTGAGGAGGACTCAAAAAGGCTAGAAAGTATGATTAAGTGCTTTGAGTTATATTCTTACTGGAGCCTTCACATAGTCCTCCTGTGGTGTCCACCACTCGTCACCCTTTGACCTCACGTCTCTCCCACCATGTTAGCCATCATGTCTGACGAGATTACAGGCTCAATTTGTAAAGCAGTCTGGCTGCAGTGCCTGGGCATAAAAGCAGATGAGCGTGACTTCGGGGTAGGGGAGAGAGGGCTTGAGAAGAAAAGTACCCTGTTGTGTTCATGCGTGATGGCTAAAGCAAACTAAAATCCTCCTTCCAAAAAGCAGCCAGTACAATCTGGAATGATTAGCTCCCTTTTGTCTGAGGCATCTTGTTTGTGGATCACGCACACACACACACACACACACACACACACACACACACACACACACACACTCACTCACACACACTCACACACACACACACACACTCTCTCACACACACACACACACACACACTCTCACACACACACACACACACACACACAATCATCATTTTTTCATCATTGTCATCACCAGTACCTGCAAAGGAACAGGTACACATCTCTTTCTGTGTTTGCCCATATCACTCGTGTCTCAACTTTAGCTCACTATCGACATCTTTGAGAAGAGCACTATGTATGTTACACACTGTATGGTGTCAGCTTACGTACTGTTTCTACAGTTACTGTCGTGTTCCTGAATCATAGGGAAATAAAGTGCTCACAAACCAACGTAAAGTAGTATTAAGCTTCTGGTTCATTGGGAATACATTGGGTAGTTAGTATGCTGGTTGGATGATTGACAGTCACTATGGTTTAGCAGACAACAAGAGCATCACATGGAGACACAGATTGACTAGAATGTACATAATGTTTGACAGACACATATCAACAAAAACAAGGATTATGTGTATTATCACTTCAGTCATGTTTAGTCTCTCTGTGCACTGTGGAGCTTTGAGATAAAGAACTAGCATACTCACAGTGAAAATACTAGCAGGCTATTTAGCAGGTTTACCGCATTCACTGTCCTAGTTTAGCACTTACATACTGTTCATATTCTAGGGCATCATCAGAGTCAGCAAAATTCATGGTGATATATAATAGTTGAGATATGTCCGTTTGGACCAAAGTGGTGGACCGACCAACACTGCTACGTTGACAGCATGGCAAAAAAACATGAACACAGTCACAGGTTTTATCTTTGTGTGTTACTGAGCAGGAAGAAGAATCAGGTTTTATCATGTCAAGAACGCCCCAAATAGATTCACATGAGGTCACTGTACCCAATGTGATCTGCTTAATTTGTCCCAAGGAATGCCACCTGAGACTTTGTTTTGGTTAGATGTCATGTATAACATATCAGTAAATCTGTGTTAAAGTTAAAAGTGTTGAGGTTTTTGTGCTACTCTCTCTGCAATGTCCACTAAATGTTTTTGCATGGTAAAGACAGTGTAGACAGTGTCAGGCTCCGTCTCGCCGTGTCGTCTGTCAGGCATTTGTCTGTGTTTAGGCAATTCAATGAGAGACAAAATGGATCAAAATTGCAGTTTCCAATTTATTGTTTTGCCATGGTGCTATTTCAACATCCATCACAACAAATTGAGTTCAGTTCAACAGAAGTGCATTTCAAATTAACTAATCAAACATGTCACTTGATGTTTGATTGCACAGATAGGGTCCAGCTATTGTCAACTTTCAAAACATGAAAATCTCTCTCTCTCTCTCTCTCTCTCTGTCTCTCTCTCTCTCTCTCTCTCTCTCTCTCTCTCTCTCTCTCTCTCTCTCTCTCTCTCTCTCTCTCTCTCTCTCTCTCTCTCTCTCTCTCTCTCTCCCTGTCTCCCTCTCTCTCTCAGGCATATAGTCTGAAAGACTACAGGCAGTTGAAGCCAGTTGTGAGTCTGCAAGGCCTGGGTCCTGACTACACAGCCACTGAAAAAACAGTAAGTATCAACCCTCAACTGCATATCTCCACCAATGTATTTATCCATAGACTATGTGAATTGTATTGGTGAATACAACTTGGTTATACTGGTCTTGGAGCATGATACTGTTTCCTTTAGTATGATTACTGATAACTCAGACTTGTGGTATTTTCCCTAAAATAATATTCTAATTTCTTTTAATTGTAAGATCCTAAGCAATTCAGGGGTTTCCCATAAACATCAAGTGTATAAATAATTTCATTCAATAATATGGATCCAATCAAACTGTAACAACATCTTGAAGATTGATCAACAAGTAGCAAGCATTTTGCACCAATGGATATTTGGGTATTTCTTCCCTTGACAGCCCATCTTACATTCTCCAAACTCTCTTCTTATTCCCATCATGTGTAGAAAGCTGATCAATTTTCCCCTTTAGAAATGTTTCTCTCGACAAACATTAAATGAGATCAAAACAGAAAGCTAAAACAATCTGATGTATTGATAATAATAGAGAGAGAGAAAGAGGGAGCCAGAGAGAGAGAACGAGATAAATAGAACAAAGTGGAGTCACTCTCTGTTCCCACTGAGCAGAGAGAAGCTAATAAGACACATATATGAGCCTGCAGCTTCCATTCTACATGCATTTATCTTCATCAATCTTGCATTTATCAATCTGTTATTTACAGTATGTAACATCCAGATTCTTCTGCTCTCAATATCTGAGTGTCTCTCCAGCCTTTATTATTATTTTTCCAGCCAAAAGAGAAAAGATGATTATGAACACAGTATAAAAGCTGCCCTATACACCAGGATGTTGTATTAATCTGTTGATGGGTAATATCAGTTGTAAGGAACAACTCATATGAGAAAAAAGCCATTATTATGGGTATTGGCAAACATTATTAGCTGTCTTTCAGTCGATCTCCTGTGCCTAAATCCTGATGTCCACTAGTGTCATGGTGTGACCCTCTTCTAATTGTCCCAGTTCAAAGGCTCCCTTGCTGTTCCACAGATAATATTACATTTACAAAGCAAATGAGAGTACCTCTAAGAAGTTAAGTGCTCTTTGTACTTTGATATATCTTTTGTTAATCCCTTCGTTGTAAAAAGTGAGCATGTTTGGCCAATTTAGCCTAGATTGAGCCCTGTGCATCTCTAGGGCCAAGCCTATTAGTGAATGATATGTGTAAATGTTGATAGGCCCAGTGAATGGCTCACTGTGTTTGGTTTTGTTGGGGCTGTGTGGAGAGGCTCTGCCGAGGGGAAACACAAAGACAAGAGCCTTAAGGGAGAAATGGCTCAGTTAATTAAAGCCCCTTTCATAATCTGCTTCTGTTTCTCTCTCCCTGTACTTCTCTTCTCCCTTTCTCCCCCCATCTCTCTCTCTCTCTCTCCCTCTCTCTCACTCTTTCACCATCATCATGCTGAGAAAATGAAACAACAGAAGCTGTATTCAAATGTGATCCGCGAGCAGAACAAAAAGATAAGTAGGATTCCCTTTCTACTGGCCAAGGACCCGGAAGGCAATGGCAAGAAAGTTCCCAGGATGAAGGTGTGTGTGTGTGTGTGTGTGTGTGTGTGTGTGTGTGTGCGCGTGTGTGTACAAGTGTGAACCCGAACACATGTCTCTTTCAGAACAGCCATGTGTGATTGTGGTTGTTTGACAGAGACAAGTTGTGAGCAAACACTGACAAAGAATGAGTATGAGATTAAGGAGAATGTCACTGCATGGTTCCAGCCTGGTACCTGTGACACACACACACACACACACACACACACACACACACACACACACACACACACACACACACACTGCCTTTACCAGAGCAGAACACAGTTGATCCTGAATAACTGCTCTCACACTGCTGTTAAGAAAACCATGATATAAAATTGGGGTAAAATATGTGCAATAATGACAAAAACAAAAATATTAGTGGCAACATTTTTAACCTGCTAGTTTAGATTATTAGATTGTTAATGTCAAGAAAAGCATAATTTAACATTGATGCTCTTACTGTATGTGCATTTTATAATAAACTAGTATTAATGAATGAATTTGAGCAACATGAAGCATTACAACAGTTAAAAATAAAGAATCTGTTTGATGCTGTACAGACATAAAGTGATTAGTGTTTAATAAACCCAAGGTGTTCAAAAACCTAAAGTCTGTGTGACTGAAACCTAATATCCTTTTTTTTATTATTATTTTTCATCAATATGTCATCAAGTGTGTATTTTTATTCATACAGTCACTATTTATTCATAAGATTGCCTCATAATTTGATTGAATTGAATAGCAATGGATTTAACAGGTACTATCAGGAATACAGTGTAATAATTTCACCAACATTAATATAAAACATAATGCTCATCATCAATACCTACATCATCTTGGTCAGCTGTCATCAACTAACCTGCCACCTGTTACTTGTTAGAAGTCCTATTTTATATTCATGTCAGGGTCATGTGGAAGTGATGTCATCCTTCCAGACAGTGGATTGGTTAGGAGGTCGACTGTTTGCTCATTTTGATTAAATCGTATTAACTTCAGCAGCTTTAGTGCAGGTTTAGCCAGGCACTGTAGGTTACCATGGTGACCCACCTTAATACAAAATCTATGAATCCTGTTCACTCTCTAGTCCACTAGTCTCACTTTATGAAACAGAACCAATGTTTTTAAATGTATCACAAAATAAAAGTCATGCTGTCAGCAATTTATTTGAATATTTTTTGAATGCAGATTGTATACAGTAATTAGTGAGTACATCAACATACATTGATCTCTCTCTTTCTCCTTCTATAGGCCTTGGAGTATGCTAAGACCATAGCCAGACCCCCCGTACAGTCTCAACCCAAGCTGAGACAGAAACACCAGTCTGAGGGCTTCACTGAGCACACTCCTCACATGGAGGGCCTGGACGTGTCCCAGCTTGCCACGCTGGAGCTTCTTAGAAAAAGGCATGAAGAAGAAAAGCAGGCTGTTGCGCTCTTCAGAAAAATGCATGCTGTATGAGGCAAGGTGCACTTCACATAAGCAATCCATGGACCCCATGATATCCCAGGTATCAGCTCTCCAAGATGTGAGACACAACATGCTGCCTCATTAAATTTGCCATGCTTAGGGTCACATCAAAAACTCCTTCTGACATATGAAAAGATTGGCATCTTCAAACAGTGTCTGCTTTGCTTTTTGTGTGTCATCAAATATGATTTCACAAGAGATGAATTTGATTGGTACACTGATGCTCACTGCTGAACTTAAGAACCTGCAAACTTCCTGTTCATGTTTCCCAAAAACAAAAAACAAAAGGTGTATTCTACAACAGGAAGTTATATACATTAAAGAAAAGACACCAGCAGTAGCTCAGCAGTAACAGCCTAGTTGGGATAGCAACTACTAATCACTATGGATCAATGTGTTTAAGATAACTGCACAGATATTACAGTTAATACACATTGATCTTTAAAAAAAACTATACAAATGCCACTTATTACAAGATATAAATGTAACTATTCACATTGTTTCCTTTTTTTGTCGCTGGGTTTTTGTACCAGTGTTGTTATTGTGTCATGGCTTTGTAGAGATATTAGCTTGTGAACACCTCAAATCAAAGAAAACAGTTTGATTCCTCTTGTGTGCTGCTTGCTGTATTTTGAGTGCCTAAGCATGGCAGGTAGCAGGCCTTATCTGATGTCGCACTTTAACAAAACTCGAGTTAGCCATTGGAAATTGATTGTCACAAAATGTTCAGTTTTTTACCCATATTCTGAAAGAGACAATATTCCTACTAAGCTATTTTCACGGCTAATGAAATAGAGTATTCCATTAATATTCCCATTTACATGCAGAGCATTTTCAGGGTTACCCTCTGCTTCAGTGGAAACAGGAATCATGAGGTAAACCAGCGAGGTGAAAACCATTAGTGAGTGATATGGATATGACTGATAATATAAATGTATAGTTACAGGCACATCCAGTACCACGGTAGTCCCATGGTGTTTACTACACTGTTGTCTGCATGCCAGCATAATAACCAATCCCTTGTGTCCCCATCGTAGAGAAGGAGCGCTCTGTTTTCCCAACCAACCCTAAACAGTACTTCACTCTCCTCTCATTCCTCTCCTCTGTTTGCCTTCTTGTTGTCATTTTGCCTGCGTAGGGGTAAACAGGCAAGAAAAAAACATTTTCCAAATGTATTGTTTACATGTTCAAAGAATGCTCACAAAAGCTGAATGTTAACGTCATATCCCATATTTTTTTCTGATCCATGTGTACCCTCTGTGATGTCACCTGTAGGTTTACAGTAGTCATTTTGAAGCTTAGGTTTGAGAAAACATCTGTTTGTGCGACGCCTGAGTGGAACTGAGCCTAAAAAGACAAGGTCTGCTCCATCAGATTTTCGGAGGCATCATTTATTGGCTGTTCAAGGAAGTGCAGCTTTTTTTTCTCCTTCCTTTTATTTTTTAAATGTATTTTTCTTTTTTGGTTTAGTGTAGAAAATCCTCCTCACACACAGAATGATACTTTGAAGCTCACCTGATCTGATCCCAGTCCTACTTTTTGATAGCCATGTTCTAAATAGTTACTCCTCCCTAACACGAAACACTCTCAAGCAGCTCATTTTACTAATTGAACCCTCAGATCATTATCAAAGCACTATTTACCTCAGTGCAATATTTTAATTAGATTATAGTCTCTATTTAACCCATCATGGACTCTTTGAAGCTCTGTGTTTTTAGTGTTAAGTCCTCAGATGCGCGGTTGGAAACAAATGACGGAGGCCTTTTTAATTTAATGAGAAACGCTGCCTATCCAGACTGAGTCTCTTTGCATCTTTTTTTGGTCCCACCTACTCGTTTTTTGCCATTGAAATCCAGTTAATTGAAGGAGTCTTTCACCGCTATACATGAAGGGGGCCAAATTAGCATCCCTTTCTGCCCATTGGGAAGCTAAGGCAGACGTGGATGCTTTGATGTGAGAAGCACGCTTTCAGTAGGCGGCAGGCTTCCTGCAAATGAGCTGATGGCCCTGCTATTAAGCCCAAATGCAGATGCGTCCATGTGTTGCAAAACGCTTAATCTTTTAATTGATCACCTTCTGCATGGCCTATTCTCCACATAGTTTTTTTCCCTCCTGCCTGTTAATCAGAATCACATTTTGAAGATGACATAAATTGCTGTTTAAAAGGCACAGCGAACCCAGTGTAAAGGACGAGAGGATGCTTGTTATTTTGCAAATACACATGATGCTGCTTGTGATTAACAAAAAAAACCAAAAAAAGGTCTTATCCAACTGATAATTAGACAACAAATGATTAATGAACCTATCTCCCTATGTTATTTGTGTTTTATAACATAAATAACTTCCACAGTCTTTGCTTTGTCTCCAGACCATTGGACACAGTGGCTGATCAGTCAGTCAGCATCTGGACATTAGGCAAGATTATTTAAATGAGATCCTGTGTGCTTTCCACACCATATTGACACAAGTATCACTGCTGCAGTAAATTCCACCTCCTAATGATAAACTTCCCAAATGTCACAAACACATACAGGAGAAAGAGATGATTGGCTTAAATTCATTAAAGTGTTCATTTAGGATAAAATGCCAAAAAATATACTGTAAAAATTATGTGAAATATTGATCTGAAATAGATGTTTTCCTGTTTGTTTTCCCACAAACACTGCTCAAAAAGCTGACTCTTAACAGTAGCAACATCAATGTGTATTAATAAATATATGTTTATTCCTGCAACATCATATTTGGACTACTGCTGATATTTTTTTAAATATTTCTGTGAAAATTCAGAGAAGATACTGTAAAAATGTCATTATCTACAGACAATTAACAGTCAGAAACAAATTACTACCATTCATTTGTTTATATTTGATTGTGTAACATTCCACATTTCTTTTTATGGTCAGAACAAACTGTACATATTTCCATCTGACTGCTGTCATGAGCAGTAAACCCATCAAGCCTTTACCACTGTGAAGAAGCTCCATTACTGCCTTCATTGCGCCACAAGAAGAATATATTCACCTTGCTTCTCTCTTCTTGCTCAGCATAGAATATATATGCGCAGCTATCTGCTTTTTACTAACGGATCATGTCATTTTAGAAATGAACCTAGAACACTGAAGCTGCATGACTTTTGGAGGCTGTTTAATACTAAGCCTGTGTAGAAAATACAAAACATTCCGACATGAATAAGCGTTTGCAGTGTGAGGAGCTGCTGACTATCAGTCATTTCTTGCCTTGTCTTCTTCTCAGTCTTCAGCGTTTGTGTTTGTTGGCTTAAAGCTCAGCAGGCTGCAGGCCACCACGCAGGAGACCCAGTAAAGAACAAGCTGCCCCCCCCCCACCCCCCATTCACTACTGAGCTCCATGCTGAGGAGACAGGCTCCTAATGCAAGCGCTCACAACAGCGCAGGACAGAGCCGTTTGAACTCACTTCAACACCTGACCCCATGCGCTTGTGCAGCTTAAACCATAATCCTCCATTAATGTCAATTAACGTTCTTATTTTATTTTGTAAATCATTGCCCCCCAGCTGGAAACGTAAACGAACAAAATCAAACCGACTTTCCGGTAAGAATACAAATAGAAAAAGGTGAAACAAAACAAACGGAGCCTAGTTCCGATTATTTATATATATATATATACACACACACACACACATATGTATATATATATATATATATATATATATATATATATATATATATATATATATATTCACAGACATAAAAAAACAGTGAAATAGACCAAAAAATGATTTATAAAAATTCCAACAACATGAACAAACTGCAGATAAAATATCAAAAGTAGGCAAATTGAAAAATTTTTAAATTAAAAAATAAAGAGTAGCTTGGAAAATGTTTTGATTGGGATAAAAGTGCAAAAGGATGGGGTAGCATGCGTCTATGTTACATATTTATCATCATCTGTACTGTACACACAAGACATGAGTGGAACATTTAAAAAAAATGTCTTGACTATTAAAGCAATAATAATAATAATAATAGTAATATCGAGATAATAATAATAATAATAAAAAATAATGACGATGATAGCGTTTCGTCAGACATGGACATGTTCATAAATGATAAGGGGCAATTATAAAAAACCAACAGGCCCACTTTGCATGTTTGAATAAATATCAGCATCGTATTGTATTATTTAAAACAGTAACTTATATATTTGTAATGGAAGGAGAGAAAGTGTTATTTACAGTACATGTACAGTGCTTGTAAAACAGCTCTGCAGCCTACTATAGTAGATGATCCGGAGAGCAAATATCATCCTCGATGTCCACGTCGTCATCGTTTTCCTCCAGCAGGTACGAGTCCGGCTGCAGTCCGTGTTTCAGCTCCTCTGCGCTCTTGTCGTTTAGTTCACTCTCGCTGGAGTTATCCGCGGATCTCTCCATCTCTCCTGGTGTTTTCCTGTCATCCTGCGCTTTTCTCAGCTGCTTCTTGTGCTTCATCCGTCGGTTCTGAAACCACGTTTTTACCTGCGGTGGAGCACGCGCGAGGTAAGAAACATATGGATTACAAGGAGGCCTGGTATTTAAACGATCACTAAATCTGTCCTCATGAAGCCAACAAATAGATGTCATTTTTTTTAAATTATTGTGGACATTTCATTACAATATCATTTTTGATGCAGTAAAACAGCTTGTATATATTTATACATATATTAGATTTTGTACTCTAAAAGAATGATTTGTATAGGTTGATATTCGAAATATTCCCTGCATGTTTTTTTTTTAAATGAAAGAAGATCAAACTTTTTTGAATTGAGCACATAAATTCTTCAGTTGTGAATTAGTTGTGTGCGTTCATTCTTCATCTTGTTGTTTATGGATTCATGTTCCGACTGTTTGTTATCTTTAACTGTAAATGATCAGTAAATACACAACATCCAGAAACACACACTCCCCTTAGTAGACTGCCTGACATTTCCTAAATGTCATACTCCAACTGTCGTGCGTGTGCGTGTGTGTGTGTGTGTGTACCTGTGTCTCGGACAGGCTGAGCGCCGTGGCCAGCTCCACTCTCTCCGGTGTGGAAAGGTACCGCTGGATTTCAAACCTCTTCTCCAGGCCTGATAACTGAGAGTCAGAGAAAACCGTCCTGGCCTTCCTGCGTCTGCAGTGCTTCCCTGGTAACTCTGCGTGGTGCTGGAACAAGGCCGGCATCTGCATCCCTACAGGTGAGAGGAAACCGTCAGCTTTCTCCACATATCACTTCAACTCATGATTTGTACTTTGATAACATGATGCTTCTAAAAATGACTCGTTTTTACAAGATAATAATAATAATAATAATTTTAAAAGTATATATTCTTAAAGGTGGACAATAAATACCGTGATAAATAATAAACATTGTAATGAAGTGAAAAATAAATACATACAGTTTTAAAAATAAAAAAATAGGCACAGCTGAATATAGTTATGAGATGCTCAACAAATGTTCATCTACACATTTTGTATGTAATCTTAATTTCAACCACTGTAAAATATTTGATATATTTTTCCAAACTCGTGAGTATTAAAATTCTAATTCTAAATTCTAAAAGTAATATTGACAATGTTCTTATAGTTTAAACAGATGAAATATTTATTTTTCTAATAAAGTGTTTACAGCTTCGGAGTGTCTGAATGCTCAGGTCCAGTATTTCTGTCTTTTTATCAGCTCTGCTACAAGTCTCCTTATCATTGCAGGCCTCACAGATGTGCTTACCAGATGTGAAGAAGTACTGGTGATGCTCTGGCTTGTGGAGAGGATGGTGAGGATGTGGTGCCAGTATTGGCGTTGGCATCAGTGGGTATCCATACTCCAGGATGGGCATCCGGGAGGCCAGCGAGCTGCAGAACGGCGAGGGGATGACCTCTCTCAGCGGCTTAGGTTTGTGCAATAAGATGTCCTCAATAAAAAACGACGTGGACCTCTGCGTGGGAGCCGCAGACGCGTAGTTATTCATACTGATGGTTTTAGTTAGTTTGGGTATTATTCTCCTGTCTTAAACCTGCAGCAGCATCTGCTCCTTTTCTACAAGTCTCCCAGGCTTAAATGCAGCCCCTGTGTGTGTGATCTGTGAATGGCACAACGCCCAGCATCACATTCATGTCAGTAGGAGGGCAGATTCCCAACAACTATTTATTCGGATGGAGTAGCGGATTGGGGGAAATTGATTTGCGCATCAGCCAATTAGAGCATGGGATGGGCGGAGGGAGTTGGAGACGCGAGGGGTCGGTTCTTTATTCTGATTGGCTGAGACGCATTGGAAGCTGCTGAAAAAAGCAAAGAGATTCCAGATAAGCAGCGCACCTGTGACCGCATCACCGTTCATTTGAAAAGCAACTGAAAACCCAACCGAGCACCACTCTTAACGGTGCTTATGTGGTCGCCTAGCAACCGCGCCGTTTTAGCCGATTTCGCGAGCAGTAGCCTGCAAGAGCTGTTCTTTATTTAGTCTAAATAGGACTAAAGATAAAGTTTGAAAACACATGTTAAATGTAGTGGATGACAAAAGATGGACTCTATGAATCATAGTTAGTGCTCCTCATGTAGTGAATTAGGATGACAAAAGATGAATCATAGTTAGTGCTCCTCATGTAGTGAATTAAGATGACAAAATATGGACTCGAGGGGCGCTCGCCATGGTGCTGAAATATTCCCGTTCATTCTCTGTGATACTTTTTCTGTTTACATGATTGTATGAAACATGTAAGATATAAACAAAATGTTTGAACATTGCGATTGAGAATTTCTAGCATCCCTGTGTGACATATTTGGATATTTCTACACCAGTTTATAACTCATCTTTACCTAGAAATGCGCTTTATGTACAACTCAACTCTTTACCTATTACGTTGTGCTGATAGAAGTAAAACACTGCATTGGTTACATGCACTAGTGGAATAATAGTGACTTTGTCCTATAGAAAAATATAAATTAACTTTTTATATGTGTGTGAGCTGCTGGTAAAATACAACACATAGTGAATGTATTTCACACATTGCCTGCATGTGTATTTGTGAAAATGATTTCTTTTGGCATGGCTCTAATATTTCTATAATGACTTGACGCATGGAATTCATTAATTGTATGTAACGCTGATAATTAGTATGTTTCTTTAATGACTTTCTTTAAGTCATCCGTGCAGATAAAGAGACTTTGACACTAAACTTTAGATTGGTTTGGCATGAAACTTGAACATGCGACCACATCCAGCGCTTTTAATTGTTCAGGAAATTCTCTTGAATAACTTCTGCACTTCCTTCCATGTTAGTAGGTTTTGAATCAAGTGATGTAGCCTGTGTCACTGGAGGATTAAGCTGCTACAGGTCTGTCAAGTAATTCCGCCCAAATTGGCTGTAATTGTTGGTATTAAAATCTGGGAGAGTACAAGTGCCGCTCCTGTGCCCATTTGCGAAAGAAAGCGGTGCGCTGTAATTTGTTGATATGGTGTTGTCATCACATTTCCAATCAGGCCGCTTAATGTGAAAGTGTCTTAATGTAGGCAGAATTCACGCTGCAATGCTATTAGGCAATTAAGGGAGATGTTAGAGCGGAAGTTGTAATCCTTGGGCTGGAGGACAGGATTTCCATTTGATGAGATGGAGGGAGAACAAATGAATTACTGGGAATCAGTTAGGCTGGAAAAGCGCCGTTCTGCTTACATTAGTTTGCATATAGGTTTGTGTTAAACGGACACGTGCGTTGTAAATGTAAATGATCACTGTAGGATGATTAATACATATAATAAGTCATAATAATTCGATTCAGTTAGAACTCCTATCTATGATCTAAACTGCTGCAAAAAAAGTGTTCCTAAAAAGTCATTATATTCATATTGTGTCACTGTCGCTTTCCACCATCTGAAAAGTAATTATGGAACCAAATGAAATCAATGAAATCAAAACAAAACAAGATTCCACGAGTCAAAACTACATTGGAAAAGAAAAGAGCCTTTAAAGACATGGCCAGCCAGAGCAGATGGAGGTAACTCTGCTGCACCTGGCTGTGCGTCAATCCCTTTTATGGAGCGCTCCGGGATAACAAGTTGCTTTTAGGGGAAAATTAGAAAGTAAATGAAACAAATGGTGATGAAATCGCCTTTAGGGCCCGTTCTTAAGGCTCGGTTAAGCAGCTTTCTGTGGCCATTTCATTAAGTAAAAATTTTGAGCAGGCAGTGCGTCACTCCTTTAAGTGGCACGTTTGGATAAGAGGTTTGCAGTGCAGCGGGTAATACTGGGCTTATAGTCAGAACAGCCGGGCTGCCGATCGATAGAGCAAATGAATAAAGGGATTTACCTAAATGTATATGAAGAAATAGTATATCAACATTTTTTGGTCTAACCCTTATATTTATTTATTTTACCCTTACAACATTTCCATAATATCATAGAAATAATAATTATGGTACTTTTTATTTTATTTTATTTACAGTATATTAACATAATAATAATAATAATAATAATATAATGCATCCATCAATTTTAAACATAATTGTTTCTATAGAATCTCTGTATTTTATTTTACAGTGCAATAGTTTCCCAAAAAGGATATTGCATGCCTTTTTGTGTGCATTTGTTTGTATTTTTCCACACACTCAGAGTTATTCAGAACTTTTCTATGCAGGCATAATTATATATTGATAACTATACCGCTGTGTAGACACTATGCTTTCCAATGCATTGTCATAAAGCTAAGGAGTGGCTGATGCACTGTATGGCTCACTCATCTATAGAAACAAAATAACCTGGTTAGTTCCACAAACATTATTACATAACTATAACTGAGCACAATAAACAGCAGTTTATTCAATTAAACAACTTTAAAGAAACAGACAATGGAACAAAATATGTATTTGTGAATGAAAACAAAGAGTCACATTTTCCTCAATCTTTTTATTGAAATCATTTCAACTTAGATCATTCATGTTCCAGAGGTAAACTCTAAGTCCATGTTGGTGGTGAAAATCTACACACAGCCTTGATGCAGCTCTCAGGATCAGAATCCATGGCTTATTTCTGGATGATGGTTAAAGTCTTCTAATGAGAGTTAGCGCTTCTGGGGCATTCATGCATCCGATAGGCACACAGATAGAATATACCTGAAAAAACAGAGACGTTATGATCATTATCATATTCATTATGACCATTATCATATTCATTATGACTTCACTTATATGTAGCCTACATCATCAGATGGATTATTAACACATTAAATAAAAGTAGAAGCATTGTGTGTAGTTTAGTACATTTTTAAAAATGTGTATGCTTATGTTTAAACTTACAATACATAACATTTTACATTTATTATCTATAATGTAACTTGACACAATTTTCACCCTATGTGTGATTAGTGTCATTTTAATTAACAGCATAAAATAAAAAAGAGTCTTTTTGATCCTCTCCCAGATTAGACATATTTGAGACATTAAAAAAATAGTCTTCCTCTTTTTATTCTTAGCATGTGAGATGATGGAACATTTAGTTTTCTGTTTGTTTCAGTCCAGTGAAGCTTTATCATATCACAGTCATCACACTTACTGATTAGGACACATATGTGGTTTTTTATACATATCCATACAGTACTGACTTCCCATAATACTAATTGAATGTGTGTCATGTTCATGTCTCTACTTTGTCATTTAGCTGCTGTCTACAGTCTCTGTAAAACAGTTTAACTTCATGGTATTATCAGCATATGGATGCTTTTTCCCATGAAACCATTTTCATATTCAGTATAGTGAAAAGCCTGCTGATCAGCAGGTACTGCACAGCATGGTGGAGGATTCAGAGATGAGCACTTACTAAAAGCATCACTTACTGATAATGTCACATCATTGATTTTGAGGCTTGGCTATGTGTTGACCCATGTACGGTTTGACGCTGAGGAAGTGAGTCATTGCAATGTGTAGTATCACACATGCTCTGCACTTTTTATTGTCTTTATTACACATAACACATGCAATATAAACACCATTGGCTAGGCGTGTATATAACAACATGTAGAGCTGAATACAGTTTTACTTGCTATGCTATTGTATGTTCATTTAATCATGTATATATATATATATATATATATATATATATATATATATATATATATATATATATAAAGTATTTTGAGCCTGTTGTTAGCCATGACATCTCAAGCAACACTTGATGAAATGACACTTCACTGAGTGCATCATAATGTGGCTTATCATATACGTACATATTTAGCAGAAAATGATAAATATAAATATCACAGAATTCCAAACTGATCATACTGCAAGTTAATGACAGCTATTCCAGTTTAGTTTGTTTGGCTGCATGTTTACCTGAAAAGAAGGTGAGCACCACTGAAACCCAGCCAATGATATAGGACCAGGAGAACCTCCAGTTTCCATAGCGTTTCCCGTAGTAGTTAATTGTCACACCAGTGTACACTGCCATTGCTAGAAACACTAAAAAGCCTGGACAGGAGAAAAAGGAACATGTAAAGAAAGTGGATCTGCAAGACTGTACAAGGCCAATATCACTACTGGCAGTTAAACAACTGAAATTATGCTTTTTTTAGGCATTTCATTTGTGACCATGGATTCACTTTTTGTTGTAGAATAACACCTAATTACCTCACTTCACTGAATAGAGGCCACTAGAAATTATGCAAAACAAAGCATTTAAAACAGGAGCATAATGAACCCTCTCTGTCATGAATGAGGCTTTTCATAAAAGTAACAAGCGGCTGTGCTTTGTTGTGAAAGTGCGCTGATAATGGAATAATTAAAAAGCCATTAGTTCATGATGAGTACATTATTATTATTGTTATTATTAATACTATTATATGTTAAAAACCTGCCTTGAGTCTAAATGTTTAGTTGGTAACAATCAATTAAGTTCATAACAAATGCAAACCCACAAAGTATAAAAAGAATAAAGTTGGACTTACATGAGATGAAAAACAATATGCCTGCAGCAAAGGTTTTGTCAAACCTGTCGAAGGAGGAGTAATGGATGAAAGCCATAATGCCAATGATGATGCCAATGAAACAGGCCAAAAGAGAGAGGATCATGAGGGCGCGGGTGGCGTCTAAGTGGGCTGTGGACAAGATCAAAGGTCAATAGAAGTCACTGGTGGAGTCACTGCAAGTCAGCAGAGGTTAATGATCTGAGACGTGACCCTGTTCATGTCAGGCCATGATAACAAGCCAGTATGATGAAGAAGAGGAAATAGAAAGTATCTTTAGAGAAAAAGGGAAAAAATAGACTCAATTACTCATTTCAATCAATCCCAAAGGTTGAGTTAAAATTCAATGAGAGGAGTCCTCAGTAGAGCTTTATCTTCTAGACATATGTTGATGCAAAAATAATTCGTTTTTCTTCTAATGTGGATGAAAAGGAACAGACTATATGAACAATAAATGAAGAGTAAATATGACCAGAACCATTTAATCAACCTGAAATCATTCAGACTGAAAAATCAGATATGGCAGCATTTTATTTCAGATTTAAGTTCACATTCTCTGTGAAATAAAAGTTCCATTTTTGTAGAATGTTACATGAAAATGTGTAGATATGACAGATTTCTGTGACAACCTGTCAGTAAAAGTAAGATTATACTAAAATCCAGTGAAATAACCTCACATGATGAAGCCTATATGATGCTGTGATTTGGAATATTTCTTATACTACTTCCACTTCTATCTAACTGTATGGATAGTCCAGCTTCCCCTCCATGTTCAGACCAGCCATACAAACATTCATACAGGCTTCATTATTTGCAATCCAGATTTTATTATGAGTTTATAGTGCTTGTTGAGTCAGAATACTGTTTATGCAACTGACAAAAAACATAAAAACTCTCATTAGCTGGCTTCACTCACCAATGCTGATGTTGTGTGGGAAGCATTTCCCCGGCATACAGTAGCGCCACAGGCCCTGGTGCATGTAGTTGCCGGACTGCCGATACTGCATCCAGTAATCGGTTGCTGTGGAAACGATCAGGAGGATGTTCCCCACTCCTGCACAGAACAACCCTCCACCCATAAAGCTGTACATCCTGCACCTGCAGAGACACCAAAATACACACACAGAGGAACATAAGGTCACTTAGCATCAGTGGTCAGTAGCGGGGGCCCCCTTCCTCTCCACTTCACACACACACGCACACACACACACACACAGACACACACATACACACACACACACACAGACACACACATACACACACACACACACACACACACACACACACACACACACACACACACACACACACACACACTCTTCAGGCAGAGCAGAGAGGGTCTAAGTGTCAGTAATTGCGTTGTAATGAACATATTATTTCCACTAGATTGAGCTGTGGGGTTGCCTGTGTGTGTATGCTCCACTTTGTTCTCTAGGAGATCAGTCCCTGAAGATGGGCTTTACATACACCCCCCCATCCCCTCACCCCTATCCCTCCACCCCCAATGCACACACATGCACCCAGCCTCTGCCGAGTGCAGCGATGCTTTGATACTTGATACATCTATTGCTTATTGTTCCACCTGGATGCAATATCCAGTAGCAGCCACCCTCCTTCTCATGGAGAGTTTTCAGGGAGTTAAATTTTTTTTTTTATTAGATACTAGATACTAGATAGATATATTTCATTATGTCTGAAGCCTGAACGGGATGCTTGTTGAAGAGCTCTGTGTATTCATTGAAAAGCTCTGTATTTCCGCTGAATTGCATTTCTGCCTGAGCATCCTCTCTGGCAAGTTCCAGCAGCTGTCTCAATCCAAACCAAAGCACTTAAAAAAACAACAACATCCATTTGTAAAACATTTGTAACAACATGTAAAACAAATCAAATATCTCAGAATGTTAGTGTTATGTGCTATATAGACAACTGTACTAATCTAATTTCTGATGCATTTAATATTCTTCTATGTAGTCATTTTCTTCCAAGCCAGGATAGAAACTCCTGAAACAAGCAGTTGATTTTCTTTCAATGCTCACAGGCCTTGGTGGAGGCTTCACTGACCTTGTGAGTTTCCTCTCAGTCACATCACTCAACCCCACCTCCCAAAAAAAGTTCTTCAGCTCTCAAAGAAATACTGTGTATATTTACTGTCAATCATTTCATATTTCATCAATGATACAACCTTTGCACTACAGCACATATGTGGTGATCAGTTTAGAATGAGGCTTCCATTCCTCCATCTGAGGGAGGAAACCTCTAGAGGAGAGGAGTTTTATCTCTGTTTATTCACTGCACTACACTGACATTGACACATATTCATATATGTGCATTTGTACCTAATTGGCTGCAGAGTGAAAATGTTTGTCCTTCTTGAAATGAATCAGACTGCTGTGTGAAGATTCTCTAAAAGACGATAAACGGAGATAAAAGCGTGTCTGTACATTTTCTGATAAGTTGAGAGCTAATATTTGCAACATTCCCTGCAGAGCTCTGACTCCACATGGGGGAATAAAAAAGCACAAAGAAGTAAAAAAACAAATAAAAACACAAATAACTAAACGAACACCAACAGTTATTACACAAAATTCAATATTATCTTACCTTAATCAATCCCTTTTTTGAAGGCGTTTATGAAGACAGGCTTGCCTGACAAAATACAACAAGATCCTATAATGCCAAGACAGGCAGATTTCCAGCAGGCTAATAGCACTAGCGTTTGACGGGGTGAATAGGGGGAAACTGGGGCTACAACAAACACGGCACTGAGACAATAGGCCAGGCCGACTGCCGGCCAATCAGCACCCACCAGTTTTGTGGTTTGGGAATCTGCTGAAAAAACAGAAATGGCGAAAGCTTGGCAAGCTGAAGCAATAGTGATGACTGCATGGTTTTGATTGAAAGTAGAGGGCTGAACTGGCTTTAGTGGAGGGCAAGCCAGGCATTAAATCAGAGTCTTTAGCTGCACCGCTTCTGATTTTTGTCTCATTTCAAAAGCAAACATTGTTACACTGTTGAAAAAGTATTATATACTCATTTAGTTTGAAAATATATCACTTTTCACAAATTGTACTAGTGAATTTTAATTACATTTGCAGTACATAGTAAGTAAGTAATATTACCACATGCAGTAATATTACCACATACACTGTGTGATAAATATTTAGATACACTGATTGTTGTGAGAGCTATAAACTTATAGAACTACAACAGTTTGACAAGACACATTTCAAACAAATTTGACATAGAAAATCATATTTGGCATGAAAAACAAAAGCAGAACTGTAAAAGGAAACATTTTCATTGAAACACTTGTATTGTAAAAAGTTGTTTTGGCACTGAAAGTTCCACTGAAGAATAAAACAGACATTAAAAATATTATCTCATGTTATTTAAATATGTTTACAATATGATGTTTTTATTCAGTATCAGCATATTCAAGTTTGTCTTATTTTCAGTTTTTTATTTCAGTGTCACTAGTTTTCAGTTTCCACTTTCTGTTTTTCAATTTCAACTTGTATTGGTATAGAGAGGAAGGCCTTTGTTAGGCCTACATTACCCAGTATGCCTTGCAGTTCGATGAAGACATCTGAGAGTGATTACATCAGGTGGAGATTTTGATCCACACTGTTATCATTTTTGCTCTAGCACTGTTAGTACGTCACTTTATTAAGCCTTATTCATTTTTATGGTGAGAAAGTAACCGTTTAGGTTCTCAATAGTCAGTCTATAATAATCAGTTGATCTAAATAACACCTGTCTGTAAATCTGCTGCCATGGTTTCTGAGCTGCAGGCCAAATGAAACTAGCCAGCAGCAGTAGTCAGTGGGGGAGTTATATCTGAATTGCGTTTCCTAAACTATCATTTACCTTTGATATTTCTTCTGCATTTATCAGTACTACAAAATACTGTGTATTTAAGAGTCTGTGTAGTAAGTGAGAGTTTGTGCTGTGTGAAACAAGTAGTAAGACACTGACTAAAGTTAATATAAACTGTGATAATCAGGTTCAATGTTTGGTGTCAGCACTGGTGATCTGGTGTCAGGACCAGTGGTCTGGTGTCAGGACTGGTGATCTGGTGTCAGGACCAGTGGTCTGGTGTCAGGACTGGTAGTCTGGTGTCAGGACTGGTGGTCTGGTGTCAGGACTGGTAGTCTGGTGTCAGGACTGGTGGTCTGGTGTCAGGACTGGTAGTCTGGTGTCAGGACTGGTAGTCTGGTGTCAGGACTGGTGGTCTGGTGTCAGGACTGGTAGTCTGGTGTCAGGACTGGTGGTCTGGTGTCAGGACTGGTAGTCTGATGTAGTTTAGTGTACTTTTACCATGTGTGGGTAATGTATTGTACTGCTGCTGATGGTTTCTCTTTCTCTCTTAGTGTGCTTTTATTGTGCGTGTTCAATGTTGTGCACACACTGCAAACCACTTTCTCTCTGGGATAATAATGAAGTTAATCTAAGTTACGGTGGCCCTGAGGGTCACACTGACAAATCACATATTTTTGTGTCTGTGTTTGTGTATGCAGCTCATTGATGCTTTTTTCATGTGTTTGTGTTAAATAAATAAGGGTTATAATGGATAAATACTGGCAGATAATATGACATTCTTAGTTAAACACTCCATATTCTATATTATCAGAATATCAATTTAGAATCAATTTGAAATTATCGCAGAGAGACAGACAGATAGATAGATGGATTTTATTTGTCAATCAGACCATCAGAACCAGATTCCGTTACAATGGCTCAAAAATAGATTAAAAACTGCAACAAGTGCTGTATATTAAGTCTACAGTCTAACACACACAGCAAGTTGTATTATTTGCAGGATTATTAGCAGCAGGAACATTAGCTGGAGTGCACAGCTAGCCAGCTAGATGAACCTGAGCCTCCTGAGTTCATTCTGTTATTGACTGCTTTCTGTAATCTGAATCTGAAATATGATTGTGTTTTGTAAAATGTCGTATTTTGACCCTCAGGGCCACCATACTAAGTAGACAGAATCCAGATGTCTGTCAGGTGTCAGGTGTAAAGGATGGCACTGATCCTTTCTCAGTGATAACTCAGGAACATAGAGCATTCATTTTCATGTATTTGTTACAATGCTGTGTATAATAATATTCTCCTGTAAATCCACTTTGAGAATGGTTGTCAGATATTTGTAGAAGCAGCTCACTAGTCCAGATCCCTTCACTGTGCTCTGACGTGATGTTTACTTCATTCTGATCATCATCTGTCTGTATTTCCTCCTGTTGTGCCTCTTTGCCATATCCAGCCAGGCCTCCCTTTGCTTTGACATACACACGAACACACACACACACACACACACACACACACACACACACACACACACACACGCACAAACCCCGAAGATGAAAGGAGAAGAGTAGCTCCATTACGTGCATTACAGCAAGTTGCTCAGACCAATTGACAACAACAAAATGCCCAGAAAAAGCATTTTTTCTCCCAGAGATTTGAGTGCAGTACTTACATCTAACTTCATTTTTATAGACCACAGCCTATTTTCTTCCATCTGGAGTGTGGCAGCCAGGAGGGCATTTGATATCCTCCCATGCACCATCAAAGTGGACAATATGCCTTCTGTGACAGAAGAGCAAATCCATGTTTTCTTGAATCCATCCAGCTTTTGAGAGATTAATTTTGTTATGGAAAGTCTACATTTATGTGGCATCATCGGTGGGTAAGGAGCTCACGCAGCATTCAGAGAGGTAATGTAACAAGAGTAATTACAAAAAGTGTGTGGCCCATGCAGTGTGCCGGCATTGTAAAAGTCACTAAGCTCAGGCATGTCTGAAATCCTCCTGCACATGGTCTCATGTACACCTGCTTTCTAAAGCGAGATGATCCACACACTGTCACGCCACTTTTTGTCTTGCTGTCTTAGCTGTCCTAAAGCTGTGTCTCATTCACACTCACTTTTATAGTTACATGATTAAAGGCTATGCTGCTTAAGGACAAATAACTGCTGGGTTTATCTAAATACAGCAAAAATGATTGTTTAGCTACATTTTATTCATGGTTCAGTGATAAATAAGGGTTGGCAAGGTAAGTGATTCAAAAATATCTTTAAAAACAGCATCAGGTTTGTTAAAATGTACATTTAGTATTTTTGTTGGTTTTATATAATTTGAAATGACATTTGCACCGTTTTTTACCAAAAGTAAGACTGAATGCTCCTGAAAATGTCAAATGGTGTAACCACAAAAGAATGGTACATATGAAATAGTTTATCTACCTACAGTGGATTTATATTAATAATTAATATAACTAATAAATGTATTTCTACATTTACATTTTAAAGCATTTTGTCAATACTGAGCAGAACATATCCTAAAAACAACCATTTTTTCTAAATAAGTTTTGACAAATGAGGTAAAATGTATTAAATAACATAGTGTTGCATTGTCTATATTATATATAATCAGATTTTTATGAAATAATACTGCTTACACCAATTGACTGGGTTGCATCATGTCATTGGCTCTCATATCAATGTATCTGTTGACTTTTTATAGATGTTAGTTTCATTCTGGGTCATAATGCAGTTGCTGTGAATGTGATTGGATGTAGGCTGTTGGTGGAATTCATAGCAACAAGGAAAAACAAGGGATGCAAACTGAAAGGAAGAAAGCACAGAAACAGATGCAAAGACATGATGCAAATGATTGTTTCATTTCAGATTAAAAGGAGACAAACTGTTTACCACAGATTTAAAGCTGGTACAGATTTCATGGAGATGAGATTAGAATAAATATGACCATTGAATGTGAACTGAGTGGTGAAAAATGAAAAGTTGGACACATTTTCATGAACTGCAGGTTGATTCAATATTGTGTTCTATGTCGTGTATGAGCAAGTGAGAGATTAGCAGAACATAGATGTGTTCATGAAGAGTTATGATACAGCAATAACTGGCTTATTGAAGCATTTTTCTTTCTTTTTTTTTTTACATTTTTTAAAATGTTATTTTTAGTCACAGATATCAATACACCTTCAGGTACAATCATACAGATGTGTATGTAGGTACCGAGAAAAGCAGAAAAAAATGATGTATATATATTTATATACATGTTACTTATATGATACCAAAGTCCAAAATAGAAACGAAAAAAGTTTATCAGCTTTATAGTGTTTGAGTCACAGGAGGAGAGGAAACAATAACTGAAAATGATTGTAACGGTTTGGTTTCATATCATTTCATAAATGTTACAGTTAAGTATTAGCAGGGATACAGTAACTGACTAATCAGTAAACATTTCATTCAATTCAGTATCTTAATAAAATCTGGTTGTAGAGGTTTGACATATTGCACCTAGTGTTCCCAGTGCTCTATCCATCTTATAAATATGTTTTCACATCTATCCAGTTCTTTATAGTTGGTCCTGCCTGCATCATCCAAAGCCTTTTTCAGCCATTAAATATATATATGTACGTTTTACTTCCGGGGCATTTTTCTAATAACTGCAAATATTCATAATTGGTTCTTGAAAACTGTCTAACACACACATAATATCATCAGGATTCATGACAGTCAGGATTTGGTGGCAAATATTATTTATTGTGTTTTCACTATTTCCAAATTGTCTATATCATTATATCATTTTCTATATGTTTCTATATATCTATTTTCAAATATGTGTTGTGATAAGCATCCTTACATTTACAGTCACATAATAAAAGCTCATTATCAGATAGACATGTTTATTTATTGTGTAGCCACATTTTTCAACTCTAATCCTTGAACTTTTCATCTTAGGTTTTTTTTCTTTTTTCTTTGACTCTCTACATTCACTAAATTCAATGCTGTACTCCATCTCTCCTCGTATACTGTCCCTGTCAAATATTGCCCACTAACACATCCTATCACATCAAACAGAAGCTTCAATCTTCCATCTCTGTGCTAATGGAACAAGTGACTGGGCATCAGATGACCTTTCATTACAGACAAAATGTCTAAATCACAACAACAACAACAACAAAGCTGTGCAGGGAAACAGCCTATACATCATGTATGAATAGAGGTGCCAAGGTTCCGGAAACAAGCCAAAAAAAAAAGTGAGAAAGGCTGGTATTTTCCAGCTGTGCCGTTCACAAGGCACAAGGCCACACAAACCTATAATGGCCCCTGAAAGTTATTGACATTATTGGGCAAAATGCTTCTAAATCTTTACGTTCCAGCCACGCTTTGCCTAAATGCTTAAATCAACTCCTCGGAATTGAATTTTCAAGCCTTCAAATGGCTAATTTGTGCAGCAAGTGCTTTCAGCGTTTCCTCAGCAAATGAACGGCGGCTCTAATCATAAGAGCATGTGGATGGCGCTGCCTACTCCACACACACCCATGAGACAGCAGCGTTGACGGGGAGAGAAACCTTTCCACTTAACCACTTAAATGAATATATCAAGAAACTAATTTGCCATTTTAATTGCGTGATTTAGGAAGACGCTACTTCACTTGCCCCTCTTCCATCTTGGTTGATTTCCAATGTGAGCGCACATTAGATTGATCTATGAAAGACTGCAGAAATCACAACACTTAAGTCTTTTCATTTTCCCTCCCTAATTAAATAATTGAAATTCCTGTCAGTGTCTGCACTTAAGCCACAGACAAACATTGCAGGCATGCTGTGTGGCTGAATGAATCGTGAAAGGCTTGTTTTTACCTTTTCTTGTTTGTAGCTTGTTCTTTTCTTCCCCTACTACCTTTTTTTTCTTTTTCCTTTTTGTCTTCCAAGAGCCACAGATTCATTCCATCTGCAAAGCCCAGAAATAGATCAGTACATCCATTTTGTTGAGATTTGCCCGTCCCATTAAGTGATTGCTTGCAGAAATGGCAGGGGACATTTCTTCTGATACGTTCCCTGAAACAGCGCTGGCAGACATTAAGGACACATTATTGAGTCCCATTTTCTCCCAGCCACAAGGATATCCATTAGAGTGGCACACAGCCCTAAATTTTTCCATTTTCTCCCTCACCAAACTTGACTTTACACATTATTCCTGCCTCTGTTTTGTAATTTGCAGCCACAAATTATATCAGGGAAAAGCCATCTCGTAGTATGTGGCTCCTCATCCCAGGGCTATTTGCCAAGACTTTATTCTGAAGTGTCAAAATGGACCCATCGTTACAGCTAATCATGACTGACAGCAGGGTGCTTTAAAGTCCATACAAGTTGGCCCACACTGGAAACTTTTTCCTCTGTGTGTGTGTATGTGTGTGTGTGTGTGAGACACCTGCACTTTAAAAAAAAAAAATTCCTGTCATGCACATCTTATACACACTGATGTTGCCTTTGTCTCTTTGTGTCTGTATTTTCTGAAGCACAACCCTGCTGTTTCACCTAAATATGGATCCAAATATCTGGTCAATTATATCCTCTATTCCTTAAAAATGACATGTAATAATTAAAGATAAAAAAGGACAAAAATTGTCTTGATTTCTGTAGGCTAGACTCAAGTTAGGTAAGATGTAAATGTTATCTAATCAGTAAGTGAGCAATAGCAAAGTCATTCATTGAGTCAAACTGTGCTGTGTCTGCTGGTGTTGAAGATTAGATTATTTGAATTTTCCCAAATGATCCAATCATTAGCTTTAAATGACTGTTGTTAATACAGTCAGTATTAAATGTGTCTTTATATTTTGAATCTCTTCCACAGTCTTTGCATCTACAGATGCATCATACGTGTGTGTGTACACGTTATCTGTATATAGTGAAAAGATTTTTCAACATTTTTGTGAAGGAGTGTTTCAGGGAGAGTTCACGTTGGCTTTATTGTTGCTGTTTGGTGTAGTTGAAGCCTTCATGTGGTGTCAGTGTGTGAAACTTGTTAGATGGTCGGTGGTCTTGCTTGTGGAAAGGCATGTTCAGCTCTTTTTCATGTTATTGCCTCATTGTTTGAGGAACTTGACATTTAACTTGAGTTTCTACATTTTTCAGGATTTATGATGTCAGGTTATAGTTGTTTTATATTTAAGATACAAATTTGGATTGGTTTTGACTTTTTTTTTGGAACCTGTTTCTTCATACATGTCTTGAATTGTATGCCATTATCTGCATCTGTCTTCTCAATCGCGACCTCATTGCGTCAACTCTCGAGTTATTGCGCTGTGATAAGCACAAGCATAATGCATTTAAGAGCAGATCCACCAACAAACGGGTCAAGCCTTTTTCATGGTGTTGTGGGGAGCACAATCACAGAGGTGTCAGAAGGCAGCTCAAAGGCCACAGTGGCCCCCTGCTGAGCTGACATTCTCATCGTGCCTTGCCCATTAATTCTGTCATTGTTGCTGCCCCGGCCTCCTGGAGTCCTATCAAAGACTCAATAACCACTGCTTAACTAAAGTCCATTGCCAATTCCCCCCATCTCCCTCTCTCTCCTCACTCTCTCCCGGCTCTGTGCTATAAACCATCTGACAGCATGCGGGTGCGCAGAGCGACTGCCTTTCACTTCGACGTGGCTGGATTGAAAAGACCATTATTACCCTGTAATTGTGGGAGTCAAACCCAATTAAGCAAATCTGTATGGGGGCAGATGCCACCTCCTCCCCACCTCCCCACTTCGTTTACCCTTTTCTCTCACTTGCTGTCACTTCACTCAGGCCGGCTTGATCTCCGATGCGGGCGAAACAAGCGGCGCCTCGGAACCCCTCCCAACCAGGCAGGGACATGTTGCTAATTGAGTTCTTGCTGGTCATTAGCTTCTGCCAAGTGAGCAAGAAGAAAACCAGAAAACTGCCCCCTCATCTGCTGAGGCCATGGGAAGAAGAAGTGAAATGCCACTCTTGTTGGTAGCAAGCAAAAGGAAAAAGAGGCGAACTAAAGCCATTTAATCCACAGGGAGGGTAGAGAGAACAGAGGGGCTTAGGCCTGCTCGGCTGCTGCAGCAGGGTTCCACGCAGCAGCGAGGGACTCTTACTCCAGGAGCAAACGCTCCCATTCAAGCAGCACGCCACCCTCTGAGCCCGCCACTTCCTGTGTCTGGCAGGTTTGGCTCTGAAATTAGGAGAGTAGAACTAAGGCAATGTTCACGCTTACATGGGTAAATCTGAAAATGCATCTTGTTCTCTGTGCCTTTTTTTTTTTTTTGCCTCTCTGCCCACTCAGCAGGTGTTTTTCACAACTGACCCTGAACCATTTTCAAAAGAATTTGCAAAGTCGATGAAAACAGCTTTCTGTGGTTGTAGGGAAATAGCCTGATAATCATATTGAACTGCCACTTGTCACTTTACATTATTCTATGTACACTGTAATACACATGATTTATAATGATTATTGTGTCATTTTATAATTCACCATTCTATATAAATCACTGGACAAATCTGAGGGCTAGCACTAGGCTAATAGTGAACATGATTTTTATTTATTTTTTTAATCTTGACTTGTTGGTTCCTGTTCAATTAACAAGAAACAATTCTTCAAAAATCTAAAAGACTTTTACTAGATATGTTGTAAAGTTGATCAAGTGACCCCTGTTCACCCAATATATTTTTCTGTAATTTTGGTCTTTAAGTATTGATGGAAAATGTAAATGGGGAAAAAATAAACTACTGTTTTCACCTAAAATACTACAACTCTGTGACATTTATGTACTACTGAATAGAATTAAGCTAATCATTTTATTTGAGCTTCTTTATAATATATTTTAAAACCTCAGACTGGCCATAAAAATAAACACAGTAACATGTGTGATTTAAAATTTAGCATTTTTATGATGATTAAATGTGAGATTTGAGGAAAAATGTAGGTCACATAAAATATAATGAAATGATGTTTTTGTGAGTGTTTTCACACAGATCAAAAAATACCCTTTGTAAAAACTACTAGATAATATTGTATGAATTGTTTTAAAACACAGGACAAAAATACTAAATGTTAATATTAATTTACATCTCCACCCCTAAAGAAATGTGACTCTTTCTTCAGTAACACTGGCTACACACACACACACACACACACACACACACACACACACACACACACACACACACACACACACACACACACACACACACACACACACACACACACACACACACACACATATATATATTTATATATATTTCTATTTTTTAATCCTCAAATCAAGCTTATTTATTTATCCTTCTCCCTGCTCCACAATAACCAAAAGATACAAAATGCTAAATGATATAGCTCCATTATGTAGTGGACAGTTTGAGGACTGGGACTGTCACACTGACAGTTAATAGTTTCAGTATAGATGACAACAGGTATTGAGTTAATTCCACAGAGAGAATGTGCCTGTTGTAGAAACAATGATTTCATTTAAATGACCAGTGTGGCTGTTACTGCAGTCACTTCAGCTTGTCCTGGACTAATATGGAGCCAGTGAACAAGCAGGACATTGTCAACGTTCACCCCAGTGGGTATCGCATGAATAAGAGCACTCATCCAGTTGATTTAAATGTGTGTGATCTCACGCCTCTTTCACTCCCACCTTTGTTGCCTTCAGAAAGGACAGGTCATAATGGGTCAGTGGACACACACACCCATTAACAGGCTGCGTATGTGTGTGATGTGTGTGTGTTATTCACTGCTAGCACTGGTGGTGGCGATGAGGGGAGAGGCGGGGGGGGGGACTGTTTTTGAGCTCCACCCCTGTGGAGTATACACATGGTCTTTTGCCCGGGCCTAGACTCCAGAGGTGCAGGGACTCATGTTGTGCCGAATAGTCCTAGCACCCCTTTATATCTCTAACACACACACACACACACACACACACACACTCGTACATTAACCTGGGAGTGGTTCTCCTCCCTGACTCTCACATGCTTTAACCCCCTTTAGCCCCTCTAATAAGTCTTAGTACTTGTTCTCCATCCTTCCGCAGTATTAAGCAAATGATCTGTGTGTGAGTGTGTGTGTGTGTGTGTGTGTTTAGTTTTACAATTTTAATTGTTAGTCAAAAAACATTTTTTAAAAAAAGATCAGACAATCTGCTGGACAGCATAAATGACTGTGGCTACACTAACATGTGTACATGCAACAACATCTAAAAACATCCATTCCTGTATTTAAATGTAAATGGTCTATGGTCACATCTGTGTAAACACCTGCACAACTTGTTTATCTTCCTCACTGCAGACTGAAATCTCCTCCTCAGACATATTAATCACTGCTCACAGTAATTACCAGTCTGGTTTCCATGTATAAATAGCTAATTAATATACCCTCAGATTTCTTGATTCTCTCCCTTGGTTGCTACCTCTGTCAATCAGGCCATAATGGCAACTAGGAAACAAATGCAGCACTTGGAGGGACAATTGAAGAGGCCAACAGTAAGTAATTAAGCAGTTCATAAGGCAATCTCATTAATTATCCCCTTCACTGGTTGCTACATTCTCTGGACTTCCTGATTACATGCTTATTGACTCTGAATCCTATGACGAAATGTTCTTCGCTCCACTTCCAAATGGAGTCTAAAAGAGGAGTCATTTACAAATGGCTTTATTAGGCAGAGTGCCCACATGGACCTTTAAAATGTTACTTGAAAATGCAATTTCACCTGTCGTTTGCAGGAGGCTTTCATGCACTTAAGCAGAGGTCATACAAATAGCAATGTAATTAGCCGTCTCCCTTTTACAGAGTCTGCTTGATTTGAAAAGCGTTACACACCTTTTCTCCTCCATTCAGCATTAATCATTCGTTTTCAGGGGGAAATTGCCAAGCTTATAAAAGACAAAATGTCATTCTGGCTGGCCGCTGCATGAGGCTCCTTCTTGAAACGGATTTGTTTGACATAGTGTATTGTACATACTGGGGAGGGTTGAAAAGCTTTGTGTCCTGTGTTAACCTACTGGAGGAGAGGGCAGACTTTTTGATTTCCTCAGTTGAAGGGGTCAAGCAACACTTTAAAAGTCACAGTTGTCATTTATGTTATTTTTGGTTTGAACTAGATGCATGCAGAACTTTCACTTGTGGAAAAGATCATTCTGAGGTTTACAGTGCAGGCAGAGAGAAAGGAACAATATTTAATATTAATATAAAGGTAATAGTACATCCACCCCCAGAATATCTTTTCCATTTTCCAATCACCACAACATCACCTATAAGCACACATACAATGCAGTAAACAAAGTATTAGGAAATCTCTATTGCCATGGAAGAAGCACTTAAATGCAAGTAAATACTAAAATTTACCAAACCTTCTCAAAGCCCATCTCAGCTCATGTAGAGCCTCTCAGTGCTAAATGCAGATAACGAAGAAATGGAAAATGGAGGCCAAATTGACCCTTTCACAGCGTGTTAAGTCAGTTTGTATGGGTACCTGGAGTGGCTGTCCCCCTCCCATCAATAAAATAATTTAAAAACACATTATACTCCTTTAAAAGGGCCCATTTGTCAGACCAGGTGACTCTTAAAAGACCCTGCGGATTAGAGACTCCCTGCATCAGGTACTTTTAATTCAGCCAAAATCGATATGACTTAGGCTGCCGTTGTGTTGGGAGTGAATATTAAAAAAGGGTATTTCAGTTAAAATGTCTCTTGTGCATAAAGTCAATAAAAATGGACGGGGGGTAGACACAGAACACTCTGTGTTTCTCTTACACATGTAATTTGTAGAATCTGCATGGGTTTTCTTGAAAATAGTCATAATAACCATAATAGTGTGGTATGAATAATGTCAGCTTTGGAACAAATATATACTGTGAACATGCTGGGACATGACCTCCCCCCCTCCACCCACACAACCTTTTCTGCCACTTATTTTCTGCTGCTTTGAAGCACACACTGATCTGATGTTTAAATGCAGAAAAGCAGAATTACTAAAATTACCACATAACATTTAAAATGTAGTAATGACTGAGACTTATTCTATTTTATACTACAGTATTGACTGTGTGAACATGAGGTATTACAGGTAGTTACAATCATTAAATATAGGTAGTTTACAGAATTTAACCTGATATTTATTGTACAATTATACAATAATGAATGATATGAAATACATGCATTTTCCTTTTTATACACACAAATATAATATAATTATATGGTAGACACAGTACTGTAACTCCTGTCAGTCACGTCATGTAAATAACGTATTTAATGGCAGTCACAGGTAATTAAATGTCCTATATAAATGCACTCATATGTACATTGTAATTATGTGCAGTAATTGAACATTGTTCTCTGCTGCACAAACAATCCATATGAATTCAGTTTTCTCAGCAAAGTGCAGAAGACAGACAAACATTGTTTTAGTGCTACACATCTGGACCTTTATTGAATAATTCATTATCATTACATAATGATGTTCTTGTTAATGGTGTATTTTCATTTCCGTTGCTGTAGGTATCAGCTATGTAGTTATTAGTTTATTGGAACCAGACTCAGTGTTAAACATAAATGTTACCATTTGATGTATTGTAGCAGAGTTAGCTGATAGCTTCAGTGGATCAATATTAAAACATCTAACAGCACAATGACAAACAGTACAAAGCAAAAAACACACAGGACACACACAGAACACAAATCTACACACACTAACACATCACATACAAGCTGAGAATATTTTATGTGCTGAGCAAACTGCACACCTTAACACACAGCACAATCTCTAATTTAAATGTTAACAAGATGGTCACCCACACTAAAAAAAATCATATATATAAGGTATCTAATATCTTAATACAGGGACTAAGACTAGATAACACAAAGGACTAAGAAAGGAACTAAACTTCTCTGCTCTGCTGTTTACTGACTATTCTAAATCATGTTGGAATTCTCTTAAATGAGTATTTAAGTGCATAAAGCATAGGGTGAGTATAGTAGACATGATAATGTAATGTTGGGAATTAATGATGCAAAATTAGACGAGCACATAAACTAAATCTGATGTGGACTGGACACTAGTCAATTACACAAAACCAGAAATAAATCTTATCTTTAACTTGCGTCACCTTGATAGTAGAGGTAGGATGTTTTTTTAGTTTCCAAACAGAAGTAGTTCATCCTTTTTTCATACAGATTCAAAGCAGACATTACCCTGCAGCTGTCACATTCTGTAAGACAATGTCTTAATACGTTGTTTTGCTTTCAAATGAGTTTGCCGGCAATTACATCCCAAATGTATCAGTTTTTTGTCTTCTTCCAGACATTTACTCTGGCACAAAACAACTTCATTTTACTGTCTGCATTTAAGTAAGCACATTTGTCATCCACACTGCTGCCTATCTTTGCCTTGGAGTTGCCGTTTTTCTCCCTGTGTTTGTCAGTGAGTGGAGGTTCGCTGTGGCTGAGCGAAGCAGTGATTTGGCATGTTAGTGAGTGTGTTGGGGCTAATCAGAGAGAGGGGCCACTGTAATGGACAGAATCTGGGCAGAATCACAGCTAGACCTGCCGCGGTAGGGAGCGGGTAATACAACTAATTTCTCCACTGTCTTCGCCACCGCACAGACAGAAATGGGGTCAACAAAGGTGCAGGCGGCATCAAATGAACAGCTGTTGCCTTTCCTCGGCGCTGAGCAGCCAAAGAGGAGGATCTTAGCAACGCCCCAAACCCGCAGCCCCCCGCTTGCTTTTTGTGTAAATGTAGAAGAATGTATGTACAAATTAAGGGCAGGACCTGTGCATATTACTTTCATTCTTCATCTCTGAAGCCTGCCTATCAGTGACAGTATACTGTGGGAACACTCAGAGCAGCGGCATGATGAAATGTGCATAGGGTTACTCATAGATTCTTTTATTGGCTGAGGTTTGTGTGTTTGTTGTGATGGAGAAACAATTGGCTATTATAAAGATGCCTCTCGTAGGGAAATAAGGTGCTGCTGTGTACATTGAAAAGGCTGGAGGTAGCTGTATGAAGTGTGGGTCTTTGTGATAAGAAGCAGTGTATGTATTAATGCAGATATTAAGGTCCAATTGTTGCTTTCTCTCAGAGTTTGTTGTCCCATTGCTCTGTGATTGGACTTGTCCAATTCTAATCACAAAGAACAGATGTATGATACTTCATTTCATCACAATGTTGGCAGCTATGTAAAGTATTTTGAACCATATGAGCTGAAGAATACAGACCTCAGTACTCTATTCTATCATATATTACAAAGCCTAGATCTATGAATGTGCTTTCATTTATTTTGTTCTTCTCTAGTAAGCAGTTGTTTCTGTTGTTGAGTCTGCTGTTGTTCTCTGCTTCCTTTGTGTTAATGGGAAACATCTGGCATTCTTAATGAATTTCAGTTCAAATTAAAGTATGTATTATGTACTGTATATGTGGTGTAAGAAAGGTAGCAAAAAAATACTCTATACTAATCCCTTGCTAAAATAAAAGTAGCAATGCCACACAGTGTAAAAATATGTGATCATGTGATGTTGAATTCACTATAATCCTGTTTCCATGAAGGAAGTTTCGGATAATATGTAGGAGGCAGGAACCTTACAGGAACATCCTCTCAGCTGTTGTGTCTCCATAGCAGAGTAGAACCTACTCTACCCAATCAGCACTGAGTCAACCTCAAGCCCCACTCAGGATTTTTTGGGGGCTGCACAGAGTACAAACCCAGAGGCAGGGACTAGTTTTGCCCCTGTAAAAGTTCCAGGTGATTGTTCTTCAGGGGCCAGGTTCCTGCTATAGAGACACAAACCAATGGTCACGGCCCCTTAACTTCCTATTGTTACTTTAAGTATACAATAAGTTAGCAGTTAAATGTACTAAAGGTAAAGTACTCATTGTAAATGATCCTTCATGAATGATCCATCCATTTGTACATTTTAAGATACTGTTTACTCTTGTTTTGGGGATTTTTTTTGCTTTGAAGGATTAGGACAAAAGACACAAGATTGTTTTTAACCTAACAACAGTTACAGTTTATTAGTTTATCTTGTGATAAATGAACATTGGGTCTAATCTACAAAGTAACTAGTGATGTTGTGGACTAAAAGCATACAGATAAATATAAATATAAATTCTTTAGTGAAGTATCAATTCAAATCAAATCAAATTTTTTATAACTTTCCCAAATGTACCTAAAGCACATAATAACCATTCAAACAGATTACAGAAAAGATATCAATGCTGGTATAATAAACTCTCACATTGTAGTGTCATACTGTACATCATAGAAGGGCTGTTCTTCAGTGTTCATATTTTCAACCCATTTAAAGAATGAATTTTGTTCCATTTGGATAACTATTACATTATCTGACTATCTTTTATTATCTATTTTCTGTCTCTCAAAACGTCCTAACCATGTGTGAATCTCTGTATGAGTCCATTAGTTCCTACTGAAGACGTAGATCTTTGAAACGTGTCACACATATATGGTTTTATTTTCCTAAAACAGCTGGTGAAATACTTGTTAGATTAATCCATTCATTGTTAGCTTGTCATGGCAATTGTTGAAATCTACAATATCACCTAAAAATATCAACTAAAAAGTCAAAGTAGTGAATAGATTATGTATTCTGTATTTAAATTCTTAATCTGCAGTAGCTAGGAACTATAACTGTGACATAAATGTAGTAAAGAGTTCAATATTCTATTAAAGTAGAAGTATATGGTATAACATCGTGTATGTCTTACTGTGTTAAAATGTGTCCACACGTATACAAGCACAGATGTGTGTATCTGCTTTGTGATGACCCAGCTGAGAGGTGAATACACTGAGCAGACAGATGGCAGCCGCTCAGCCAGTTAGGATGAAAACACCATGGAGGGTGTTTGGGTGGCTGGCAGATAAGGAGCAGTTGGAGAGCTATGAATCACTTAAAATGATATGCTGCCCACCCAACACACAACACACAACAACAGAACACACAACACACAACAACAGAACACAGCCACCAAATGCACAGTGTGTTCTGGAGCTGAAAAGACCCTGGCTTCAGTTAGTCTTAGTGAGATATAAGACATCTCTTTGGGGACTGGGACAAAAAATCAGGCAGAATCCAGTCCAGATACAAACATAAATGAATCCAGACATACACCAGCATGATTATTACTAATTACATATGTAAACTACAATTAAGTTTTAGTACAGTCAAATCTTCAAAGCACATTCACCTTCCAATCATAGCAGCTTAACACCATAACTACAAACTGAAATCATCATATTAGCAACAAGCAGAATAATAGCTGAGTCAGCAACACAGCAAGAGCAGGTAGAAAAAAAGAATATTTGCTGTTATTTGACTAGAAACTGTACATTTTCATATAATATTATTACAATAGAATTACAAAAAAATGTTTTATAGTCAGAGGGAAGCCACTTACCAGCTACAGGGGTAGGGACGGTTAGAATTGTATCTTTATCTTATCAATACTCTTATCAACCCTGTTAATAATACTCTTATTGGTTCTTTTTCATTACTAAGAGTATTTTTCTCTAATTATTAATTAAGAACAGGAGTTTACAGCAGTAAAGTCACTGCATAGACTCAATAATATCTCACTGATAATATCTTATATTCCTGACATCAGTATACTGGGTGAGGTTTAGAAAGAATGAGTCAGTATCAGTCTGCCTCCTCTTTCTGTTGTTGATGTGATTCATTGCTGCAGGTACCCCTGGTAAAGAGGAGAGCCTGGTTTGTCTCAACCAGCAGCTACGTCTACAAGAATTTGACACATTTTATAGTATTACATTTTAATATTTAACATTTTAAAAGACTATGTTACAAACTGAGATAAAGAGTCAGGATACACACAGGCAGCTTTTGTTTTAGCTTGTTCATAACAATTTGATGTTTGCCTGATCATCACGCTGCTGGCAAATCAGCTGAAAATATCACTCTCTCTCTCAGTCACACTGAGCCTGATAGGCTCCTGCTACACAACACAAGAGCCTCAGACTCTAAATAACAACCCACTCCTTATCTTACATCTCTGATATTTACCCAAAGACCATTTATTCTTCTTTTGAACAAAAAAACAAACAAAAAAACCCCAATACATTTAACATACACAGTGACATTATTTTTTAACTTTTCTTAGCCACTATAGTTCAGTCACTTTATTCACATTGACTCACAATTTTGAACAGATATATATTTTCTGGCTCCAGTATTTATAAGAGCTCAATGATAAACCTCAGTATTGTTTAGTAAGATGATGTGCTTGAGACATGAGAGCCAACTACTTATCATTATATTCAATGTATTGCACCAGATCAATACTATTATCACTGGTATTGACTGATGGACTGACTGGTGATGTTGATGCAATTTGTGCCAAGAGCTTGGGTTTGTTCTTTCTTGTATGGAGATTACATTTGGTTCTTAAAAAATAAATAAATAAATGTTTAATTGCAATAAGCTCCAGCTATATTTGATGTTGCTTTTAACCCTTATACTGTTCAGGGTTGAACTGTAAGAACAACATATGCACATTTCTTTTAGCTGGACTTTTCCCAATATGACCCACAGTATACAAAAACAGAAACATGATACATCATTTTTAATTTTTGAGCAACTGTTACAATTTTTTAAAAATATATGTAAATATAGATTTATTATTTATTATTATTTTATTAAAAAAAAAATCCAAAATCAGTATTCAAACATATAACATCTATAAAATAGATGTTATCTCCTGGACCATAAAATAGTGATTGATTGATTATTTCACAGAAGGATGAACACAAGGACATTTATTAATGACTGATGGGGAATTTATGAATGTGAATTGTGTAAAGGATTTCTTTAAACCAAATTCTGCTGATTTGTATCTCTTCTAAAGATGATCTTAATCCCATTGTTCCTGAAGTTGTACCTACATTAATCTACTTGTCTTATTGCAATTAATAGAATACATCTGTTGTCAGTGTGTCCATCCAGAGCTTTTAGAGATGTTTAAACTTGTCCAACAAGAAAAGCAAATGAACAAGACAAGAATGAATTAAGATCATTTAGCCTTAATACCACACATCAAATCCAACACTCTCATAGTAACCAGCAGCTCAGTGAGAGAGGAAGAAAGAGACTGAAATGCACATGCCATCTACGGCTGAGATGCATTAAACTTCCCCATCAGGAGAAGTAATGGATTAAAGGCCGCTGTGGCTCTGCAGTTTGCCAGTCAATGTTCTTTCGCTCTCTACCAATCCCCCCCCACCCCCCAACCCTACCCTCCTCTGTTCCTTTCCCCGCTGGAAGAAGTTGATTTGCCATCAATTGCCATCTTGGCTGGCGCCATTAATGCACGCCCACAAAAGGATGACACATCGCATTATCACCTCACTCCCTTTCAAATTAGAGCTGAGCGATGCCTCGGCGCAGCTTGTGACTGGTTAACACTATCAGCTATTTGTAGGGATTGTTCCCTAATACGCAGCGTCTAAAGATTTCATCAGGCATTTGATGACGGAAATAAACCACTGCCCACAGGGAAATTGGACTGATTAATGGAATTATGCGTTGGAGGGGAGTCGATACAGGCTGCAGACACTCACATGGGGATGAGCCGAGCTGTCTGTCACGGACCAGACTAGAGTGGCTGACCAAGGAGCCTCGTCTGGCAAACACACTCACCTCAAGCAGCGCCTGGGTTACATGTGTGTCCACTGAAAAAGCCAGGAATTAAGACCTGTGCTGCTAACTGTGGCTGTATGCAGCCTGCCTACACTCTACATGCTCATGACTATATGGGTCTCGTTGGATGCAGATTACTAACCCATGTCCTCCATCTCACAGAAGAAGCACTATAAATCTTACCACGTAGGACACAAACAGCACTGAAACGCCACTTCTTCTGCTTTTGTGCTCTTATTCTGAGACAGTTTTGCACCCCTCACTCAGACCGGCCCCCCTCAGCATTGCTAAGTGCTCTCTTAGTCCACCCTAATGCACCTTTACGCTGCCACCGAAACTGCAGACGACCCCCTTCCACCACCATACAGTTGGCCCCGTCTGCCCTTGATTCACCTCCTTTTGCATTAATTGTTAGGCTCTAAAGGAGGATGGAGAGGTTGTAGCTCTTTGACAATAAGCCATACAGTAGGAAAGTATGCAGTGGGTCAATTGAAGCCTTTCACCATCATTCTCTCTTATGAGTATGTAAAAAGTACTTGAGTGAAAATACAGTTTTGACAGACAGTTTGTCATTAGCTCATTGCCATTTTACATGAGAAATAACAATAATGGAGATATCTTTCACTCCTCCACAGACTACCATAATCAAAGTAAGGCTAGTAAGACAGGAGATGTTGTATGCATTTAGAAGTTTGAACTGAAATCAGACCTTATTGTCATCAGCAATGAAGGTTTTCATAATAAAGGTGATTAACTTATGATCATCATTCTCCACATCTGATATATTCATGATCTTTGAATTACACTCATTTGTGAGCTGCTGTTTTAAAGAACTGTTTTGTGTTTAACATTTAAATAAAGGGACTAGTAGTTTCTGGGATTACACATCTGCACTGATGTATATCTCAGAACATATTTAACATATTTATTTAATATATTAAATATTTATAAAGTTCCCCTACTGTGTGAGGTCATTCTGTAGCTACTGTATTGTTATTCATTTATTTTATTTCCACTAAAACTCCCGACAAAAATATCAAAAAGTAAAACGACTTTCTTTTTAACATCTCATAACAACATCTTTGAAGTCAGATGCAATGTTATTAGTTATTTAATTTAAGAAACTATGAAACAATTAGAAAAATGCCCTTAAAGAGCTGGGGTAGAAATAGTTAAAAATAAGCATTATGAGATATAGTAGGATATATACACATACTAACACATACAACACTTTTAATAGTATAGTCCTGATTAGCCTTTGACTCAAACCAGACCAATTAGATGAACTTGAGATTCATTGACATTTGATTTATTTATTGACCAGTGATATCGAAATCTAGTTTTTGTCATTCACATGAGCCATGAATCTGGATCTGTTGAGCTTGGACCAGGATGTGTGTGTGCAGGGCTGATGGGACTGATGGATACAGATTTGAGACAGGGGAAGATTTAAATAAGTTAGTTTATGAAATGATGGAATTTGGAAAGGAAAATTCTGTAAATTAATGATATAATTAATATAACTTCTTTTGAATATCATTTCAAGACTCTTTAAGAATAAGATATACAGTTTATACATTATATTATATTGTTATTTAGTGTATGTGAGTGAATAGCATCCTAAAGATTTCAGAGGAAGCTTTACTGCTGCTCTTTTCTTGCCACTATATTTCATTTAGCTCTTTGTTGAGAGGATTTCTACTATAGTCAGCTCAGCTGTTATTATCAGTTTATCAGGAGGCATTCAACACTCAATATGTTTGCTCACTAAATATGTATAATTCACTGTTCAGTCCAGTCTATCTTTATGATATTTACGTTTAATTTTTTTAACTTATTTTTTATTTAGTTTTTATCAACAATGGTATAATATACACAATTTATTTTCCTTTTACAGCTGTATATAGTCTTTATACATATATTCAAGTATTAAGCAAGAAAACAACACAAGGAAGAAAGGAAAGAAAAAAGAAAAAAGAAAATGCAAACCACGTACAAACATACAAACATACATACATATATACATATATACATACCTACATATATATATATACATATATATATGCATACATACATACATACATACAGCATTACACACAGTCACTCATACATGTAAAGCAAACCCATCAACTATCTTTGTTTTTAGGACAGAACATGGAAATATTTTGAAAATCAAGTTTTGCATCTTTCAAATAGATAATATGTGTTTAATGAAAGCTTGCTCTTCAGGATCTCATCTCATTTAGTAGTGAAGGGAGTGACTAATATGAATATTATATTCCAGATGCTGTGTGTGTGGATCCACAGGAGGAAATGTCTGCTCTATAGTCGATGACTTTAATATAACAGTAAGGTGAGTAACATTAGCTCCTCACTGTTGTCACATCTAGGTCTATCCATGTGTGTGTATGGACCATCATTTGAAGCTGTGTTTTTTTAAAGTCTCAGATTAATTGTTCATCTCCCTGGAATATGATTCCATGCTGGCCATAATGATGACATGATAGGAAGTGTAAAGGAGACTTTAAAAAGCTCACTGTCAGTTTTTAATCTTCACACTATCACAAAAAAATTTAAATAAAAATAAAGTTCATGGTTGAACAACTCTTTCTCTGTTACCTCAATAAGTCATCTGCTAAAAATGCTTTTTATGGCCATTCATCACTCCATCTATTAGATAAAAGGCAGATGTGGCTGTAGGGCTGAACAGGGTGTGTTGTGTGGTTTTTGAATAGTTTTGTTGTTCTCTGTCCATAAAAAAGTATATGTTTAAAGAATGTGAATCAAACATGAGCACATTTATGGAGAACACACAATGGTAGACCTTGTTCCATGAAATGAAACCAAGAGTGAGGAGCAAATTGTAAACTTGATTCAGCCATCTTCAAAGCTGTAACATGGGTGCCCTCTGGTGTATAATCAGAGGCACTGCAACAAGTTCAATCCAGAGTCATTGAAATATAAAAATATACATTGTTCTCAGTTAAAACATCCCCAAGATGTTAAAAAAAAAATAATAGTAATGTCAAGTCTAAATTAAATATCTAACCCTCTTGCTTTTGCATATTTCCAGATAAATAGTATAGGTGATCATTACAGCACACAGTACATGACATTTAACCCTTACATACTGTCTATATTCTGACTCATAATTACTTTCTTCACCATAAATTCACCATCAGTAATACATGTTTGATTAATCCTTAATGAAGCTGTCAGATAGCAAACAGAGTGTGCTCTATTTATTTATGGGGAAAAAAGACATTCACAATCACTATATTATGATCCATTTTATAGAATATGAAGAATACAACAACATGTTTCAATTATGTTTATTTTTATTGTGTACATTTGCATATATAAAAATGTGTATCAGCTGCATTAACATTTAAAAAAAGACACATTTTATTTTTATTTCTGTAACTGTGGGTCAGAGGAATGTATGTAAAGTGTTTTTACAGCTCTCAAATGTAAAAAGTGGGTCAAATTTGAACCTGGACAGTGTTCAAGGGTTAAATTACACCCAGTTTATTTCATTAAACATAATGGATACCTAAAGCATGTTAAGCTTTATTTACTCCTCCACGTCTGATTGTCCTGATGAATGATAATGATGAATTTAAACACTATACTTTTAGATATTAATCAATCAATAAATCAAACTTTATTTGTATAGCACTTTTCATACATCATGATGTAACACAAAGTGCTTTACATAGTCAGAACAAACAAACCAAGAAAAAAAAACACATTAAAAATAGGAACTCATTAAAAATAGGAATATAATACACATTTGTTATCCCAATTTAACATACTCTCATATACAAAGATGATCTAATAAAGATGGAGATGGTTCAGGATGTCCAGCATGTTTTCATGATTACATGAAGCATCTTTTAAAGCTGCTCCCAGTTTCAGCATTCTGTTAAGTAGAAAGTATTCAGATTAAGATTCAGCTTTATTTATCCCCGAGGGGCAATTCAAAATGACCAGTGGGGAAATAAAATACAATACAACACAATACTACACTAAGTAGACTTGCAAACGGAAGCAACCTGTTTTTGTAACCTTCTTTTTGAGGAGGACAGTTTTTCTCCTAAATGCTCTTCTGGTAGCTCAAAGTTAAAGGATAGATGTACGTTTTTTCAATCACAAAGTCCTCTCATGGTGTATGCACATTAAACACTTTTTGGTTGCTGTAATGAGTTCTCCTTTCCACAAAGAGATTCCTTCCTAAGGCCATTCTAATGAAAAGAATGAGGGACAAAATCCATCATCCTTGTTCTAAATCTCAGCCAAAGCTACGAGGCTAAGACTTAAAAAGTGGAAATCTTCTTCACAGTCTTGTTGTGTTTCTGTTTCTACAGAAAGTGTTTGCTTGCTGAACTGCAGTGGAATGGGAAACACAATCACACACGCATACACACACAAGGCTTCTCTATGGAGAAGAGGAACAATAACAGTCTCAGTGTACAGTATATATGGGCATGAGAATATTGTTTTAAGAAAGACTTGAAAACAAAAAAGAGAATCTCTTTTTAATGTCAAAAGCAGTGTATATAGAGGGTTTGCCCTTCTTATTTCAAAGTACTCAAAACATCATAAAGATATTTTATGACTGCTGCAGCAGTGAAGCAACTTCCACAGATGCCATGTCATGAAAAATGTCTTTTATATCAGTCTAGAGTGTGAAGACTGACTGAGAATCTTTTAAAGCATCATTAAAGGCAGCGGGGTGGATTGCAGAAGAGCTATTTCCCTGTAAGACACTTTATTGTCACCAACAGCTGGTAATTATCTTTGTGTTGGTGACAGAATCATTCATAACACAGTGGTGGGTCATGACCCCGACTTAGAAACACAACATAACATAAACAGTTCACCTCTGTAGTTTCGAGTTACTTTGAAATGCTGAAAATCTGTTTATTAAAAGTATGTTAAAGAAAGTGTCATTTAACATTTACTATTAGGTGTCCTTGTGGAATAAAGGCCATGAATACAAAAAGATTATGACGATGATAAGATTCATTCATACACTAGTCAAATACCATTCTGAAATACTGTGGTAACTACTGATTTTCTGTATAGTTGTGTCAGTCCACTGTCACTGCTCTTACTGTACATCCTGTTCTTCTTCTGCTCAGACTCATAGTGCTACAGTCCTTACAATCAGCTGTTTATCATATCCTACAATCCTGTAATTCCATCTGAGAAAATGTTCCTTCAAAAAAAAAAAGTTCACATTTCAAGCAACTCTATAACAACATGGCAAATCCACAAATGCATGTTAGAAAACGCAGACGGGCCAATTAGGCATCCAGTTTTAAAGCAGAGGGATAAGATATCTGTGAAGTGCCTCTCTTCAAATCCCCTTAGTCAAGGCTTCTCTGCAGTGATCTGCTTTGCTGCAGATCCGGCTGAGACTGGAGTCTAACGCTCATGTCTGGAAACAAGCAGACCTTTCACCCATTAACCCCTAACTTTAAAACACACACACACACACACACACACACACACACACATAAACACACACACACACACATACACACACACACACACACACATAAACACACACACACACATACACACACACATGCACACAAACTCTCTGAACTTTCAGCTCATGTTGTACCACATCTAACTGGCCCATGATGAGGGGGAAGGGCTTACATGGAGGGCTGTGTGTCATTTCATTCCCTTAATGAAATGTGAAATGAAATGAATACTAAAACCCACTGAGGAGAGCAGACAGCGGCATTATGGGAGTCGTTAATCACTTCCTATTTCTTCCTCCAGGTTTCATCCCTCTCTCCCTGTGAAGACTCGTTGCAGCAGCACAGGGATCAGATGTGAAGGTGATGGGAGTCAAACAGACTTTGTTTTTGGCTTGAAATAGTTTAGTGTAATATCACGCTGACCCCCCCGAGACAGTGTTTTTAAGCTTCTGGTGGTTTGTTCTTCAAATACATTAAATAAATCCCTTTTCCACTCGTAAGTTCGATAATGAGATTACACACAGAGGCAGTGCGGAAAGCGGGCCGAGGAGAACAGCAGGGCTGAGTCAGGATGGAGAGATGAGAGATGGAGCATAGTATCAAATGAAGAGAGGGTAGAAGAAGGGCCAGGATGCAGAAATAAACTGAGAAGTTTACATAATCCTGCTTTGGTACAATGAAGAGTTTTTTTCACTGCACTAGTCAAATGCATGTATATGACTAATAACAGCATTAATGGCTTCATTGCTTTACAGTAAAAATGGTGGCTTCTTTCAAAAACCATTATTAATTTTATTAGTTCTACCTGTGGGAAGTCACAATGTCTGCTGTGAATCTGATTCATGTTTAAAATAATAAGGAAGCAGTATCACTCTGGTGTCAGCACGCTTATCACAATTCAGCTCAGTAACAGTTCACAAAGTGAAATGAAATGTAAAGTACAAGATAAGACAGATTTGGATGTCACTGACTCTGGAACTTTCTGTCAGATACAATGTATAAAAAGTATGTTTGTCTAAAATTCTCATTAAAATATGTGTTCATGCAAAAACCTTATCATGACTTTTCTTAGTCTGCTAATTTCATATAAAGAAATATTTGTCATTTTCAGAAACAAGCTTACACTATTTGTTTTCTTGCCAAGAGTTAAATGAGAAAATCAATATCACTGTTATTTTGGCGTAATGGAGTGAGAGCCAGCAGCTGGTCAGCTTATAGCACAGACTCAGAGGGAACAAGGAGAAGGAGGTAAGCCTGGCTCTCTCCTAAGCTAAAAAAAATGTGTCTGTACATTTGATAATATAGCACTTTATCTTGTTTATCTGATCTGTACACAAACAAAGAAATGTAAACACTTTTGGAGGTATTTTATAGCAAACAGCAGCCAGACGCAGTGCTTTTCTGGACTTTGTGCTGATTGTCTAGCAGACTCAGGATGATGGTTAGACTCCAGGAAATCACTGCAGCCTGACAGATTTATCTCCAGAATGTAATTCCCTGAAAATCACTGCAGTTGTTTTCTTCATGTTCTCTTTGTGTACAGATTAAACAAACACAATGTTACATACAGTATTAATGTTATTTTAATTACTGAGCATTAGCAAGGATGTAATTGGATTTTTAATTTTGGCGTGTTGGAGTATTTTTCTTTATTTCCAGTCTTTGTCATATTTAGCATTCAGATATAAGTGGTATCACACTTCTAATCTGTTTTTCTGCAGGAAAGTGAATATGAATATTTCCCAAAGTGTCAAAATATTTATTTAACTTACTGAATGTGTTATTCCACTATTTTCTATACTAGATTGTGTTGTTTTATTGGCTCTTATTACTCTCTTTGCTTTTACCTTTCACCCACTCTGCACTGTTTGATCCATATTTTATGTTTTAATGTTTTCTACTGTGTGTTTAATCTACTGTGTGCAGTGATTTTCTTCATATTTTCATTACGTTTTTTTTTTTTTTTGCCTATTTTGCTCCCTGTTATCATTATTATTCATTGTCTTTATACATCAGTGATACATTGATCAACACAATGTTTTTTGGGGGGAGTTTAAGTAATTTTTTTGTGGGTTTATTTTTGTCTTTATTAGTAAGTTAGTGGCAGAGAGGCAAACAGGAAACAAGGGGATAGAGAAGTGGGTACAACATGTAGCAAACGTCCCTTGCCGGATTTGAACCAGGGACGTTGCAGATATACAGCGGGTCACTTTTGACTGATTTACACTGACCTCTGTTGGTGATCAGAGGGAACAACACCACCTGCAACTCTGTTAGCTCACAGTTGCCTGTTACTGAGGGTCACACCCTGGCTCAGAGGAAGGACAAAAGATGGAGACCACATATGACTTTTAAACCAGGAAACATACATTTATTTAATAAAATGAAATAAATGATGTATGTCAGTCCATCAGTAATGTTTGTAATGTATGGGTATGTGTGTGAATATGTGTAAATGGAAGATTAAACAAATATACAAATAACCCAAGCTCAAGCAAACCCAGCAACTCAAATAGGAGAGCGAGAGAGAGAATGCTTCAAGTTTTATTCATAAAGGAGCATTCACAACAATTCATGTGTTGACCATCTCTCCTGATGAGCCACTTCCCAGATCCCTTACAACCAATAAGAAATTAGGTCAGAGGCCAGGAGGCAGTCAAATCCCCCTCCACAAGAGCCAAGTCCCCCCTCCGACCCTGCAATGAAAAACATTATTGTTTTTAAGCAATAATCAATACAGTTATTGTTATTTCTGGACTGTCTCCTTTAGAATACTGCTACTGTTTTGAGCAACATTATACAAATTTCAGCACTTTTCAGAAAGTACCAGTTATTTTTTCTGAAGCCTTTCAGCAATTTCACCCAAACAATGATGTCATTTCCTTGTGTACATGGACAAAACAGGGAATCACCAGAGAAGCCTTTAAGCACCTTGAACATTGCTGCTTGTTATATAAGCTGATTCAACGTTCAACGCTCAGCCTGAATACAGAAAGAGTTCACACATCAACATTCAAACTTTTATTTTTGAGATTTGGTATTTAATAGCAGCTGTACTTTCCTCACATGTATGTACAGTATACATGTCCCTTACAACAGTTTAGAGATCATTTGAATTTGATTACTTACTTTCTCTACACATGTGCACCTATATGTTTGAATAATGTCAATTTTTTTGTTTGGTTACACACTCTGTTTATAGTCCTCTAAATGTTTTAAATTGGTTTGGGACCTTTGTGGATTGTCACATCCATCTATTTCCCGCCTGTTCAATATTTTTTCCCTCTATAAGGTAGTTATAAAAAAAGGCCATAAAAATGATCTTTTAAAGGGCACTTCACCAGAAATGCAATGGGGTAAAGGAGCTTTATGATTTATGGGAGAAGGATTTTTAAATTGTTTTTAAAAATGTATTTTTTGGAGAGGTTTTACCCAGTTCAATCATCCCAATCCTCTCATGGAAGACAATGCAATATCCTTGCCTTGCTGAAGCCAACACAAGAACAAGTCACACATTACAGTAGTGGAAGAAGTATTGAGGTGTTTTACTATAAGAGATGTTTAAGTAGAAGTAGTTGTAACAACATATAAAATACTCCATTACAAGTAAAAGTACTGCACTCCAAATTTTACTTGAAAATGTATGATAGTACAGTATAGTATATAGTATAAAATGCTAGTATATTATCTTGTTATATATTTATCATTTAAATTTTTTTTGAGTATTTAACCTTCATATGCCTTCACACAGGAGACTACGATGAGAGGCATCATGTTTTCAGGTTGTCTTTCCATGGTCAGTCCCATTCTCTCATTAATATCTCACAATATCTCATGAACACGTCGAGAGAATTTCTTCAAATTTGGTACAAACATCTACAAATGAAGAATGAATTGATATCAATACATTGATATCTTTAATTTAGTCAAACTACACTTATTACATACAAAAGTCTTCACTACAAATAAAGATTGATTGATTCACTACTTATATTATATGAGTGAGTCTGGACAGACATGGATGTAAACTGTAAATTGACTGGTTGGTGGTGGCATACAGCTGCAAGGTGCTAATTCTAGTTTATTTATTAAACTTGATTCAATGAGGAAGTTTCTTGCAATACATAATGTTGTTTTTTTTTACAGACCTGGCCAAAATGACAACATAATATATATATACCATAACATATCATCACATTACAGTAAGGACTTGCATCTAGTTTACAACACGTCACATTCCTCACAAAACATTTTTTTTGAATGTGATGCTATCTGATGGAAATAAAGATAAAGTTTATCTTGTAAAACTGGAAACTGGAAAATCTTGATCTGAAAGGTAAATCTCCTGAATTAATGTAGTGGAGTAGAAAGTACAATATTTCCTTCAGAGAGAAATGTAGCAAAAGTAGAATACAATTGAAACACAGAAGTCACTACCCCCTCCAAATATCTAGAGAAAGTCTACTTAAACATATTAAATATAAATTAATTAGATCATTCTAAATGATTATGAAATACAAAGTAAAATGCACCCGTTAGTCTCTCAGCACCTGTCAGCATTCATTATAAATTGATTCCAAATGGCCCTACAGTAGCGCCCTCCAGAATAAGGTGGATATGTACTTCCTGTTTGCGGGGCGGCGGCCTAATGGGACACTCCCAACAGAGCTATCCTCTGACTCCCAATGTAAGCCCGCTAACTTCAGACAAGCACTGTCTCCCGCTGCTGTGATGATAAACGGAGCTGGCTAGCTGGATGCAGTGTGAGTTATTCCTTTTATTGCTTTACCTGTTTGCTGTTTCAAAGTGTCAGCACTGAAACGTAATGGACAACGACCGGGGGACGAGACCTAAAACATCTGTCTGAAAATATGCAAACACTACTAGCTGCAGCCCTCAAGACAATAGCATGAAGCTAAGTTGTTTTTAGCAGACTTAGCATTGCTGAGCTCTTTGCAACTGTGGACCTCCGCTATGCCAAGCTCCACAAGAGGAACTCCATCCAGCAACTCCAACAGGACATATAAAAGGTAGTAGCTGCATTCCTGTTATATTGTAAAGTGTTAAAAAGACTTTATAAAAGACATAACTATGATGTGTAAAAAATTTGAATGCATAAATGCAGGAGAAGAAATGATAGAAGTAATTTTGACTATTACAGTTAATTTGGGGTACATTTCATTATTAAAATAAGAAGTTAAATAAGTTATGCTTAATCACAGCAGTATAGTATAGTGCTTAATGCGCCATCTAGTGTCATGTTTAGGTATTGCAACAACTAACACATCAGTGAAATCAGGACTGAAGACACAATAACTAAAATATAGGTGGTGTCTCTTTTTAAGCATATTACCTTATTGGTAACTCTGCTTTAACTGCTGGTAACTTTACGTGAAGTGAGTGAAATGGGCATTTTATCATGTCTATTTATAATTTTTTATTCTTCTCTCTGTGGGTCTGAGAAAAGAGCTCAATCATAAGCACAGGAGAAGAGAAGTGTTTTTAACCTGGATTTAAAAATGATTTCAGTTCTGCTGGTAGTTTGTTCCAGTTGTGTAAAAGCTGCTTCACCATGTTTAGTTTGAACTCTGGGCTCGACTATCTGACCTGAGTCAATAGATCTCAGAGCTCTGGGCTCGACTATCTGACCTGAGTCAGTAGATCTCAGAGCTCTACTGGGTTTATATTCTACTAACATGTCATTCATGTATTCTGGACCTAAATCAATCAGTGATTTGTAGACCAGTAGCAGAACTTTAAAGTCTATTCTATAGCTGACTGGGAGCCAGTGTAAAGACTTTAGAACTGGAGTAATGCACTCTGATCTCTTTGTTAGTAGTGGTAGTAGTAGTAGTAGTAGTAGTAGTAGTAGTAGTAATTTGTTTATTAGGAGCATGTACAGTGTTAAACATAAATGTTACCATTTGATGCACTGTAGCAGAGTTAGCTCAATATTAAAACATCTAACAGCACAATAGCAAACAGTACAAAGCAAAAAACTCATAGGACACATGCAGAACACAAAGCTACACACAATAACACATCACATGCGATGAAGAGAGCTGAGAAGCTTTTAGGTGATCTTGTAATTTGGTTTGAAATGTACTGATGGAACTACAGCTCAGGTACATTTTCTGCTTTCACAGAGAATGGTATGGTACTGTCATAACCCATCCAGACTTTCTATGTTTGTGCTTAGACCCTTTCCTGTCATGCCCTGTGCTAGCTTTTGTCCTGCTTAGCCAGCTTTTGTTTTTTCCCCCTGATCATCCTTTGAATAAAGACCTTTTTTTTTCATCAGTCCTGCATCACTCTCTGCATTTGGGTCCATCTACTACACTATTGTGACAGGTACAATCTCTTATAGAGATACTTTGGAGGGTGTTATAGAGCTTATAAGGGGCAGCTGGCTCATGAGGTAGAGCAGTCCTCCACCAATTACAAGATTGGCTGTTCAATTCCTGGCTCCTCCATTCCACATGTCGATGTGTCATTGGGCAAGATGTTGCTGTGCCAACGGTGTGAATGTGTATGATTGGTTAGCTTCCTCCTGATAAGCAGGTTGACACCATGTGTGGTAGCTCCTGTCATCAGTGTATGTATGTGTGTGAATGGGTGAATGTGACATGTAGTGTTAAAGTACGTTCAGTATTCATAATGCCTAGAAAAGAACAATATAAGTAAAGTCCATTTAACTTACTGCACAAGTTTACATAAATTCATGGTGGAGAAGGGTCCATAATATTTAAAATGTTAAAAAATTAAATAAACACAAATGTGAAATTGTCAAAGCTCAGAACATTGTATTTCTTCAGTATCCTATGCTGGTGAAAAGGCATTGGCCTTTTCTGACTTTTTAGAGTTAAGTTAGTTTGTATGAAACAAACATGCACATGCACACACACACACACACACACACACACACACACACACACACACACACACACACACACTACAGGCTTTGGAAAATCACTGTGTCTCTCATATTTTGTCAGTTTTTTAAATCTTAAAAAAGCCAGAGATGTTCCAACTTCATAGATTAGAAAAGTGTTTTGACTTAAAAACATTCATGTAGCTTTAAAAGCTGACTGCAGGCCAGTGTGAGCTGTTTATGTAGCCTGCATGCAGTGAAAAGACTGAAAGAAAGTGAAAACTTGTTTTTATGGCTGTCAGCTTCTCAGATGATCAGTGCAACATCCTTGTTAGGAACTGCTTGCGAGGACAAAAGGGCGCCTCTTTCTTTTGACAGTTAGTCTGACATGCCTCAGCTCCGCCTGCACACTGCTGCTCGGTTTTCTATTCACGTGACCCACACACACTCCTACGGTACTAAACGACTTTGTGTTTGAGCTGTTGAATGCACTGGCTTTTGTGTTGCTTCCATCCCTCTGTGTACTTTAGGGACTCATTTCTGGACAATAATGTTCCTGCATCTGTATGTGGGTGATAATGTGATAATGTGAACTGCTACCACTGCATTCTCACACATCCTCTACGGCTTGCAAAATTGTCTGTGATGATAGATTACCTTAATATCTTAAGTATATTTGCTTTATGTAATTATTCTTTTAATCATTCTTAGTACTTCTGTGCTTTTCTCGTTCTTTACCAATTTTCTTTTCTCTGCTTCTTCAGTCAGTTTCCTCCAGGTGGTCATTAAAGTTACATCTAATCATTTATTCTAATCCCTCCCTTTTTCCTATAGTTTATCTTAATATTGGCTGGAGGGATGGAGAAGAAGAGAATTATGAGATGGTGAGGAAATCCAAGCATCTGATTTCTTCAGAGAGGTAAGCCTACAGAAACCTCTGAATAACTTGAGCAAGCAAGAACACCTGATAGAATGATAAATAACCCTCTTTAGATTTATAAAAAACTTTTTTTCATTTCAGAATGTCCCCCTTTTAACAGAGAAGTTAGTATTTGCTGCCAATCACAGCCAAAATCACATAACTTCAGCTTCAGTTTAGAGGGCATTTCACTGGTAATTTCCCCTGGGAATCAGAGAGTATTATTCTGTTGTTACAAAGGGTTTACCTCATTCCACCATGTCGCCCTGTCTCCTTTTATTTGATATACTGTTTACCATTTCAGCCCATTCGTGAGTCATTATTCTAGGTAATGCCTGCCTCACAGCTCCCATTAACTTCAAGCTGCTCCTAAAGTGCATGAAAAATACCCTCGAGAGACTTTTGGCTAATGTATGGACAACTATTCCACCTTCACAACCACTTGCTGCTGGTGTTAAATAACTTTGACATCAGATTTACAGGAGTTGTGATGGCATTGGATGTCACAGAGGAAAGGTCAGCAGCAGTGAAGATCAGCCTATACATAAATCATGTGACATGACAAAACTCTATCTTTAGTGCAAATATTGACACAGAAGTGACAATAAACCACCTTCTGTGATCTCATATAGCAGATTTGACAATTTACCAGCATGCACAACATGCACATTACAAGAAAATCAGTGGAACATTATGCAAAATTGAAGGGGGGGGGGGGGTTGATTCCTGCCAGTTGAAACAGGCACAGGTGTGTTTTCTGTCTTCTAATCCCATAGCTGCACACAGACTGGTTTTGATTTGGCTGCTGATGGATGAGGATGATCATATTCATGGAGATGGAGGTTGTTGTTATTTCAGGAGGAAGCAGCAGAGGGTGCACTGCTCCAATATTTGAAAGCACTGCCTGCAGCTGTCTCTTTCCTCTGAATACAATGGGTAACAACAGCTTCAATAAAAGAATGAGTGATTCGTTTATGGGTTTATAGAAAGTATTTCTTCCCAGCTGTGAAACTCCTCTCTGAGACAAATACAGATCCAGCAGAGAAGCAAAACTAGAGGAATAACATGTGATCCAATTAAAATATAATCACAACATTAATGGTCATTACATTGTCAGAGTTAACATCATTCTTATTGTTTCATGTGAATATGCTTTACATGGGGGAATCAGACTCTTACAATAATCATTAAACAGTAGAGATAATCCTGCACAGACCTTTGCATACTCAGACATGTGAGGATTAAAGGTGCTATATGTAAGAATTGTGAAGCAATTTACATGTATTACTCTTTTATTGCAAATGAGTAAATGGTTGGTAAAGTCACTGAAAGATTAGACCTTCTCCCAGTCTCTCAAGTTGGCTGTATCAACCTGTAGACTGATTTGTGTGCAATGCTGAATTTGCATGCTCCACAGGGCCTCTCCTCTGTGCCAGTAACATCTACAAACAACCACAATTCACCACACCAAAAACTGTGCTAATTTATCTGACTGTCCCTGTACATATTGGCTTTCCTACTCTGTTACCAATCAGGTTGGCTGGTGGTTAGCTGCCTAACCAGGCCAACTATCAGTGTTCCTGACTACAGCTTTGATTTTGGGGTCTGAGAAATCTCAGTGCCCCTGGCGAGCACCACACATTTTCACAACAAAACCACAGTGTTGTTCCTCAGCTACAGTGTGTTGCTCCTCAGGAACAGCTCACTGAGCCTACCTGTGTTTAATAAACAAAGTTGGCAGTTTGCAGGTCAGGTTTGGATGATTGATTATGGTATATTTTTGCAGGTTGGATGGTGCAGATTGGCTCTCATAATAGGTTGGGGATGGTGTGGTAGCAGTCTTTTTGTGTTTGCTCTGTGTGTGTTTGTGTGTGCATTAAGGCAGACTGTGAGTGAGAGATGGTTTGCTGAAGTGAAAAACAGCACTAGCAGTCTTTTTTTATGTTATTATGAGAAGTGCAAATGAGGAAAAAGACATTACAGTAGTCTTGCGCCGATGTTCATGCTGACTGAGTTCAAGGACTAATGAGAGGGAATTTATGATTCTTACTTATAGATCCTTTAAAATAAATACATACACACACACAGTAGTCCCGCTTCCATTAAGGAAGTTCTGGGTAAAATTTAGGAAGCGGGAACCTTACAGGAACGCCTCTCACTCGGTCCTCTCAGCTGTTGTGTCTCCATTGCAGAGTAGGACCTTGATAGGACCCAACGGACTCTGGAGGTGACATAATCATTCTGCAACAGTTTTGAATGTCACATAATCGTTTTGACTGTGATGTCACAGAGGCGATGTACTAAAGGCATAACAATGCCCAATCAGCACCAAGTCCAACCTCAAGCCCCACTCTGGAATTTTTTTGGGCCACGTAGAGTACATACCTTGAGGCAGGGACTCATTTTGCCCTTGTAAAAGTTCCAGGAGATTGTCCTTCGGGTTCCTGCTATGGAGACATGTGCCAACGGTCACGGCCCCATAAAATTACCCCAAAGTTCCTGCAGTGGAAACGGACCTAGACTTGCCTTGTTATGCTAATGGAATAGAAAAGATTCTAATCTTGCATTGCAGTCAGCAAGATCACATTCCACTCTTTCTGGACACAGAGAGTTAAATGAGGCATCTCATTAGGCTTTAAATGTGTTTTAACATTACAACACATCAACCCTGGCAGCACTTCAGCAGAACATAGTAAGAAAAATGAACAGAAAGACATGTACCTCCTGTTAACCAGCAGCATCCCCACGCATACCTTGTTGGATGAAAAAAGATTGATCAATGATAGAGCAAGACAGACATCTATAGCAGAGAATGACCCACCATCTCAAACAGGTCAGTGAATGAATCTTGCTGTGTGTGTTGCATTTTGACTGCACACATAAAACAGCTGGACAGGAAAGTGGCTGAAATGTATAACACAAGGATGCCAGTTATTATGTACTTTACATTAGGGATGCATTTGTATTGCTCTGCAGACTACCGAACACTTTGGACTGTCCACTACAATGAGAATATCAACAGGTACAACAGGAAGAGTGACAATGCTGTGGTTAAGGTCTGGTTAGGTTTAGACACATTTGGCTAGGTTTAAGGAAAGATGATGTTCAGCTAGCTGGAGGATGAATCAAGGTCCAACCTAGACTAACAGCTAAGTACTTTGGCTTCTTCATGACCTTCTTCCTGTTTTCTCTTATGTTCTCTCTTAAGAACATTATCGAAATGCAGTTATTTACCTTTTTATGATGCATTTTGCTTGGCTCTGTATGAAAGCACACCAAGTTTACCAACTCATCCACTCATTTGAACTAGAACAAACCAATTATAGGTGGGAAAATGCCCTCAGTGTCTCACCTGATGTGCATGTCTCCAGACTCCAGTACAAAGTGCATGAACTCTTGAGCATATTAAGATTCTGCTGTAGAAATGACTGAAGCTGGAGGTCAAATCAAGGATCACTCATAGATGAAGCAGTTCACTTCTAAGCTCCTTCACATAACTATGAGCTCACCTATGTCATGGATGTCTGCTACCTAATACATCAATGACTGTACCTCCTGCCAGCTGTCCATCAAACTACAGGTTTGTGGATAATAGTGCCCTGGAGGTCTCATCGCCAAAGATTATAAGCCTATGTAGTAGACAGACTGAAGCTGGGGATCAATATATATCCAAACTGTGACGTGTGGGACTGTCTTCTGCACAAACTCATTTGCTCATCTACCCAGAGAAGTTAGAGCTGATTTAAATATATATATATGTATATATATATGTATGTATATGTATATGTATACATATAAAAAGAAAGTTGAATACACTTCTCGTGTCAGTCTAAACTTACCTGTTAAGGTTTCAACAGGTTTTCCAAGTCTACTAAATGAGATGCAAGATTTGCTATCCTCACCCAAATTACATTTTGGAGTTCAGTGATGTTCTCCAGTCACAGGGGACAAAGAATGAAAACTTAAGAGCAAAAAAAATAACTTTCTCATCAGCAGCAGAGAGTTTTCCTCACATATGATTTTTGAGTTTTGCAGTCTGTTGAAAGGTGCTTGGCGCAGCTGAAATTACTCAGTTGTTACTTTAGCAGAGTCATCCAGTTTTTTCCACACTACAACATCGCCAACACCCTTAAATGAGAACATCATCAGTTTAATCAAGAAAATCCAATAAAGGATTTCTTCCTGCGGCAGTTTAACAAACTCCATGACTCACAACTGGTCAGGATCCAGTTCTACCTCACATCTTCTTCACATCATCCATCTTTATGTTGAGTTCTTCTCTAGTTCCTCCCACCCCGAGGCAAAGCTGCTTGTTTTCCACAGTGGGGAAAGGGTCACTGAAACCTCCCGATATATCATAAAGGAGCAGAAGAAGCAATGAAGGACTGAGAAACATGACCTGCAAGTTGTAGGTGATCTATCCAGTTCATTTAAGGCTGAACAACCAGGAAAACTAGCCATAACACACTATGGGCAATCCTTTCTGTGTGTTTACATTCCACTAGTGTTTCAGGTACAATAGTTCTGCCAAAAAAGCAAAATGGAGAAAAAACCTTGATTGCAGCTGCTCAAATCTTGTCAGCGTTCTTCAACTATTATTTGAAACTTTTGGGGAAACGATTCCAGAAATATCTGCGAGAAATGGGAATGTTGCCTCTATTGTTGGCAAAAAGCAAAAGAACTGCACCAGACTGCTATACTTCATGGCTTCATTTTAAGCATCAAATGTAAGAACAGAGCAAAACCAAGAATCCACAGCAAATTCAGAAGCTTCTGATCTTCTGAAGACTACAGCCTCACAGAGCTGCTAGCCTGGCTATACACTTTTGTTTAGCTTTACTAGCTGCATGGCTCTAGGGATGGCTATGTTGATCAATCAATCCTTCACTTTTGTCAAGATTAAAATAGCTCAACAGCTACACTGAGAGTTGCCATGCCTCATGGTTCCCAGCAGATGAATCCTGATGACATCTAGTGTCACCAGCAGGTCAAAGTTTTGACTAATAATGTCAAATACCTTCTTTCTCATCCTTTCTTTTTGACTAAAAAAACACAACGCCTTTTAAATTTTAGTCCCTCTCTCACCTCAAGTGTCCCAGAATATTTGTTATTTTCATGAAGGTGAATCTTACATGATATGAGCCAGCTTGAGGGCAGAGGCCAGGAGAGAGTGCTGGTAGTGGAGATATGGATGCATAAGAGAAGCATGCTAGAGCAACTTGTATTTGAGAATGGGATAATAAGACTCTAAATGATAACCCCTCAACCCTGAAGTATTTTTGGTTTGGTTTCTGTTTTTGTCTATTTGTTGACTTAAATGAACTGAAACCAATGCTGAGCTCAGTGTACAGTTGTTAAGATATAAGGACCAGAGCTTGCTGGCCCATCACACAGCCTAATGTACACCACTGCAGGGAATGGTTGGAGCTTACCAGGGTTCAAGTAAAGTCTGATTCCTTTTCTCATTGATTGCCAAGTGAAGTTAATGTTTTGGCCTGCCAGTAGCTGGTGCAGCCCGAAGGCTCAGTAGTAATTAAATCCCCTAGACCCAAAAGTAATTATTTTACCAATGGTACCTGTGCAATGGCACAAAACTGAAATATTCTTCACCATGTTGCATATAAAACTTCACAATCTTCCCTCAAAACACAAATACAAGCATAATCATTTCACCCCAGTTCAAGTTCTCGCCCCATGTATAGTTCTCACTATACATGGTACATCCTGTGACATATACTGGTGATGACAGAATGAACTTAACACAGGAAATGTTTTTTATTGTTTGTTTTTTACCCCTTATAATTCCTTTGAAAGTATAGTATTAGGAGTATGGCAGTGACGATACACTCAGCTCACGAGACGAGACGAGACATGATATTGGGTTCACGAGATCGAGACGAGACGAGATTTTAACTATATTTTTAAGAAAACTTCAATGAGGAAATAAAAGACTGTTCTTTTATTTGAAATTCACAAAATGGAAATTGAATTGAAATGTTTTAACTAATCATCTTGTAATGAATCACTTTAGTTCTACTTTCTAAATATATAATTATCATACACAGTATGCAGCACTGTAAAAGGTTTCCTCATATAGATATTTTATAGATTTTGGTATTTATGGAAATAACAACCATAAATACAAAAGTTAGATACAATCACAAATACTAAAAAGTCAATTAAAGAGTAGAAACAATTCTAATATATAAATATACATTAAATAAAGAATCCAATTATCACAAATTATAACATATTGCTAATAAAAAAACAGAAATAAAAGTAAATTGCACAAATCCTGTATCACATAAATACACAAGTAGAACAAAATATAAATTGTGTTATAATTTTACTTTTGGCATCATTAGGCTTCCATAGATGCTCCTCCTACCTCAGGCTCAGTGTAGAGACCTGAGGTTAACCTGTTCCTCTCCTCATCTCCTACTTCTGAGATCTTCTCTACAGGTAGAAGCTGCAACAAGGTTAATGATCCATACATGACATTATAAAAAGAAGACATGATGAGCAAATGAGCGATAGAAAACCAATCGTCTTTTTTTGTGTTTTTTTGGTGCGCCCCTTAATTATAGTTTCGCGAGACATAATTCACTTTGACGAGAAATATTGTTATGTTTTCGTCTCTCGAGATCTCGTGGCACGAGATCTCGTCACACCCCAAATTAGGAGCATGTCTTCCCAAGAAAAATTACACAATCTGTCATAATGTCAGCCACCAAACTCCACATACAGTCATGTCTGAGTAACAGACACCAGCTAGCAAACATAGTAATTATGACTCTGCGAGGTGGTGCAGTTTAGATGATGTACAGTATATAAGGTGGCCGGTTGGGTGGTTTGTTGGATCCTATCTTCAAAAAGGTGTACTTAGTGGTCTTAGCTGCAGGAGGCCACTATTTGATTCCAACTTCCTGCTTCCTACCAGTGTTTTGTTTCCAACTATGATAATCATGACCATGATTGTTGTGCTGTTGCCATGATGACAGAGGTTGCTTAGCTTAAGAAATTATTCATTTTGTCACATCAAAAAAGATCATTTCTTAACAGATTTGTAACGGTTTTATAAAGAACAGACACACTTATGTTGTTCTACCCATTATTGTTTATATAGTTGCCTGGTTAGAAAATGCTCCTACGAGTCATTCTGGAGTGGATGCTCAAACAACCTGTTTGGTCATGTAATTTGGAGGACTTGTTGGGCATTAGGCTGCATTCAATCCAAAATCAGCCCTGTGCTAAAATAATGCAAGAGGCTGCGTTGGTGTGGCTGTGTTGTTTAAGATACCAGTGAGATAATGACATACAAACCAGCAGGTCACCATGGATACATTGAAATCTCTGTGATACTCTGGAAAGTAATCGCGGTGGCAACTGTTTTTTTGATTGTCTTTATGCTCAAGACCTTACGGGACATTAAAGTATATCTTGTCTTATCTTATCTTATTTTGTCTTTAACAATCAAATGCAGTGTTCACATTAAAAAGTATTCACATTTTTACTTGTGAGCTTGCATGTATGTGTTCAGCACCTTATACATACATATACTGTATATATGTATACATATGTCAGTGTTTCCCACAGATTTGAAGGCAATGTGTGGTGGTATAGGCCGGCGACCGACGGGGGGGGGGGAGGGTTGGGGGGGGGGTTTGGTTTCGGTAAACTGGCCGACGGGGGGGGGGGGTAGAGATGATCTCGCTGATGGAGACACACGCGGTGTGCACGGAGGGGAGGGGCTGTGTGTGTGTGTGTGTCTGAGCTATGTGAGAGAGACGCAGGGAGAGCAGAGAAAGGAAATGCAGCTTAACGAATACGATGCGTATTTTTTAATTAGCGTTAAAAAAATAATTAATAACGAAACGCAATATGTGGCGGCCGGTGTTGAATCTGTGGCGCACCGCCACGAATTAGTCTATGTGTGGGAAACACTGTATGTGTTTGTTTGTGTGTGTACAGTATATATATGTATATGTACAGTGTGCACCGCTGCTGGATTCTCAGCGCCGCTGCAAAAATGACTGTGCTATGTTGATCACTTGCTTGATTTCATTAGAAGTTGCTATCAGCTAGTTAACCAGATAACTTCGCTTTTGGCTTCGGTGTAGGCTTCATAACACAACCTGCCTCCTCCCTTCATAAGCTACTGAAGTAGGGGAGGATAAAAGCAGACAACCCAACTCTCCTGGACGTTCTGTGAGTCTCCCGCATATTGACAGTGGCTCCTTGACGCCCGCAAATGAGACACAACCTCCTGGAATCTGGAGCGAGCAAGCAACAGCGCGCACTAGAGAGTGACTGAGCACGTGCACAAAAAACGATTGGTTTTCTATGGGTTTTGCACATCATATCAATGATATCATGTCACTGTGTGGATCTTTTTTTTTTTTTTTTTTTAAGTATATTTTTTCGGGCTTTTTTTGCCTTCAATTTACAGGACAGTGGAGAGAGACAGGAAACAGGCAGAGAGGGGGAATGACACGCAGGATAAGACCGCTCGGCTCGGGATTTGAATCGGGGTCACCTGCAACGAGGACTGTAGCCTCAACGCTACCCGCTGAGCTATGCTCAACCCCACTGTGTGGATCATTAACCTTGTTGCAGTGTGCTCCCTGGTTATAGTTAGTCAACTATCAGCTTCTACCTGCTCAGATCTCACAGTCAACAGTAGGAGATGAGGAGAGCAGCAGGGGAATCTAGCGCACATAGTTTGTATGGTAGCCTAATGATGGAAAAAGCAAAACTGGTTACTACAAAAATATAACTTTATAAATATTATTATTAATCTTTTATTTACAGAAAATACCTGTTTTGGTGTAGCATACATGTGTATGTTATTTTTTGTTAAAGCTATCAGATGTTAACATTTAGTTGTTTTGTTTAAATTATTATTTATAATTTAACATTACTCAGGGACGTCCAAGCAGCAACATGTTGTTTGAGCACTTTTTTGCATTGTCAAGTTGAAATAATGTTTTTGTTTTTGAATGAAGGGGTGGGAATTTAAAATATATTTTTTTACCGGATTCATCGATTGATCGAAAAAATAATGAACTGATAAATCGATTAACAAAATAATCGTTAGTTGCAGCCCTATTATTTTTCTTCCGGGGGAGCTCTATCCCATCATCTTCAGCTGTACATGTTACCATTGTCATCTGGAAAACAACAAATAAATAAAATCTTAAAAATAGCCTCTGTATTACCTTTCTTGGAATAACAAAAGCTGTTGAGCTCATTCAGGGTAGTTTCCTGTGTGAAATCCTACTTGACACCTTGGTTTATAGAGATAAACAGGCCCCCTCACCCAATGTGGTGGGGCTCATCAGTAGTCAAATAAGGAGAGATTATCACCGCAGGTCCTTCTCTTAAATTATTTTCACAAATGGCTTGGCATAGAAAAGACAGATTACCACAATGCTCTCTCTGCATTGTCTCATTCAGTGGGCTAAATTGGAAATTATCTCAGTCCTCCGGATGGCCAAGTCACCACTGTTATACTAAATGCTCTGTTGGCTGTTGTATAGTCTATTCTCACTGTGGCATGCAGCATTCAACATAAAACACTGCTCAATTTTATGGTAGTTATGTTACAGATAAATAAAAATGGCAGCCATTTAGTTTTATGACAGGAGAATAGGATTCAGTAAAGAGGGCTTTGCATTATTTTATAACCCTGAGCACTGCTTTATGGGATTACAAAGTGTAAACAAAGTCTTTCAGGAAAGGTTAACAGATAACCTTTTTTAATATCCTTTTTCATAATCAGCAAGAATTTAACAGGAGGGATTCTGCCATTATCAGTCATGTCTCCTTAGGAGGCGGAGGAGGGGGAGGAGGAGGAGGGAACACTCAGTTCATGTATTCAACATGAAAGCCAAACATTGAGGATTGAGCTTTCTGCTTGGTCAGGATGACTTTTGTGGCTTCTGTCAGAGAAGTGCACTGCTTACTTTTTACTGAACAATGGATACAATAGAAACTAGCAGCTGTGGGAAAAGAGAATCCTCCTTACACACTTCCCTCACCCACATTCCTCCGGCTTGTCTGTTTGAACCAAATTCTGGTCATTTACATAACTCTGCACTGCAGAAAACTGCCCTTTTAGCCCACACACACATCTGTTCATACACCCACCTAAGGCTGGAGTACGAGACTTTGGACTCCCCCTTTTGGCAGTAAGAGTCATTACAAAAACACTGTTGATATTAGCTTATCTTGGCCTACTCCGCTGCTACTGTTTCGACTGTAAAATGGTACATCAATTGATTTGAGTGTCACACAACCGCTGCAAAATTATTTGTTTTACTATCAGAATTAAACCCATTCAGTCTGATAACTTTTGGAAAGTCTTGAGCAGGCACATGATAAATTATTTTATCCACCAGATTGTTGGGTTAGTTATTAGCCAATCAGACATGAGTATCATTACTTACCTAGTTCCTTAGGAGGTGGGGCTAAAGAAAACGAAAGACCGACACAGAACGAGAGAAATTAATGAAAAGGGAAGAAGTTAAATGCTAGTTTTAAGTTTGGTAATAAGTGTGTGCCAATGATATGGTACCATATAGTTACTTTTTATTCTATTTGAGGTAATGAGGGAATTATAAAGGAAGGAACCACCTAGTTGTATATCATGTCAAGACAATCAACCTACATATTCTGTATTTATGTGGACTGACCCCAACGAGGGCATCTGACATTATTCTTTAAGACACATCACCTGTGGCGGCCATGCACTGATTAGCGATTCATGGCCTCTCCAGTCAAGCAGTCAAACGTGTGTATCTTGAAAGCATTTGAGTTGTGCATGTTTTAGCATGTGTGATTTCACATCAGCATTGTCTGCTTATCTAGTGAGTAGGAGAACTGGTCTACGGGCCCCTCTCAGGATCACTGCATTATCTTTCCTACACAGACTGTTGAAAGTGCAGCAGCTTGTGGTATTGGCTTTACCAGTCTGCTTACATAGATTTTGTCTCTGTCTAACTTACCAGAAGAAGCAGTAGGCATCCTTCCTAGCTTCCCAGGAAAAAGCAGGCTAACTGACATTACTCCATGAGTTTCCGTGTCAGTGCGATGAATGTATTATAGGTGAATATGTTGTGTGTGTGTGTGCTGAAAACAGGTCAGGCACAGTAACCCACACTTGTTTGGGCTGTGGAATAAGGATACAAGTGGAGGATGGTCCTCATCAATGCCCCATATATGCCTTCCGTCTCTTTATCCTTCAGGACTAGGCCAGGTGGAAGAGGTGAGCCTCAGCCAAGTGGCCCCCAACTGGCCCCAAATGACCCCGTTCTCAACACCCACATTTCAGGGATGCCCCAGAGAACTCCCTGTTTGGTTTGACCTCCTGTTCCAGGACTTTTTTTCATCCTGTTCCCCAGGGGCTAATGCTTTGGGTTGGGCCCTTGAGAGAGCTGAACTTTTAGCCAGTCTCAGTCTGTGGTTATCCCTCTGCATGGAGCCCAGATACCTAAGTAAGTAAAGTCATGGTTTTGTAAGGAGACTGGAAGGTGACTTAGATCAAGATTTATATTTGTCTTATATAGTGGCATAATAATTTATTTTGAGTTCTGAGAGGTACATTAAAACATCATCTGCATAAAGATAAATATGATGAAATGTTCCTTTTAATTATGATGGGAGATATGGCATTTTCCCTAACTGCTTGGGCTAATGGTTTCATTGAGAGATCAGTTTGTACATGTGCAGTAGCAGAGTCATTAAGCATGCGCACCATTTTAATAAAAAAAAAATCCAAAGTGTAACAAAATAGCCTAATAAATAACTCCATTCCATATGATTGAAAGCCTTTTCTGCGTCTAAAGACTGCCGAAGGATGCTCATTAGAGGAACCCTCATTTGTATGTAATATATTGTTGGAGGCCAAATGGCCTGGTTTGATCTAGGTGAACCAGACGAGTAATGCAGCCAACTTCCTTGAAGGTACTTTGGCAAACAATTTAAAGTTACAGTTCAGAAATCATAATAGTTGGTAACTGGGGCACTCCATTAGATCCCTGTCCTTTTATAAAAGAAGATCAATAAGTGCAGTTTATTTAACTCTATGGAAAGAGCCAATCTTGGGCGGTTAGTTAATAGAAACAAGAAGGATAGGACCTGTGTGCTATAACTCAAAGAACAGTTCAAGAGCAGGAGGAATTCCATCCAGGCCTTGAGATTTATTTTTTGGCAATGAATCAAGAGCATCCTTAAGATCCTTAAGTTCATCTAGGGAAGACTGTGTAACTAAGAGAGGGTACGTTTGAAGAATTCAGGAACTGCACCATACCGTGAACATCTTCTGGGGTTTCAGAAGTATATAAATTAGAATAAAAACAGGTAAGAAGGAACTGTACATAAGACAACCCCCATATTTTGGCATAGTCTATGGAAGCCAAATGTTTGAACTGACTGTTTTAACTTCAATGCCAGGAGTCTACTAGGTCATTCTGCAAATTCATAGCATTTTTGTCAGGTTTTCAAATGAAGACATTCAGCCTGTGTAGAAGTAAGACACGTATATACTGACTTGGCAGAGAACATTTTCTGCCTATCTTCAATACAATTAGACTTTTGTTGCGTTTCAGGAAGAGCTATTCCACAAACAGTTTGTTCAAGTTTCTCTTAGCGTACTCTGTTCAAATACAAAGAAAAAGAGTCACATATTATGTGACGGAAAAGTTCAGCAAAGTAGACTTGATTTGTGTCAAAGAAATCGGTATTCAGAAAGTTAGGAACGATTGGAGGCCAGGCAGATTTTTTAGCCTTTTAACATAGTAATCACATAGTAGAATGCTCCTTCACACCAACTCAGTCTTATTTGGGGTAGAGGCAGAGGCTACTACCTTATACAATTTGATCTGGAATCTATTGACACAGACAATATTCAGCTAGGTTCTTTGCATAAAAGCAATATTGAAATAATTTTCATAAGAAAACTTGCCTGTGCATCATAGGTATTATACCATGTACACATATAAATAGACATTAAGGCAGAACATAAAGCACAGAATAAAAAAATAAAAAAGTACTTACAGACTTACAGTATACCAACATATGTGAAAAATAAAAAAATACATTATTCAGGGGACAATTAGTGGAGGCCCCTGAGAGGTGACTGTTGTGTAGGATCATATTAGGACTCCTCGAGTAGAAACAATCCTCCTCCTAAAATATGACTTTTTGCAAGGCTGAGTATTAGTATTGGTCAGTATCATGAATTCAAGATATCTGTCTCAACATAAGTCCATTTGTGTGTGAGTTTGTGGGAAATATTACAAGTGACAGGGATCATGAGGAGGAGGATTGTTTCTTGTTGAGGAAAAAGTGAGAGAGAATGCAGATAATGTAAGAGGGGAGACATCGAGGGGAGGAAAGGAGGGGGAAGTGTAAGTATGTGTGACTTGTTAGAACTTAAGTGAAGGCATACACAAGTGAGCCTGTGAAAATATGCAAAATAATTTGTGCATACATATCTGGTGGAAGACCCATGATGGAAGGGGAGGGAAGGAATTGAAGAGAAGCATATCAGAATATCTGCGTTTCCAAGCCTCATCTGGAGGATCAAACAGTAGAGTCTCTTCATTGTGGGAGACCTTCAGCTTGGCAGGATACAGCAGGAAGTTCTGTTCTCCCTTTCTTCATAGCTCTTTCATAATAGGAGCGAAAGCCGTTCTGTGTCTTGAGGTGTTTGGGGAATAATCAGTAAACAGCAGCAGCTTATTATTCCCATTGGCAGTAGATGAGCCAGCAGCTCAGTATGCATCCAGTATGGTCTTCCTGTTGGAGTAGTCTGAATATAACAGTGTAGGCTTGTTATAACCAGAGGACTTGGCATAAATCTCCATAACCCTCTTGCCAACAGCGTAGGGAGTTGGTGCTAGAGAAACCCAATTGTGTTGCTCCCCTCCTCTCCCTCAGGGAGGAAGATCAGCCTAAGATTAGATCAAATAATCCTCCTGTTCAGCAACCTGGTTCTCTATGTTATGGATCATCTCCTTGTTCAGTTGAGTGACGTTATGCTGTGCATGCAGGTCACACTCAATGATATTGGTTCTTTATGAGAGGGATGTGAGTGAATTAGATATACCATGGAACTCGCTCTCCATTCTGGAGACAGTAACCTTTAAACTACTCATGTCTGTTTGGATTGCAGTGACAGCAACAGCCGTAACATTTACATCTCCAGGATTTCAGTCAGGGCATCCTTTTAAGTCAGAATTAGCTCAGGAGATATTGATCAGATGAGATGTTACAGAGATCTTCTCAGGAGTGGAAAGTGCTTTGTATTTCCATGGCGATACATGGTCGCTGGGCTCAGTGACCTAGAAGTAGTTAAACCCCAATCTCACATTGCTATGGAAAAATGCCTCGATTCAATATTTCAAGTCTATACATTTCCTTTCAATGCATGATTATTTTTTCATACTGGTCAGATCAAACACAGCCTAGCCCACTGAGATGGACTCAGTCTGACTCACCATGTACATAAACACTTTCCTGGCCTTCTTAGCTGCAAATTTAATAATAAAATCTTTATTATCCAGCTTGGATGCAGACTCCTTTTACCTGTTAGGTTATCCTTGGCCCTGACAGTCATTGATCAAGAATATATTTAATAGTCCCTTACCAGTTTGATCATTGACTGGGATGAAATCAATTAAGTATCCTTCTACATTCACTATCTAATGTCATACTGACATAATGGAGAAATCAGTGACATTTACTTTTGGTGACTCATATCATGGTGTGCAATCAAGAAGCACAGAAAAATATTTAGCTGTCTTTGTGTCATGCATTATAGAGTTTTTAATACTAAAGCCAAAAGAGAAATTAAATCATTTTCAATCTGAGGACCTTGATCATTTGCATGAGCATCCTTATTTCTTATGCATCTGAAATGTTCTTGCATAGTGGGATCAATTTGGTTATTAAACCCAAAACATTATCATTGTTCTCATAAAGCTTTAGATGTTTATTTTTTATTGCACTAGAATGTGTATTAAAATATCCGGTCAGTGTTTATCTCTCTGTGATGTGACTCATCTATAGATGTCATTGAATCTAATCTTTGTTTAGTCACTATCCATTATGCAACACTTTGTGCTTTTTCAACAGAGCCAAATGTCTCAAATCATTGTTGCCCTCATTAGCAAGTGAAGGTCAGCTCGTACAGTTGCTAACAAAAGCAATCTGTTTTTTGTTTTTTTTTTCAAAAAGAAAAGCCAATCCCTATGAGCCTTTTCACCACTTAGAAACTTTCTTATATAGAAGGCAGTTAAAAGTGTCTTTTTTCTTGATTCACAGAGAAATCAAAGTTGGACACCTTGACAGAGACTTTTTCCATGAGTAAGTCCACTGTCTTGGCATCTAGATAGACAGGCCAATTGCTGCAATTGCTGGGGTCATTAAGGTCTCTCCAAGCTGCACTGACAGCCCAGTACCCAATAAGCTGGAGTAGAAAAAGAAGGGAATAAATCATGTGGTCAAACTTGATCTGAATTGGATTCAATTCAAAGTGGCACAAACCTGATTATAAATATTTGTCAGCCACAGCCAATTATTATCCTTGTCCCTCACCTGGGACTTTATAGTCATCCTCAGTGTGCATGTTGCAGTCGGTAGTGTTGCTCATCATACTGCCAGAGTTGTCACCATTTTAGCATTTCCACACCTTTTACGTTTACATAGACACGTGTACTCTTGTGAAGACTTGTCCTTCTTCCTTGCAGTGAGTAGTGAAATGAAGCAGGGTGCTATGTAACAACCATAGACTGTATAGAAGAAATGGACTCATTTTAGAAGCTTGTTGGGCCAAAATGTGCCTTGAAAGTGCCTTTACCTGTCTCTGGCTGTGTGACATTTTAGTGACCAGCGCAGAGCACACGGTGCACAGGTGGAAGGAGAGGCACAAACAGGTGGGAGGTTCATTCTTAGTGCAAAGCAAATTGTTTTTTGGTTGAAATTTGGTCTTAGATGTCAACGCTGGCACTTGAGTGATTTTATTTTGGTGACTTGAAGTTTCACTTAAACACTCTCCAACCAGAGAAAAAATGTTTAATGTGATAAAGCAGGAAAGTCAGTGAAATCAGTCTGCATTGATCTTCAAATGAATGTAGGCGATTCTTACAATATGTGTTGTTCAGCTGCTTTATACTGTATGGAATCCTTGCAGCATCTGAAGCAAGCAGCACAGATAATGTTGATAAATCTGCAGCCTCTGATTTGAGAGGCGCTATGTCAGAGTGCCTTCACACACCGTTCACTGTGTTTACTCAACTGCGAGACCATTTTAGAGGTTTGATACATAGGAATTATGGCTGAAATACTTTTACTTCTAAACGTATAACTGTTATAATGGCTAACTAACCAAATGTCTTTGGATGTGTGTGTTGATGTGTGTTCATATCCTGAAGAAATGCTTAACTGTGACTGTTTCAGAGGTGTGAGAGCAGTGATGTGACTGCTGCTGAGACACTATTTAACAATCACCACACCCGCTGATCTATATTCACTGTCACTCAGCCTGTTTGCACTTTGCTCTGCTGCACATGCATGAACCAAAATAGCAGGTATGCATGGAGATGCTCACACAGTTTGTGCGCCTAAGATGCTTGTCTCTGCGCCTGTGTGGTCAAAATTGGGCCCACAGACGTTAAAATCAAAATGAAGTTATCTTTCTTCAGGTTGTTGAGTTTAAAATGAAAATGAACATTTTTTAATGATACAAATATGACTTGACTCCAAGTTATGTGACTGTGGTCCACACTTCTCCCCTCTTCCTCTTGACCCTTCCCATCCTTTCTACTTCTAGAATACATTTATTGTCATTGAACAGCAACTGTACTATGAAATGTCTGTGCTTCTCCTTTTCAGTGGCATATATTAAACAAACAAACAAATAACTACCAATAAAAGTGCAAGATAAAAAAACAACACAATCAACCTCGAGTCGAAAGTAGAATAAATAAATAAACAAATGAGTAATAATAAATAAATATATTGCACATTATATTGTATTGCACACTCCAGCAGGAGATTATTGATTATTGCATGAATTATTACATAGTGTTATTTGAGTTCAGTTCCTTAATTGCAAACTGTTCATTAGTGTGGAGGTGCGGGGGCAGCGGAGTGAAGAGGTGATTGGCAGAATGAGATGAGTCCTGTAAATATCTTCAAGGGAGGGTAGTTTTGTGTTTGTGAAGCCCTGTACAGTTTTAATCACTCTCTTCAGTCACAATTACCTGGAACTTTCATTATGCTGACTGCACTTCATCGCACACTGTGAGGTTATTACTTGTTTCATAGCCAATCTTCCGATGAAAAATGTTTCTGAACTTCAAAAACATGAAAAAAGAGCCTCTCCTTAGTTAGAAACAGTAGTTATGCATGCAGGAATAGTCAGAAACATTCATGCCCTTGAATAGAAAACAGCTAACAGTCTCCTCCTCTCTGCTGAGAGAGCACACTCACTCAGATGGGCTTATTGTTGCAATTGATTGAGTTTGTTTATGAAGTTCAGTGGATTTGTCTGCAGGCTCTATCCATATGATGCAGGTCTAGGCTCATCCTTCACCCTCATCAGACAGTTTTCTAATCAGCTCCATCGACTGCTGCTGTGGGCGTGTGGCAGCAAACATGTTATAGAGGGATCAGAGAATAGCACTGAACTGCAGAAGCTCTAATTTAATAAAACAAAAAAAGCTCTGAAGTGGATTTCTTTGCACAGCCGATACAGTACATAGACCTGCTTAGTGTTAAGAGAGAAAAGCAATCATCATGCGAGCTGTTGGTCTTCATGACATTGCAAAACTTTTAAAAGGAAACTTCATCATGAAGTAATAAATTACAGTAGATTAGACAGATTTTAATCAGTGAAAAGTGACAACTCAGAGAGGTTTTCTACACAGAAAATGTTCCCAACAGAAGCAGCACTTTAAGTCAGGTAACCGGTTTTGTTCATGTGGGGTTTGGTTTTATATTCCCAGTTTTGGCCACAGTTTGGCTCCACTGCAGGTTCACAAAATACAGAGAAGCTACCATTTTGATCATATGAGATAACTTGCTTGTATTTGTTTATTTTTTGACAGTGATATATTCTATATTTAGTTTATTTTTTTTCTAGACATGGGGCCTTATGCAGCAACATTCTCTTAAATTTCTCATATATCTGCTCTTATGATGAATCCCACTTGATCTAAAGTGGGCAGAGTGGCAGAATGTTTGTTATTAGCATAGGTAACATCCACTCAACATTATATAAAGACAGGGGCTGTGCTGTGTCTTCACGTGCTGTAAGGGGGTGAAAAGTCAGGATGATTCTAAGAGCCCATGACTGTCAGGGGCCCTAAAAAATATTAGAACAAAAGTTCTTTTTTTAATGTTTAATTTTTTTCATCATTTATCATTTCTAACTTACTCACAGTTACACAGTGTCATACCTTCATGACCTTCTTCAATGCCAAAATAATATCCACCAGACAGTGACTCTCTGCACTCTTGGCCTACATCTTCCTTCAGCTCTCCGCTGGCCAGCCTCATACTGCCAACTGTCTCTGAAATAACTGGTCTCATTCATAAATCCAAAAATCTGCCTACCTGCCCTGTCTGCGTTAATAACTGACATCATTCAATCCTCACTGACTTCTGGTGTTGTTCCATCATGCAATAACACCAACACTCAAGAAACCTGGTGCCGATCCGAATGATTTGAACAACTTCCGTCCCATCTCAAACTTGCCATGTCTCTCCAAAATACTAGAAAGAACTGTTGCAGCTCAGGTTCACACCCAATTTCAGTCAGGCTTCCGTCCCCTCCACAGTACTGAGACAGCCCTAGTGATAATCACCAATGACCTCCTGATGGCATCTGAATCTGGACTTCTCCTCGACCTGAGCGCAGCTTTCAACACCGTTTCTCATGACATCCTCCTGGACAGATTATCCTCCATTGGAATCACTGACATCCCTCTGGCTTGGTTCACATCATATCTCTCTGGCAGCACACAGTTTGTTCAGATCAAGAACCTGAGATCCGGCTGCTCTCCAGTCTCTAGTGGTGTTCCCCAGGGCTCTGTCCTTGGCCCCCTCCTGTTCACTATTTATCTTCTACCTCTTTGTCACATTCTCAGGAAATTTGACATACAATTCCACTGTTACGCTGATGATACCCAACTCTATCTTTCCACTAAGCCTACTTCCAGCAAAAAAACTGAGGTCCTCCTCATCTGTACCAGATCAACCTTAGCAACACTCAACACTTTCTCCATGTACATCAACTATTCCACTGTTCCTCCATCCCCTCAGGTAAAGAGCCTGGGAGTCATCCTGGACAGCACACTCTCTTTTGAAGCCCACATCAATAACGTTACTCGGTCTGCATACTTCCATCTATGTAACATTAATGGTCTCTGTCCCTCACTTTCACCAACCTGCACCGCTATCCTGGTAAACACCCTGATCACATCCCGTCTGGACTACTGCAACTCTCTCCTCTTTGGTCTTCCACGGAAATCTCTCCACAAACAATTCAGAGTGGCATACTCTGACTCACAATGACTATGCAATCATGTTCTTGTTTATTTATTGTACTAATGCACTTTGTAGTCACATTCATATTTATTCTTCTTTATTCTTTATCTTTGCACTAAATGTCTCCTGATTTATATTGTTTGATGTACTGTTGTTGTGTTATATGTGCCTTGTAAGGTGACCTTGAGTGCTTTGAAAGGCGCCTTTAAATAAAATGCATTATTATTATTATTATTATTATCATTATCATTATTATTATTATTATTATTAATAGACACTGTAAAATACAGTCTAAAGCACATTACTTATAGAGGATATCAGCTTGCATCAGATAGTGAATTCCATTGTATGCAGAATGTTGCCTGTATTTCTGCACACTGTTATATTTTCACAGCTCAGTGTTAGTAGATATTGTACAGTTAGTATTGGACTACAGGAGAGTTGCAAGCCTGCACAAGTAGCATATTTTAAACTTTTGAATGAGTCAGTTGGGCTCTGGTGGTTACAGCAGTTGAAAACCAAATAGTTGGTGGGGCCTGTGCCTTGGTGGTGGGGCCCAATGTGATGTCTTTTCATGGGGCCCAAGATCCCTTGCAGTCCCCCTGACTGTGTGCAAATACTCTGAGAGAGATCAGACGGGCATCAGAGAGGAGAAAAGGCAACAAGAAGAAGATTAAGTTTGGCAGTAATGAAACTGATGTACTGTTAAATAAACTTAAACTTATTGTAGTCCTAATCGGGATCAATCAAACCATTGGATTTCTTTAATAATCCAATTATTATGATTTAAAAATATATATAATTATAATTACTCTTAAACATAATTTAACTTTGATAATATGATATATACATTGTTGTATGTTCCTTACATTTAAAACGTGTGTCCATTGGAAAAACAATTTGTGAAATGTGAAAATGTTTTTTTTTATCTTGGTATTAGGTACCAAAATGTTGTCTTACCAAAAGAGAAGAGCAAAAACAAGAAATCATCCATTGATGGATCCCAGAAATCAATGGGTAATAACAAAATAAGGACAAATGAGTTTGTCTAAGGCTTGTTGCATGAGGCCCATTGTTGTGAAAAAGCTGCTGAATAGACAGACCAGAAACATCAGGATAAAGGAAAATTGGTTCTTTGCACTGCTGAAGGTTCAGTTTGAAACATCACCACTCTTTACATTATCCCCCTGATGGTGGAGGCTTTTCTAATGCCGCAATCATCTTTCATTTGATACATGTAGATCTGAGTTGTCCCTGCATTAAGATTCAGCAGGACAATTATGCACATCGTAATTCTCCGCTCTGAATAGAAAAGCCTTAGTTAATGGCTCCATTGAGTGGTACAGTATGTGACTTGCGGGGACAACTTAATTATTAATCATAAAGAAGTACAGTATAAGTGGGAGCAAAATCTAATAAGTATGAATAGTGCCAAAGTTGTTCAGAATACGTGGACAACTTTTATTTGACCTGATGCTTCAAAGTGGCTCTCAACTGATCAGAGGTAGTTAAATGGTCCTGGAATAGTTCCACCCAGCAATCACATATGCATCAGATCCATCAGTGTTTCATTTGACCCCCAACTGTCCACCATTTATTCTTCTTAGTCAAAACACTTCCTTAGCCAACATTTAATCTTCTTCATGTCCTATAATGAATAATCTACATGCCTCTCATTTCCAGCCAATTTTATGACTCTCCATTCTGCACAGATATTCTTCCTGCTATTAGTTCAGTGACAGTAACCGCACTATTTTTAATCTTTCTCAACTTGAGCTTACTGTGACTGATGAAAAGGCTCTGCTGTGACCGAAACTTTGTTCATAACTTATAAATGATTGGTTCTCCAGGCCAACTGTGGCTGGTGTTTCATTAGCTGATCACACGTAGGTATATATGCATTAAAACATAGGGAGCGAATTAATAAAGCATTCACATTGTACTGTATGTCATTACCATGTGTGACACTTTTTTCTCATAAGAAGTGAGGTAGGGGTGTATAATGCTAGAAATATGACTCATAGTCTGTCATTATTCAGTCACCCAACCTCTCACAACCTAACTCAGCTCCAAAGTCATGTACTGTATGCTGCTCGCTTGGAATTTAGTCAAATGCATTTTTCTCGCACCCATAAATCCTTCAGACATGTTTTGAGGCAAATAAAAATATTCTGCTTTGAATCATTTGTGTCTGATGTGTTCTTTTCATTAGTTCAATTACCTGTGTAGAAATTCTTAAAATGGCATCAAATCCTTCTACCTCATTAAAAATCTAAAATCTATGAATATGCAGATATTTTTGAATTTCATCTTTTTTTAAAGTTTAACTGCTAGATACAACCCCTCATAACTCAATAAAAAATGTAATAAAAATTGATAATGTAATATTTTCCTGATAATGTAATAAAGTGCATTTCCCCATATTGTAACAATCTCTGTACTGATGATGTAATAAGTTATTACATTAACGGGAAGTTATTACATTATTGGGATAACCTTATTTTTGCAGAACCTAATAATGTAATAATTTCCCAATATTGTTATAACATTATTACATTTTTTATTGAGTCATGAGCGTTTTTTAAGTTACATTATCGGAAGTTAGTACATTATTGGGAAATGATTACATGATCAGGTTTCAGGGGATGTTTGTTATGCTCTGTGAGCCCCAAAGAGCTTGTTACGTACATAACTGCTCCCCTCCTGGTCCAGACTTGGCTGTGTGATGATGGTACACTCATTATATTTAAAGGTGGTCTGGACTAAAACAACATGAGGAATCACAAGGGGGTTTTCAACAGTAAAGTACTCCAACCAACAGCCAGTTACTTTTCTCAGAACGTAATGCTGTATGTAACTAGTTACTTTCTAATGTTAGTTACTTTTAAAAGTAATGTTCCCCAACACTGGATGTCTCAAATCCTGCTCTTAGGTACATGTGTAAAACTCAGATACTGTATAACTTGAGCACAGATTCAGCAGATGAATGTGAAAACACACACTGCACAATAAAGCTCAAAGTGAAGCTCAAAATAGATTTTTCAAAGGAAGAAAACGCCATTTTTCATGAGCTGAACCAAACATTCTTACACTGAAAAAAATATTAACGCAACACTTTTGTTTTTGCTCCCATTTTTCAAGAGCTGAACTCAAAGATCTAAAACATTTTGTATATACACAAAAGACCTATTTCTCTCAAATATTGTTCACAAATCTGTCTAAATCTCTGTTAGTGAGCACTTCTCCTTAGCCAAGATAATCCATCCCACCTCACAGGTGTGGCATATCAAGATGCTGATTAGACAGCATGATTACTGCACAGGTGTGCCTTAGGCTGGCCACAATAAAAGAACAAAAGTGTTGCGTTTATATTTTTGTTCAGTGTAAGAATGTTTGTTTAAAACTCTGACATACTGTCAGTCTGAAACACATACTGTATAGAGGTTTTAAGCCCTTTGCATTTTAGTGCATTCTTTCTCTTTACATAAAGTTCTAATTGTGCTGCAATGTCCTGGTGGTGGTGGTGCTGTAAGGTTCCATTATTAAGAGAAACAGCAATAGTACATGTTACAGTAAAAGATGATGCAAATAAAAAGAGGGAACAGTAGATGTGTGCTTTGTATGAATGTATCCTGGAGTCTTGAGAGGAAGCAGTGTGGCTCAGGTTCTGTTTATTTTGGTAGCAGCTCGAATTAACTCAGTGTCTTCCCAAATCATACTCTCCATGTTCTTTCTGTCTATTCTACTATTCATCTATTGTATATCTATCCTTCCTGGAAGGGTAATCCCTTCTCTGTTACTCTTACTAAGATTCCCTTTTTCCTTGTTAAAGGGTTTTCAGGGTTCTTTTTACATTTCTGAATTGAGATTATAAAGATAGAGTCAGGGTGTCATAAACCATACAGATTAGGAAATTGGTCATTTTTGGGAAATATAAATTTAACTGAAGTGATTGATGTTAATGTAAACTCCACTATCTATCTTTGAATTATCTGAGGTGCAAAGTATTTTAATGTTAAACAGGGGGGCATAAATAGACAAAGATGAAGACAAACTTATTAACACAATAAAAATTCACTTAGTTTGTTCTCTGTTCATCCTCATTTCTTATGTGTGACCCCCTTTTAGAATAGAGAAGAAAGGCTCTTCACAAGAATCCAAATGCAAAATCATCTTAAATGAATACATTTTAAACTTTTAAGCAGCATGTGGATTGGCCTCAATCTATATTACTTCTCTTTTAGCTGCTTTTGAAAAGAGTAAAGGTTCTCGCCTTGGGCTCTACAAGCAAAACTCCAGTTTGAAGATACATTTGATTGTCTATTAGTCATTTGTGCTCTGAGCCTCTCAGGCAACCTCATGCCTCAGGACATAAGAGAGGCAATATTTATAGCCTCTTTTAAACACATTATTATTACCTTACGTTTATGAGTTTGAGTTCAGTACAACAAAATGACTTCTACACACAGTAAGTCATCAGAGTTCCATTGAACATCAAACCTTACCCCCTGTTGATCTGCTGTGCTTATATGAACAAAGCCAGCGTTGTCAACATTTAGTTGAGCTGTCTGCGACCTTAACATCAGCGCTTGCAATCACATTATTTACCAGCTAATTGGACATGAAGCTGAGGCTTTGAACGGAACACGATTGAGCACAATGATAGATGAAATCCTTCCAAAGTTGACCTCGCTGTTAGTGAGGTCTGATTTGATAGCTAGCCTATCAGATGGCCGGTGGTGATTATCATGCCAAACAGCAACACAAATAAATGTCAGAAAAAGTCAGGCCATTCATCCATCTCTCTTGGGCGGAAGCATCATTTACCATGAAAAAGATTAACTATGACTGGGGAACGTTCCAGCACATGCACGCAGCAGCCGTCAACTCATCAAATGAAAATTCACAGGGCTTCATTATCAGGCAGCGAGCTCTCCCCTGCTATGCTCTGCTCTGTAGCATTAACATAGCCTTCCTCCCAATGCTACCCCATCTCTTCATCACCAACTCCCATCTCAGGTGCATCATACATCCTAAAATGTACAATTTAAATATTACTATCCAACTCTACGTTATGGGATTTCCCTTTTTTTTTTCTTTTTTTTAAAGCCTCAGTACACACACAGACACATTTTTACAGTTCCCTACCTTCACATTTGCCATTCTCTACTTGGAGTCTTTGCAAATCCCTGTGCGGTCCCTAAGAAAGAGAATTGACACTAAAATTTACATGTGGATTAATATGACTGGGGGGTCGTTTTTGTATGCAATACAAGAGATGCTGCTGGTGAATAGAAATGCATGAAAATGCTGGCATTAAATATGCCATCCTCTTCCCCCTGGTCCCTGGAGTTGGAGCCTCTGGCATATTCATCTTTTTCTCTCTTTCTCACTGCTCCTAAAAAAAAAAGTGTGTTGAAAATGATCCAGCTAGATTTCACTAGTTACCAAAATGGTGAAGTATTGTAACAATTGTTCTTTCTCTAGCAATGCTGCTGGAAGAATTGCGAAAATAGATAGCCGATTGCTATTTTCTGGCATACAAGCAAATAATTTGACACAGTGCAATTTACTCTCTGGGAGGCCCACAGCATGAATCATAAGTGCTGGGCCTACCTTATTTTTCAGTGCTGCTGCATGAAATATCTGCTGTTTCTGTCTGTTATGGAAGGTGAGGCTGGATTCCTTTCAGTAATCCAGCATCACTGGAGACAGCTGAAATACTATGCATGTTGGCAGTTGGAAATGAGACCGATGGTTCGCTGAAAAGAGGGGTTGACTCTTGTGGGCCCCAACCTGAGCAGCAACACTGATCATATTAAGGGTCTTGTAAGTAAGACAGAAGCAAAAAAAAAATGGTGGGGTTTCAAATCAGAGATTATGCCAGACCTGCATATGTCATCTGGGTATCAGTGTCTAGCTCTCTGGTCCTGGCTACTGGACAGAACCCAAATATTTCACAATAGTCACTTCAGCAGACAGGAAGAACTGATGTCAAATAGTTGTAAAGTCACAAAACCCGCCAGCACTGGGTGATTTCTCTTAAAGCCAGTACAAAGGTAACGATAAATACACATTTTTTAAATTAAATGGCAAAGTACATTGTTTGGAACTTCCTTCAGAACATGTTTGGAATTGAAGCCTCCATCATTTGTCCATGCCTTCTAAACTGTTGTAACAATCCAACCATGTTCAGGTTGGACATGGCTATGTTTAAGGTATGGTTAGCTCTAAGGAACTTGGTTAGGGTTAGGTAAAGACATTGGATTGGGTTAAAATGACTACAGTACTGTGTTTAAGAATGGTTGTGTCTCAAATGAAAAAATGAAATAAAGTATTTTGATTGTGCTTTGTGCATTTGAGATGCTGGAATGAGGCTGATATAGTGGATTAAACTGATTGCTGGAGATTAATTGGACATGTCTAGATCAGATAGTTGGCCACCAGTTAATCACTACACTTGTTATATGTGCTGTCTCTAGACATAACTGTTAGTGATCCTAAGCCTGGCCAGCACACTTTTTTATTGTAGATTGTTGACATTCTTCATAGTGAAGGCACTTAAGATTCAGGATTCAGTATTTTATTGCCATATCAACATGATTGGAATTTGTATTAGTGGGCTCACTTAAAGAACAACAGAAAAAGACTAATAACAAAACTCACTCACTCATAAAGCACATTAAACAAGTATAAGTACATTATTTTGAACATCCTTCAGAATGACATATATATATTAAATTATTTGAAGCCGCCATCATTTGTCCATGCCCTCCAAACTGTTACACATCACTATTGTAACAATCCAACCATGTTCAGGTTGGACATGGCTATGTTTAAGGTATGGTTAGCTCTAAGGAACTTGGTTAGGGTTAGGTAAAGACATTGGATTGGGTTAAAATGACTACAGTACTCAGTTTAAGAATGATTGTGTCTCAAATGCAAAAAATGAAATGAAGTATTTTGATTGAGATGCTGGAATGAGGTTGTTGGAGATTAATTGGAGATGACTAGATCAGATTGTTGGCCACCAGTCATCCACTGCAGTTGTTTTATGTGCTGTTTTGAGACATAACTATTAGTGATCCTCAGTCTGGCCAGCACACTGTTTATGTGAGTGATTGTCCATGAGAGTAATGATAATCCAAGGCTTGGCTTGACATGTGGAGTTAAGCAGGATTGGCAAATAATCAATTTCGCCCCAGTGACTTACTTTTTGCCAAACAGCCATGCTATTCCTATTGGGATTTGTCTCTGATTTCTTCAATTGATCGGAGGATTTTATAGACACATGGGCTTGACTTCTGTTGCACTTTGCTGAACTTGGCCAGGCTGCTTAATGATTTCTTTCGTTGCATATTTATCTACTGAGATGGCTGTGTTTTTCAAAGCAGAGTGGTACTAATAGTGCATCAATAATGTATCTGGTGGCGTTGCAAATGAACTGTTTGATAGACACCAGCACACAGTGAGCGGGAGAGCATGGAGGAATGCAAGGACCCAATTAAAACTAATAATTCATAATATTTTCCTCCATATTCATAATAAATAAACATCTATTTTGCTGCTATTATCAATTGATATGAGTCAGTCTATACTAGTTCCATTGCAATTGTTATATTGAATGTCTCAATGATGTCCAAGGCACTTCTTTATTAGATGTCACATATGATAATGTGTTGTCATTCACTGATATCATGGCCTTGGATATTCATTAATTTAAAAAACTCATTTACAAGGCAGAAAGGCTGCTGTCCAACATGAGAAAAACAACTTAAAGTAACATGCTGGCTTCCCATGATTTAGTCAGAAATGTTACTTTGTCAGTGTTGCTGCACTCACAAAACACAAAGGGTTTAAAAGTTTAAAATGAAACAATGTAACTTATAAATGTGCTGGAGGATGATATTTGGCCTAAAAACCCAAACAAATACAAATACACTCCTCCCTTCATACTGTGTCAGAAGCTCCGCCCTCCAAAATCATGGATGTGCATTGCCATGGCAACAACTAAAAGATGAAATGTGAAAGAATTCAAAGCGATGCATCAGGTGTAGAGTCATCAATGTTCCTCTAGCACATTATCATGAGCGGGAACAGTCCATCCACACTCTCCACCCCTCTGCAGCCTCCACCTCTCTCTTTCAACCTGCGCTCAGCATCTCTGTCCACAGAAGCAGCCATTTACTGAACCAAAATAGTCTGCATGTCAACTCCACTGGAAGATTGATTTTTTACTGATGAATTGATATGTCTTAAGTTGGAAACACACATACATATCCATATATTTGTGTGATTTAAACAGCTGCTTGTTCGGATTATGCTTCTCTAAACGTGACAGTATAAAAAAAACATGAGGCTGTCTCAGATTCATTGTGGATTGATACATTTCATAAAAAGCTTTGTGTGTGTATCACCCACAGCCTCTCTTTCCAGTTGCTGGAGACTGTCGCTAAATCAAAGGCTCAATCCCAATGTCCCCCCCTAAATCCTAAACCCTGAACCCTTGTGGACTTAATTGACATCTCCTGGTAAGTGGGATAGAACTTCTTATTTATGTTGACGACACCAAAACATGTTACATACATTTAGGGGCGCTGCCAGGGAATTTGAAAAGATAGCAAATTGGGCCCCAACACTACACACAGGTCCCTCCAACCATACAGTACAATATCTACTGACATTAAGCTGTGAAAATATAACACTGTGTAGACATGCATTCAACAGTCTGCATACAAATAAAGTGTTTAATTGTAAATTAAATATTTTATTATTGTCTATTAATGATGAAATGTTACCTAAAATGAACTAATGTTAGTCACAGGCCCTTACTGTCCTAACTTTTCACCCCCTTATGGTGCCCCTGTAATACAGTTATGGGATCTGAATTTTTCATTTTAGATTTTTGACTTTCTTCATAGTGAAGGCACTTAAGATTGATGATTGATTGGAATTTGTCATAGTGGGCTCACTTAAAGAAGAACAGAAAAAGACATAAATAACAAAACACACTCAGTCTTAAAGCACATAATGCTACTAAAACAATATATAAAACAGACGAGAAGTAACACAATCATGAAGCAAATGAAATGAAATGGTGTGTAAATATAATCTATGCTTGAATTCTTCTTATTTAATGTGTTTCCATGTTAAATCGTTATAGCTATGCCAGGCTGAACACCCACATGCAGGTTTGCCTTTATTTTAACACTTCCAGGCTAAGTAGTAACCCTGTATTTATTGCTGACTTAATGTCACGATGCCATGAACTGTGGGGATTTCCTTCAGGCACACATGGGGCAGCCTACAGGTGGATCTTACTGGTGATCAGTGCTGTAGACTAACGTTACTAAGCACAATGCACCAAGAAAGCTTTTCACTTCCAAATCTAGAGCATATGTTTTCAATCTACTATCCAATGATGCAGTGCTGGATCTATAAATACTACTACTGTCAACAATGCTAAATCTGGAGATGAAAAACCAATGTTATTTCCAGAACTGCATCAATAAAGAAGTATTACACTAGTTTTGACTCTTTTGACTTTTGAGTACCTGTAGCTACTTGTGTGTAATTTTACACCAGAGGCTGCAGAGCATCAGACCAGTAATAATGCAACGATTGAAGTTAGACTGCTTTTGAGTTGTAGGAGATCTAAATATGACGTTATACCCCCAACTACAGTTTTTGCTAAATGTAATTAGATCAAGCCCATTATAGATGGTAATTATCTCATGATCATTATCTCGCGCTCTTTCTAAATAAAAACTTAATAGTTGAAAGGGAATAGGCCTGCATTGTTTTGTTTTTAATGTGCTTATTATTGTAGTTGGAAAATGTGACAATTATTGTAAATGAGATTGTGTTCATTGAGGTGATTGTGTTTACACATTGTGAAGATTGCATTATGCATTTTAATCTAGTATCATTATACATTGAAAACAGCAACTATATGCACTAATTACTTTTTATAATTACTATTTATTTTAAAATCCCCCAACTTTTTAAGACAGTTGGGGCAAAAGGTGCCCCCCAAATATTTTTTTAAATTTCCACTTGCTCCCTCCCAATGTGTGACAGAGGTTTCCAACTTATGAATTGGGTTATTTTTGCAATGAGGGTTACTCCTCATCAGGTACCTCTGCTGTGCGTGTACGGTGAGTGAATCTGATGTCATCAGTGTATGAATGTGTGTGAATGGGTCAATGTGACATTTAGTGTAAAAGCGCTTTGAGTGGTCGTAAAGACTAGAAAAGCACTAAATAAGTACAGTCCATTCACCATGTATATTTAGCAATGACAGAAAAAGGTTAAGGTTAACATGTGTCTGGTTGGGGCTACTTCTGTCAGCCACATACACTCCTCAGGATGATTTATTTGATTATATTGATTATATCCGCCAGTTAAACCCCTGCCGTCACCCCTCCAAGTGAAGAATATCCCTCCAGATAAGACCAGGTACCTTAAATGAACCAAATACACAATAAACCTCCAAACTAACTTTCAGGTGGGAAACTGACAACAAATAAGGAAAATAACAACATCAAAGCTCCATCTGGAAGCAGGTAAAATAACAGGCAGGAGTCCCGGTTTGAACTAATGTCACATAGAGAGTGAGGAGAAGCTGTGTGTGTGTGTGTGTCCCTGCCAGAGAGGCTCCCTGCCCCGGCTGTAACCTCTGTGACTTATTCTACACATGTAGACATTGAAACTGTAGTGAAAAGTGTAATAATGCAGGTATTTCTTCAATATGTCAATCAACAGATCATTTTCACTGCTGAGAACAGTGTGTGTCACGTGGACAAAACAGGCGAGAACCAGAAATCTCTGAAAGATGAGACCCAGCGTGAGAAGCACATGGATGCTCTAATCTGTTAACACTAGTGCTGAAATAAAAAACACAAGAGGTTGTGTGACACCACAGGCACTGCTGATGTTGCCAGTCCTATTTTGTGCCAAATGTGTACATATTACCTTATTTACATACTGTAGGTGTAAATAGCAAAGATGGAGCAAGATGCTCTTTACTTGAATGCATAGTTTGGTGTGAATTTTAGTCTGTGTATCTCATTTGTGCAGGTTTAGTGTGTGCAAAAGCTGTGCAGTGCTTTTCTGAATTTCCCTGAGTGTATTTTTGAGCAATTATAAGCAAAATGAAAAGGCTCCCACTCTACAGCTTACAAAGCTTACGTTATAGGCTTTAAATCACCATTTTTGACATGGAAACTCTGAACTGAAGATTTACCAGATAGTGCTACAAGCTACCAAGTGAACACTCAGAGTTCCTTCAGTTACACGGGACAGACCATGTCGTCATTACATGCCAGACCAAGAGATTGGTACAAGCTGCAGATTGGACCCACAACTCTTAACCAAGGTAGCACACTTTCATTTTGTTGCTCTCTTGAGTGAAGCAGCCGTATAGTTTTGGGCGTCTCTGCTCCCAATCAGGCCTACAACAGGGTTTTTATTTTTTTATTTCAATATATGCTGGCTTGTGTGTGTGTGTGTGTGTGTGTGCGCGTGCATGTGTGTGTGTGTGTGCGTAATTCCGAATTTCATTGGGATTGTGTTGTTGCCAGTTTCCAGTTATTGAAAGGAAAAAGTGAAAATGAAGGAGACTAAATTCTGTTTCTTTTCTTTACTTCGAGAATTTAAATATACATTTATAAAAATACAAAATTAAATCATGTAAATTCATTATTTGTAAAACTAATGCTAGTGTAATATTTGATTATTCATTTTACAAGAGGTATTTAAACAAAGGTGTGTTTATAAGGTGTGTTACAATTCATTAGCAGTGAATAAAGGGACTCAAGTTTACAGATAAAACAGAAACAGGACATTAAGTGTTACTTATTGTGCATTAAGTTATTAGAATTAAAAAACTTGGGTTAGGTGGGTTATATAGTGATAATCCATGATGGGTGACATATTATAGAGGGGTGGTACCATCTTTTTACATTAAGCAGCTTATAATGACTGAACTGCATATATAGTAATGTTAAAGTAGCAGTTCCTTTCTCTTTTCCCTGTGATCCTTGTGATCTTAAAGTCAGTCTATTTTAACCAGCCTGTTCTGTGTTTGTGGAAGACAACGACCTGTGCAAGGTCAAAACCAAAAGACACTGTCAGTGTATCACAGCAGGGATGCACTGACTCTTCCCCTCCTCACTCCACCTTGCCTGGTCAGAACAGAGAAAAGAGAGAGAGAGGAGAGAAGGGAAGAATGAAGCCTGGAAGCTGCAGTGTTATTCACACTTGTTTTTGTTATCTCTTGTATGTTTCTGTCTCTCTCATATGAAGCTTAAACAAAAACTGCACTGTCAGAGTGTTTGTTAATGCACCGTGTTGTCTGGCCGAGTAGGTGTTCATTAAGCAAAACTAATTCCTGTGTATAAAGTAAGGGGTTTCTTCTCACTAGCATGTTTCTCATTAAGTCCCCTCTTTCAGAATGTAAATGAGATGTTTTATGTTTATTTACTTTCAAGACGAAGCTTTGAATATTGTGTGTTCATGGATGGCTTTTTGGAGTGGAAATTAATAATTCTATCCCATCACGCTTTTTGCCCAACACACTGTTCTGCTGCAAATTAATTTGAATTGTATGACTAATTACTAATTGCAGAGATTACACTTTACAAGTGACATTGATTAATTATGTTTTTTTCAGCTTTTGTTGTCAGGGGAAGCATATTGAAGCATTGTTATTTATGAACTGGTTGGGGTGGATGCCTCTGTTAGACGGTTGAGTGCCCATTTTTCTATAATGCAACACACATCCCTGTTTAGTACTAAATACAAGGGGTAATAATAACAACTAAATTCAAAAAAGACATCATAGCACCAGAGACACTGAGATTAACAGTTGATCTCTAAGAGAAGGCATACATGAATTATATATATATGATTAAAATGATGATAAAATGCAGGATCTCACAGAATAGATATGCAGAGTCATTTGAAGCCAGTAAAATAAGAAATAAAATGTTTTAGTTTGATGTGTTTGGAGTTGACACTAAAGACTTGATGACTGACAGAGTTTTCAGAAACCCCACTGCCTTCTGTTGAACAAGCAGGGAACAGTTATGCATGTAAATTACAAAACTGCTCAGAGGTTTCAGGGCTGACAGTGATACCCACTGTTATTCAAATTAACACTGCAGATCACAAAAGTAAAAGTGGTGGGCACAGAGCAAATCAGAGTCTGAGAACCAGTTTAAAATTCATGAAAACTCTGTTCCTGTAAAAATATATATTTTTTAATTCTACGGCATTCAAAATTAATTTGCTACACTGGAGTAGTTGTGTTTGCATTTTTAATAATTTATTATTGCCTATTTACTGAATTGCAAGTACTTGCATCCACTTTAGGTGCTGAAGCTTCTCTCCATACTAATTTTGTCACTGAATTATGAGGAGAAGTTTGCAGGCGATAAACCATCAAATTTCTCCATGTCAATCTCTAAGCTCTATCGCATTAGGCCTGACATTTTAAAACTTGATTAGTATCCTGCACTCTGGCAGAGTGCAGCCGTAGGTATTTTGCTAGTGCTGAAGAGACTGAAGAGAGGCGCAGCATATTTTTCATTTTTGTAAGAGGATATCTTTGACTCATTTTGAATTTACAATACTCTGACAGTTCTTCCGTTCATGGTAGGCACAAGGTATTGTAAAAAATCTCTGCTCTTGACTCTCATAAACCTCCTTGTACAGACTGAACTGAACCAAGCAATCAGATCAATGGTGTCTGTTTAAAAATGCAGTAAAAGCGCTGGTCTTCTGAACAGGGCACCTGAACTTGAAGGGCACATTCATAATTTCTGTTAGATTCAGGAAAGTGAGCATTTTATTGACTCCTTCCCCGCAGCTCCAGTAATTGAAGCAAGTGATAGCTAGGGAGGTTGCCATCCATAACATATGGAGGAGCCCTTCGCTATCTCTACCAGGGCATTTTACAGTCTCATCAAAGGATGCTTGGAAGCTATTTATCAACGGCAACACCACTGAGGAGGTGCTTCAACTTGAGCGATCGAGAGTAGCAGACATCCAAGGCAAACAGAGGGAGGAGATCGAACAAAATGAATTCTTTTATTGGTCTGAGTCTTCTTGCGAGGAGCCAGTAAAACTTTGATGCTCTGGCTCCTGAACAAATTAATGTTCTTCCACAATCCAGTGTGTACTGCCTCCATGGCCATTGAGAGCCATGACAAATCTACCATCCAAGAGGACCAGAAATGTTTGGGAGGAAGAGTTATTATATGGTTCCATCCTCCTCTTTTCTTTTTCTTTTTTTTTATCTTTGGGGTGGGAGCTGTTTCTTTTCAAGGACCAGCACAATTCATCCACAGAGAAGGCCAGTTGGGATGCAATAGATTTGATTTCTTGCATACATCTGAGCAACATAATTCTTCAGACACTAGACTCTATATCATCATAGAGTGGAACATACATCTTTACCCAAGTTTAGACCACTGGTCCGTGTGATACATCAAAGTTCCTACATTTTCCTGCAGTGAAAGATCAATTGAAGGATTGGTTCATGTGGGAATGTGACCAGTGCTTATGACAGATGCTTACGAGTCTTTTGAAAGAGCTCTGGGACTAAAGAAGACAAGCATACAAATGAAAGCTGTTTGTGAAGAGGCTGACTAAAGAGCTGAAATGTCTTTGAAGGACTGCTTTGACCCATAGCATGTTACCAATGCATGGATGTGATGTGATGTGATGTCAATATGTGCCAGTGCAGGATGTTCTTCAAACAGCTGATATGCGAGCATTGTAATATCTAACAGTTATTAAGTGTCAATATTATAATAGTACTTTTTTGTATGAGTATCCAGTATGGAATAATGCTGGAAATATGCCCAACCCTACAACAATGACTCAGTGTGTGATTCACAGAATTTGAAGTGCAGGTGAGAATGAAGTCATAAACTGAATAATCAACAATACCCAGCAGAAAGAAGCATGTAAATGTTGGCACACAGTAACCAATGATTACATGTTGAATTAACAAAATGATGGTGCTGATGTATGACACTGATGGTGAGGATGTCATACAACTTCATGTCAAAAAACCTGAACTATCTCTTTAAGTTTCAAATGAAGGTCAATGACGTTACCAAATATAGTTATTGACCCAGTAAAGCGTTAATGTTTTTTATGCATTTGTATGTTTGTTTAGTAATATTTGTATGTTTGTAAGAATTCTTGTTGAATGGATAGAAGTCGATGTACATTCAGGAAGCAAATGTGAAAAAGTATGACCCGTGCATGCAGTATGTGTAGACGGGAACATGTCTCTATTGTGTCAAGGTGCTACTGAATTGTTCCTGCCACTATTTTAATCCAGTCTAACTCTGTATAGGCTATGGATTATGCAGAGATGCCGGATCTGTGCGTTTCCTGTAGCTATTCCTGTGGTGAGTGAAAGAGTGAGATATGTGGGATACATGAGCTGATGATCTGGCAACCCTCAGGCCATCCAATAATATTCTCCCTGCTGTTGTTAAAACTAAACCCACACCTTTGGCACAGTGGCATGCCATTGATATATAAATAATTACAAGCTAATTTCATGAAAATAATTATCTCTATTGACATTTAAATCATTGAGTCATTACTGGGTTTACTTTCACCAGGGGAGATGGCTTTAATTTAAATTTTTAGCCTTCTGAATTTATGGAAATGCGTAACTCTCAATACTGAATGTCCTGCACGGCTAAGTTAACATTACAACATGGGGGTTTTGCACCAGCTCAGAGCTAATTTGTTTGAACAGTGGGTATGCCAGCCTCTTAATCCACCTCAAAATGCTGTGGATTTACTCCATGACCCAGTTTTATCAGTGGAGTGCAGTCCATACAACCATCTTCCCCCTTTGCAGTGCTGTAGTTTATGGAGGGGAGGGGCTACCTTTCATTAACTACTATGTTAGATATGTTCCAGATGTGAAATGAACTGGTAGAAGTGTGGTGTTAAGATGAAGTTAAGCAGTAAAGTAAAATTATTTGTGGCAGTGAAAAGTGAAAATCAATGTAATAACCATTGCATTAAAAAAAGATGCAAAGGGCTGTGTAGATGGATACTTTCAAGTACAGGTGAGACTAAGAAATATGGTCAAGGAGGTTCAGTTTGAGCAACATATACAAAGTTACGAAACAACTGTTGTACAACTGTTAGAAACTGCAGGTTGTTTCCCCTCATCTCTACAACAAGACGAAGTGATAGTGGTGCAAGCACTTTGGATTATGATTTGTTTAAGTATTGATGTTTAGTATATTGACATATATTTAAATATAATGAGGAGCATTTGATTTGATTGGCTAAATAGTACTTTGATTGAGAATGTCTTCCGCTTATCATTATTTGAAATATTAATTGTGTTGTAATTTCAAAGTATTCAAAGTATCTGAAGCTGGATTGATAATTAGTTTGGGCAAAATGGCAATCAACAATGGCATCACTCTAATTTCAACACTCACATCATTCTGGAAAATAAACTAATAATAATTGATTGCGATCTGTGTTTCCTGGTAGTTTGTGGCTCCAGTTCAAACCTTTTATATCCATAACAATAACGCTTTTGTCCTGAGGTAAATAGACATATGGCATTCATGAAAGTAATCTTCCAGGACAGGAATGGAACACCTGCCCAGATGATGCTGCATTGAGCTGAGTAATCTAGGTTCAACATTTTGGCCAGAGTCCTCTGTGTTTGCACCACGACTGCATCAATGGAGGAGACTGATGACACAATCGGTCGTAATGTTGGTCGCTCAATGACGTTGGCGCTCATGAAGTTTGAGTTACAGATGCCATCTAGTGACTGTAGTAATTACGACCAAGAGCAGTGGTGCAGTTTAGGTAGAAGTTCATTGAGAGGAGGAGGAGGAGTGGATGAAGATATTGATCCAACAGTGGACTTTGTCACAGAAGATGAGTTGGGACAGTTTTAAAAGGATATAACTATGATCCTCTCCTAACCTGGACCCTGTGGCTATTATTGTTGCCATGACAACAAATGTGGCTACACACACACACACACACACACACACACACACACACCATGTTTCTCTAACCTTTACAATGTGATCATTTTAATGAAAACCAGGATCTTCCTCTAAACTTAACCAGGCGGATTTTGTGCCTAAAGCTAGCGATGTTAAATAAGTGATTTGAAACAGTTTTGGAAATTATCATATTGTCCTGCCAATTAAGGCTGATAAGGATGTTAGATTAGAAGATGCTCCTAAGTGTCATTCTGGAGTCATATGGTCAAACAAGGTATTGAGTTTAATTTGGAGAACTTGTTGCAATGAAGTGACCTCATTCAAATTAATGAGGGTGCTGTCTGCTTTTCTCTCACTGACCATAACTGTAGTTATTTAAATGACCTTTTGTATGTTTGTGTTTACCTGGCACAGACCTCTCATGGCCATGTGAATTAGTAAGACACTTTATTCAGTGAAGACACTGGGCCTCATGTAAGCATTCATATGAACAGATCTGTTCTTAAGATGCACATAGGAGTCATTTAAGATCATTTGTGGCATTCATACATTTTGTACTTAAAATTTTCTCAGGTGCGAATAAAATGTGCAAGTGGTCCAGACAGTGGACTCAGCTATGACTCAGGTGGTTGAGTTGGTTGTCCACTAATGAGAAGATGGGCGGTTGAATTCCCTGACCCTCAATGTGTCCTTGAGCAAGATACTGAACCCCAAACTGCTCCTGATGGCTGCACCAACGGTGTATGAATATGTGTGAATGTTAGTTTCCTCCTGATGAGCAGGTTGACACAGTGTGGTAGTTCCTGTCATCAGTGTATGAATGTGTGTGAATGGATGAATGTGACATGTAGTGTAAAAGTACTTTGAGTGGTCAAAAAGACTAGAACATTGCTCTATAAGTACAGTCTATTTAGTCATGAATAGTTTATTAAAATACAATGTGAATTAATCTTGAGTTTAATTACGATACAGAAATGAATACAAATTAAATATGTGACTAAAACAAAAATGAATGCAAAATGAATATTCTGTTTCACATATTATCATCATCATGGCTGCCAATTCACCAAGAGGGTTTTAAGATTTGATGATGTATTGGCATGCATACTCAAACAGCTGCCTCCGTCTCTCTGCAGCTCTCTGTCCCGTGTCATCTTGTGTTGCAGCTGACAGTGTAACATCACCCACTGCAGGCTATAATATTCTCTTCTAATATCTCTGACTGTCACATGACTGCCTCCCATCACAGTGTGACTTTGCTTTAGAAAGATGTTTTTTTTTTAAAGCATTTAACTTCACGTCAAAGCATCCCGTCTCTATTTTTGACACAGTACAGAGCTGCTCTGATGACATGTTGTTGGCAGCTGGATTCATATTCTTTAATTGTTCCGGGTCTTCTACTGCCTGTCCTAAATTTGTTATGTGCCTGTCTTCTGATTTCTGACTTAAAGTCTGTGTAAAGTCAATTCATTGATTTAGTTCTAAACATGTTGGAAAATGGTTACAGAAAACATGTGAAAAGGCTGATAACTATGCAGTACTGAACTGTGGAGATATAGCCTTAAACTGTTTCTCACCATCTCATTTTTCCTGATTTTCTGAGCCAAGTGTCCTCTCTCTGTGGTTATCCTACCTAGTGGCCAGTTATTGTTACTACATTTAACACTACTACTACTACTGCTACTACTACTACAATCTATAGTCTGCCAGTTAGCTGAGTTAGCAGCTGAGTTAGCAGCAGAAAGAGCTGTAGCGTCCATGTTTCTGGTAGAGGTGGTGACTTTGATTGACAGGTGACACTTGGTAGGGGGCGGGGTTTCAGAGAACTCGGCAGGCATGCCCACAGCGTTTGGGAGCAGAGAAAAAGGCTGAGTTTTACACAACTTTGAAGCCTAATTTCATATATTTGGTGATTTTTTAAAACATTCAAATTTTGCAGGGTGGTTAACAACACACTTTTCTGTGGTATGTCAAACTCAGAACACATATTTATTCTTACTTTACACGGACTTCAAAGCTGCACAGTGTTTTTACTCTTTGAGAGTTTATTGAAGGATTGGTGAGTAAATGAAACTTATCCACAAACCTGATATGACAGTTTTGGGAGCACTGATTATACTAGTGTTGAGGTGACATTAATCAAGCTGTGACAAATTCAGGCAGTTAAGGGAGTTTGTTGAATTTGACTTGAAACACAAAGAAAACAGTCAGAGTTTCAGAGTAATAATAAGACAACTGAGGCCCATTGTTTTATGGGTGGAAGATGTGACTTGGGAAACAGCTGCGTACACCTGGACTCTTTTCAATAACCTCTCCCTAACCTTGACAAGATGCTGTAGATGTTGTGCATAAACCTTAACAGTAGAGGTGTTGGAGCAGCAATCATATGAATTATTTTGTAACAGTTTGGGGTGTTACTGGCAAACAAGGTCATCCTGCTGTAGGATACTTGTGTTTTTGAAGGCAGTAACAATGATGTATTTTGTCATTAATGATTCCAGACACGTTTAAATAGTAAATAAAAATACTCTGCTATAATAATATTATTCTTTATTCTGGTTTTTCCACAAAAAAGTTCAGTTACCTCTTTATATTCTACATCTTCTTCTTATGTCTAAAATGTAAGGGTTAAAATTATGTTAAATGTATATAAATATGCAAATATATATATATTTTTTTAATAACTGCTGGATGCAAGATGTGTCCTACTTCAATGAAACATCCATTTTCACAAATAATGTTTGTGACATGAAAAGCTCAAACATCAGTCAAGGACCAGTCAGCAAAACATATTTTTGAGTGGATCAGTTCTGAAAACCAAAAACCAAAAAGTTTGTCCTTCATTGTCTGTGGAAAGAAACAACAGTATGGTGGCCCTGAAAACTCAATGCTGCAAATACACACATTGTGTATTTGCAGCATTGTATTTGGTTGTGTTTTCCTCTCTTTGGAGTGCTTTTCTTCCAAATGTATCTGATTGTTGAGACATTTTTCTTTGTTTCTTTGTGTTGGTTTCATTGCATGTGTTTTCTAAAGATGTAGTGTATTTAGCTTTCAGAGCTTCTGAAGGTTGTAGAGATAATTATTCTTTTTTTTTTATCACTGTACTCACCTCTCAGATGCTTCTGTAAAACTAACGTAATCTTATTGTCACTGAGGTAGACTGATTACTTTTTCAGTTCAAAAGTAATATAAAAACAAAACCATGCACAATATATTAACCTAAGATTCATCATGTACTGTAGATCGCTGGTTTTCAACTGATTGTGACCCAAGAGGCACCATTCTGACTAAAAAGAGAATGTTGCATTACACACAGTCTGACTATTCTTGGCAATATAGCGGTGGATAGGGACAATCTTATCTCATTCTCTGGATCCAACCTTGCCCTATACTTATTCTTGTATGCCAGTGAGGAGAAACTACTCTCACAGAAATATTTAGTTGCAAAAGGTAAAAAAAACCCCCAAAAAACACTTTCTGCTTTCACTCCAAGCTCTGGAAATTCTGTCTGGCAGCTTATCCAGACTTCACAAGGAGTTGTGTGTGATACGAGGTGCTTATTGACAGAGTCTGTGGACATCTCAATGAGCTGATCCTCTTCTGCAGGAGTTAAGCTTGACCGTGCTGCTGCATCATCACTGAATGAGAGTAGGATCCATTTGCTGTTAAAATACCACTTGTCAGAGTCAGAGAAATATACTTTCAGAATTGAAGCACAAACTTCCTCAAATGGCCATGGCTATCTTTAATGTCTTTAATTTCACTGTGGTCAGAATATTTTTCATCTGATGGGAACATAGAAAGGTTACCACTGTCAACTCACTCTATCTATCTTTTAAATATTTTTAAACAAATGCCTACACTTTTTTATAAAGCTATGAGATATTTGCATCAGTCCCTTGCATGATGGAGCTATTCAATTTGTTGATAGACCAGTGTTATATATTTAATATGGTCATTTCCTGTTAACTGCAGCATGTTCATAGCAGCATGGCTAACAACAAACACAAAAAGCATGACTCAACAACTGTGGGAGTACTCACATTTTTCCATCCTTAAATATAACATAACATCCACAATGTCAATCAGCAGGTATAAATATCAACCCTTACATCCTGTTCATATTCTAACCCATAATTAGTCTCTACACCAATTCCCCATCAGTCATTAATACATGTTGATTAATCCTTTTGTTTCATTCGTGTTACAGAAAAAAACACATTCACAATCACTATTTTATGGTCCAGGAGAACATTTTATTGAATATGACAAATAAAACATGTTTGAATGCTGATTTTTTTAAACTGAAAAATAAAAAAATAAAAAAGGATTTGTACTTTTGCATATACAAAAATGTGTATCAACTGCACAAAAATAAAAAAACATTATGCATTTTATTTCCATTTTTGTATTTTCTGAGTCACATTAGGAAAATCTGGCTAAAAGAAATGTATAAACCATTATCTTATTCTGTGTGTCTGTATTGTCTGTATTGTATTCAGTGGAGGAGTATTCTGCTCCATTAAGTAGAGTCAGTCACTCATCTCATTTATAAATTCAGGCGTGCAGGACACCACTGCTCTCTAGCAGGATATCAGTGGTCTGAAGGAACATTTGTCTTACTGTCCTCCAGTGATGAACTGGTTGCAGGTGCTAATGCAAAGGAACGTTTCTCAGTCTGTTTTGTAGTCACATTGCAACTGGAATCTCTCTGATGTGGTTGACTTCTGCACTTGTGTGGGTAGGTGTCTTTGACAAGTGCATCTGAAGAATCTCCAAGAGACAGCTCTGCAGGCACTGGTGGAATATGTAGGAGTTGATCAATATGGCTTCTCCTGCAGCTATTAGCAGGTTGGACTGAACAGGATACAGGTCCAGTTTTTTGCAACTACAGTGGCAGGAACCCACTTAGGTGTTAATACAGCAGGCTGAGGCTTGACGATGATGTCCAGAACTGTCGATAAGTCAGGCACTTTTCAGTCTCCTTTTTCACTTATACAACTGAAACAAGTGCTTTTCCTACCTCCCTGAAGTAGAATATGTCCACAGTGTTTGAATCCAGCTTTGTGACAGGGAGTGGCAGCTGTATTTGCACCTCCAATCTGCTCCATTTTAAGGTCCTATCAACTTTGGTGCTAATGATATACCATACATAATACACCCATAAAGTTCTGCAGCTGAAGGTAATTTTCCCTTGTTTCCGTCTGTTTTGTCTCCGTCTGAGTGAGCGCTGTGGTTTCCCGTGTTTCAGGCTTTTCAGATTGGTCCACAATGAAAACTGAAGAGAGAACAAAAGCTTCAAATTGCGTGTCTAATTAACAGAAGTGCCCATACACACATGCACACACACACACACACACACACAGAGCTCTCCACAATTATAAACCAACTTTCATGTATTTTTCTTCTTTTACTTCTCTAGTATTTTACTTCTATAACATAATCTGATGAAATGTCAGAATACAGTTGTTAATGTGACTTAGTGTGAAACATGTTAGATTAATGTTTGAATCTTATAATGTTGTTTAGGTGTCACTGAATGTATCATGGAAACATCAGTTCTGATGTGCTGCTGAAACGATAAGTGTGTCTCCAAACTGAGAAAGAGGCTGTGTGCATTTCCACACATGGCACAACAGCAGTAACTTGATTAACACCAAATGTGTTAGTATCTGATGGTAATTAATGTTCTTTGTTGTGTTACACATCTACACAGGTCAGCTGTTAGCTGGTAGATTCCAGGTTTATATGGTGAAATTGTTTGTAATAAAGCAGAACTTATGGAGGATGGACTGAGCTCCATCAGAGCTGTCAGGACATTTTTATTATTAACCCTTACATACTGTTCATATCTACCCTCACAGTATGTTCTGGATCAGAATTGACCCTGTCTAAGAATCCTCTCATAAAAAGTGAAATGTTGAAGCACAGATGTGTTTAGAAAGCATCAATAGTTGATCTGACTGATCAATAAATGTGATTAAACCTTGATTCATGTTTCAGAGAGCAGAGAGAGTGTATTTTTAGCTCCTATCACACAATATCATGTCCTATTTAACCTAAGACATGAAAATATAACATAGCAATAATGATGGAAATGTATTTAATGTAAAGTGTTTATGGAAGTGTGGACTTTATCCCTTTAACAACCCCACCAAGAAAAAAACTGTGAAAAATGTTTTTCTTTGCATTTCTTTTACCCTTGGGTGAGTCATAAGAAAAATCAATGATTTTTTTTTTTTTAACAGACTTTGTGGTTTTTAAAATATTGATCTCTACCAAACGGTTGAGATTTCACTTAATGGTTTAAGTGCATAACTTCATGAAAATACCAGGAACAGTAGATAAATTCAAATAAAATGCTAATTTATGAAGAAATAAACAACAAAAAATGTCTGGGACACTGGATACACTTTATTTCTGTCAGTATGCCACAAAACACCGCTGGTTTTTATTTAACCCAAGGAAAATATTGCTTCGAACAAGGAAATATAGCATTTCTAATTTTCCCATCTTGACTGTATCTGTGTTAAAGTGCAACAGCACAAAATTCTCACATTCAATCCACTTCTTATTATATGCAACAGTGCAAAACATTCATTTTTGCATTCAAAAAGGAAAAGAAAATATTGCAAAACAATATAAACATTTGCATTTCTCGCTTTAATATCTCAACACACCTCGTCTGTGTTGGTGCAACAGCAGTCATGTTTTATGGGACACAGGAGTCACATTTCTCATGGATTGATTGAACTAGTATTGCTGGTTTCCATTTAAACTTTGAAAAAACATTGCAAACACAGGAAAACATTGCCAAACATATTAAAACATCACATTTTCGACCTTTTCACCTCAAAAAAATCCTCATCTGTGTGGTTGTGCAACAGCACAAATGCTTTTTGTGCATTAGATGCACTTTACCTCTGGTGATATGCTGCAAAGCATTCCTGCAGAGGCGGTTCTGGCTGGTTTTGCGCCCTGGGCGGACCGACTATCGGCGCCCCTCCCTACAAATCCTTCATCACACAAAAAATAAGATAAATAAATTAAATATAGTATGTAAACCCTAAAGTAAATTACACACATCCGTCATCATACAAATGAATAAAATAAAATAAATAAATGAAAAATACTAATAATTAACGTAATCTGACAGACTTTCACCCTTTTTACAACTGGCATTAAAATGTTTTGTGGGTGATTAGATTGCTATCAGGGAGTGCTTGATCACATGAAAGTGCAGGTGTAAAGTTATTTATTTATTGCATTTTCCAATAACTTACATGTAGCTATAACGGGTCTGTATTAATTTTATAAATGTATTACTAGCCTATTTATTTGGAAGCAGCAGTTTGTGTTGTGTGGCCTGGGCTCATAATCATCACAGGTCAGTCTATCCCCCGCCCCCCTCCAACCTGCTCACAGCCTCTGCAGTCGCAAGTTGATCCCCCGCCCCTCCCCTTTGCCTTTTCTTCTGACACACACAACCTGTATACATGACTCTCAGCAGCAAGTTGATGTGATAGTAGGGGCGCCTCATCGCCCACTGCACCAACTTGATGTGGAAATGAGCAGTATTAGTCTAGAAAACTGGCGATTTTTTTTTTTTGAAGGCGCGCTTTTCTTTTTTTTTTTTTTTGAGGACGGACTTTTTTTTCTCCTTTTTTTTTTTGAGAGCGCTCGTGCGCCCCCAAGTAGATTGCGCCCTGGGCGGTTGCCCACATTGCCCATAGCAAAAACCGCCACTGCATTCCTGTTTTGCATTCAAACACAGGAAAAAATTAAGAACAAAACATACAAACATATCACATTGTGTGTGAAAAAAACAAACAAATCTCAGGACTACCTTGAACACACAAACATCAGTTTTACAAAACATCTGCCTGCCTGAGATTTAACTTTCCAACAATGCAGTTGACTGGTGAGCTAAAATCACATTAGATTCCATAAAATGGTATAGCACAGGAACGATAAGTTTTAGTGTACAGAAAATATAAAAAGCTTATAGAAAATCTCAGATCTCAGAACTCAACCCACTCCTCCCTCACATCAGCTGCTTGACAAAGTCTTAGGGTGTCTTACACAGGAGTCTGTTCCGGAGTCCATGTACTTTTGATGAGCACGCGTCTCCTCCTATGTTTAAGATTACCTTTTGTATTACCTCGAAGGTGTACTTCAGGTCCTTCGGATAGTCTATGTTAAGGGCGTACAGCAGACCAATTAGAAGGACAAAGGCGTTGGGGACATCCTTCAGGTCATGAAGAACTATTTCCTCTTCCAAAACCAGCGCCACATCAATGATCTCCTTTGGGAGAAGGTTGGCAGAATTCTCTTCTGTAACCACCAGGATCCCGATGTCCATCCCTTTGAGCATCTCGGCTTCTTCATCAGTCGGCTAACGAGATTAAAAAATTAAAAAAAAACCCAACAGATCACAAAGCAGCATTTGTTCCTCAAGAATTCTTGGCAGATTAATGATGCGTCATATCAGCTGTTTCTAAATAATTAAAGATATTTACAAATGATTGTGATAATAACTAGTTCCTATAGTTTCGATTGAACTACTTTGTACGACACATGAGCTTTACATAACCTACACATCACCTGATAGCATGCTTGAGTTGGAAATGGCGGCAAAGAAAATTTGACACTTATTAAACTACACCTTCTTCATGCCTTCGTAGTACACACGTCACATGGATATTACTATTCATGTTACATTATTTTTAACACGGAGAAGCAACTTTAAGATAAATAGGTCTTGAAAATACAGTTCGTTAATGCTACGTTTTTCTATTAGCAAGGGCTAGCTTCCATTTTGTTGTAACCGTAACGTTACCGTTATCGTACGTGTGAGTGAGTTGTCAGTAAATCCGTGTTTTACAACTAAATACAACTAAATACATGTTCTATTTCTGAAAATACAATCCAATCCATATTGAATCAACAATGAGTTACTAAAGAGAGGTTCACTCACCAAAACGACTTTATCCGTTGGGAATTTTCCAAGGATAACAAAATGGCTGTCGGGCATCCCATTCCTCGCGGACAGTAAAGTGAAGGTCCTCACAAAAAATTACGTCGAGGTGTGGAGGTGTGGCTAGGTGTCTGCGCATGCGTCTTTTCATGACGCAGCGTCAGACGGACTTAGCGAAAGCGACATGGCGGAGGAAAACCCCATGGAGAGACCACGCTCAGTTGCCAAGAAACTCTCCGATAAAGACCGAATAAGACCCGGGTTAACATTGGCCTTGCATTTCCGAGGTGGAGAGCCCTGCGAGAAGAAAAGGGGATACATTTTGACTCGGAGCTACCTCTTCTTCTCTTGGACCAGTAAGTAACGTTATGTGTATACAGTCACATATCTGTTTAGTTAGTTTTAGACTAACGTTAGACATTATGTCGCATTTCATGTTCATTTAGTTGACAGTCTTAGGACGAAGCCTGAGCTGCAGCTCGGCTTCATGATAGCCATGGAGGGGAGCGTACCTATTTTCCCCGGCTAGCTCGGCGGCTAATTCCGCTGCTAGCTCGGCCGCTAACTCAACTAACTGCAGACGGACTGTGTGTAACTCCTGTAGTGCTGGATATAATGTAGACTCAGACTGGTCCCGGTTTTGTTTTGCTGTTAACACAAACGAGCTAAGCTAAGCGAGCTACCATCATACGTCTGAGCTGGTAGCCATGTGGCTAACGTTAGCAATAAACATCGTAAAATAGTAACTGAGGAAGGAATAGGAATGCTTACGACTAGTGCTGTGTGTTATCACATTTTATGTCTGTCCGCATATTTTATAGCACAAAGGGAGAGAAGAGAGTATGAAAATATGTATGGCCTGCTTGTGTAATGTTAGCTATACTGTCAGGGCAGTACATATATGATGATGATGATGATGATAATGATAACCATGCTTCACTGGACCAGTCCTTGCTATTTCAGAAACTTTTGACTAAATGTAAAGTAAGATATTTTTGTCCTAAAAATAATAAACAGGCTATTGGACTGGTGATGAAATACTGTGACTGTTACTCTGATAAAGATGATAGACATTTTGGTCTGACAACTACTTGTGTTTTCTATAACTGAAGAAGTTTATTGTAATTGACAGTTTAGCAATTCTGACATTTTTAAATGTGTGAATTGTTGATCATGTTGGGTTTGTGTAGATTAAAGCTCTGAAATATTTTATACACAGGTTACATTTTTTTTGTCTTGCATTCCTCAGGTCATAATGCCCAATACTGCAGTTGACTGATTCTAGAATTTAGGGTACACTGCATGTCCACTGTTGTTAAATATACTTATAAAATCAAATTTCTTCAAACTAATTGCATTTTATGTGTAAACTTGCTTCATGAAATGACATCACATAGTCAATATGTGCAATATATTCTTAGTTTTTCTAAAAATGTGTCATTATGGCCCTAAATGTACAGTTTTGTCCATGTCCGATTTCAATGTGACAAAGTTGAGGGTCCAAAAACATCCATTAAAACCAATGAAATAAATAAATTATTTTTGCAAACTTTTTCAAAAGTCTTAATATTATGATGAAATAATATATTGAAATAAAAAATATTTATTTAAATACTTAAAATAATACAATTTATTCGTGTCCACAAAATGTTGGTCAACTATGTTACAAACAAAACCTCCCCCAGCAACTCAAAAATGGTTTGTCCCAAGACCCTGTGACCAGCACCATGTGATGTCATTTTACTCTGTGGCGGCCATTTCAAACACAGCATGGTGAGTCTCCTCTCAGTTTTTTCAATATTTGATGTAAAAAAGCATATTGTCAACAGCCGTATTATTAACCATCAACTATGTTACATACATTGTCATGACTAAAAAGTTTTATTCATTATAATGACTTTTTGTGTTGAATTCCTACATTAACCTGCTCTAAAAAATGACATGTGGTTAGCTAGGCTAGGTCCACCATTTCTGTTATGGGGAAGACATTTGGAAATTGTCAACTAAGTTATGGTCAACTAAGTTACAGTCAACTATCTTTCAACTAAGTTACACCAGTGCTCAACTATCTGTCAACTAAGTTACATCAGTCCTCTATGGAATATCATGATAATTAATTGTTTCTATGTTATTTTATTTTCTAAAAATGATACATTTAAATAGGTGTCAGCAGCTGAGAGACAGCGGAGATACAGGGCTCGTCGTGATGCAGATCCTGAAAGAAGGGCAGCATATTTGGAGAAACAGAGAGAGGCATGGCACGGGCTCAGGTCACAAGGAAAGGTGAAGACAGTGGCAGATATGAGTGAGAGAGAGAAAAGAAGAAAGAGGGCCTACTGGAAGAAAGCAAAACAGAATAGCAGAGAGAGAAAGAGCAGGATTGAGAATGTTATTACACCACCAGATACTCCAGACAACCATCCGCCTCAGAGCAGAAGGTAGAGTTCATGAGCTAAGGCAGAAACAGGTTTATGCATTTAATGTTTCCAGTTACCCACATGTTTTGTCTGTACATTAATATACAATATACTGGTTGTTTATTTCAGAAGACAGAAGAAGACTGGAAGAATAAAGGCCAAAAGAGGAAACTCAAAATTACATAGAGAAATACAGAAACTGAGAGACTTGCTTGAAAAGCAAAAAAGAAAATCAGACAAACTTCGCAAGAAACTAAAAAGATCCCAAAGCACTTCAAAACAGCATGTGTCAGAGTCCCCAGGATCCAAGACTAGGCGGCAACTTCAACATGCATCTGTTTCCTCTGAGGTGCGCAGGTCACTGCTTGTGCACAATGCACTCATGGCCAACATGAAAGATGCCTTTTTCACCAACAAGAGAAGGGCACATAGGCGGATAATGTCAGGGCTTGTCACAGGAAGAATCCTGAAAAAGTATGGTTTACAGCACGAAATAACTAAAACACTACACCTGTCCAGAAAAAAGAAGACTCTAGCAGATGCTGAAGGGAAAATTAAGTACAGAAGTCTGTGCTACAGATTGCAAGAAAATGTTCACGAATTTTTGACGAGAGACGAAAACAGCCGTTTGACGGCAGGCAAAGCTCAAACAATCACGAGAGGGAAGAAGAAAAAACAGAAGAGGTTTCTCAATGACACATTGAGGAACCTGCACAGGAAATTCCTAATTGAAAATCCTCACTCCAGCCTTTCGTACTCCTTGTTTTGCCGTCTGCGTCCATTCTGGGTCGTCCACCCAACCATCACAGACAGAGAAACCTGTCTATGCAAGGTCCATGAGAATTTTTCATTTCTTGCCGAAAAGCTTCACACGCTTAAATTAATCAAGGGTGTGGACATGGAGGATATGTTGACATCCATAAGCTGCAATACAAAATCAAAGGACTGCATGTACAATGTGTGTCCTGATTGCAAAGGGCAAGAGTTTGCTATACTAGCAGAAGGTGACCTGCAGAAACGTGTCGAGATCACTCAGTGGTTGACTGAAACAGTGATTAGAGAAAAGAAGAACAATGATGGTGTCAAAGAAATGGTCCCTATGAGAATAACAGCAAAGAAGAAAAAGGAAATAGAGTTAGGAGACATGCTGGAGATGTTTCAAGATCAATTGACCCATTTGAAACGGCATGTATTCAACATCAAAAGTCAATTTTCACATTACCGTGAATTGAGGCGAAATATGTCCAACAACGAATGCTTAATTCACGTGGATTTTTCTGAAAACTATTCATGTAAGCTTTCATCTGAAATACAAGCAATGCACTTCAACCAGAAACAAGCAACCCTCCACACAGGAGTTCTTTATGTTGGGGGGACAGCAGAGCACATGTGCTTTGGCACAATTTCTTCATCAAAAGAGAAGGGCCCTCCTGCCATATGGGCACATCTGTCCCCCATTCTTGATGAAGTTAAGGCCTCACATCCTTCTATTGAGATGGTGCATTTCTTTAGTGATGGCCCTACAACTCAATACAGGCAGAAGGGAAATTTCTACCTCTTGACCACAGAGCTGGTGAACCGTGGCTTCAAAAGGGGAACATGGAATTTTTTTGAAGCGAGCCACGGGAAAGGTGCTCCCGATGGAGTGGGAGGGCTCCTGAAACGGACGGCTGACAGGCTTGTGAGCCAGGGGCATGATATCGGATCAGCAGAGGACTTATACAGTGCTTTGGTTGATAGTGGTACTGTACGAGTGTTCTACATCTCTCAAAATCTTGTGGATGAATTCATCAAGAAGATGCCAAGTTCTCTGCCAGCAGTGCCTTCAACCATGAGAATACACCAAGTGGTCACAGGGTCCTTGGGGAAGCTTCTCTATAGAGATGTAAGTTGCCCTTGTACCACCAGGCAAATGTTTGAGTGCCAGTGTGAAGACACACATGCCTTCAGTTTTGAGGTTCAGCCATCAACCCCTACACTGCCTCTAGTGCACTCAAACAAGGACAATGAAATTATGTGGAGTCCTCAATTGATTGGACAGTGGTGTGTTGTGACCTATGAGGAGACAATTTACCCTGGCACCATTCAGGAAGTCACAGAGACTCATGTGCAGGTGAGGTGCATGAGTAAAGTTGGAGTTGGAGCTGCCGTGAACCGCTTTTTCTGGCCCCTCAGAGATGATGTGCTCTGGTACTTGTTTGAGGATGTTTTGCAAATTATTCCTCCTCCAAAGCCAGTAAATTCCCGCCATGTTGAAATTGATCAAGATATCTGGTCAAATTTGTCAAAGATCTAACTTGGTGTTCATTTAGAGGCATTCTCCCTGAAATCATATGTTTCATGTGCTGTGTTTCACCGTTGCATACTGAATGCAAAAAATAAGTTTGAATAGCGTTGTTTTTTAAAGGCTCTGTTACATCAGCCGAATATGAATATGTTTTTAAAGTAGAATTGTTCAATTAATTGAATTGATCTGATAAATGAATTACTAAGACTATGTGTTGCATTTCATCAGTGCATTTTGAAAGAATAAAAACTTTGAGATTATATAATTACTACTATGAGTCAAATATTGACTGATTTGTGTTAACTCCATAACTTCAGGTCATTCCCTAAAAAATAGCTTGCTTTATTGAATATTGATTGTATGCTTTGTGGGTACATGTTCAAGCTTCCTTTTAAAGGTTTTCTGATCACTCTATATTCAATTTCCCATGAGTTTACGCGTGTAGTGTTTGATCATTTCAGAATAAAGGATGATTTTACGTCACAGGTCTTTGTGAATTGAACGATTTGTTAGTGTACATTTCAATGTATTCTCTGTGGAATTATGTGTAGTGTTTAATAATTTTACATTTAAAATAAGAGGTTTTCACCAAAAGCAACTTTGCTAATTGAAATCTGTCTCTCAAATAAAATGCTGTCCATGGTTAAGAATATGTCCAGTCAACTGGGTTACTACTGTCAACCGTGTGACTTCAATTGTCACCTAGGTTACACATGGAGTTTTAAAGTTAAAATAGCCAATATTGATGTTTTTGATATTTTTAAACATTCTACTTATTTGCATAGGTTGGAGTTTACTATGACATATTTTTTTAATGATCAAAAATAACTTTAATAGAGATTTATGATGAAAAATACCATCACCCATAAGGACAGTTATAAATGCATTGCATGTTTATCTTAAAAAAAGGTTGGTTATGAAAATCATTTTAAATAACAATTGTATGTGTGGCAGAAATAGACTCAAGAGCCTTCTAAATTGCATTTAATTTCATGTGCAAGACAGAATTTAATGGTTTTTATAACACCCTGTTTGTCCGTGACATAGTTGACCAACTCTGAAGTAAAAACATGTTTTTTAGTTAAAAAATATAAAAACAGTTCATGTTTAAGCTCTGCAGATAACAGATATGTAAAACTGAATTAATATACTATATTGAGAGACTTAATGTTGCACTGAGGAAGGACAGTGCTCTTGTGCTTTTTTGCTGACATGAAATGTACCCTAAATTAGAGAATGAACCAGTTACTCCACCATGGCAGACTGGCAGATGCTGTGTGATGGAAGGAATAACACCAGGAGCTACTCTTCAGACTCTCCGTCCTGTCCTCATCACGTCCTCATCGCGTCCTCATCAGTGGCTTTGAGCACAGCAGGCCACAAAAGCAGACAAACCATACTGAATTACACTTTGCATGCTGCTACTTTGTCACTATTGATCATAAACCTTACATGGTGTCATTATTATCATTGTTTCTGAATTTGATGAGTTTTTGATCTATTGTCTTATATGTTTGTTATAAACTGAAGGGGCAGTTAACCACATTTGAGATGTTAAAACAGAACTGTAATACATCAATGTGTATGACAGTGGAGTTTTGTTTTCATTCCAACTACCAAGTGTAGATTGTACAGATTTACAATTGACCTTTTTTTTGTCCAGATGGTTACAGCAAGAAGAGAAAGGTGATGTATACCTCTAAAAAAAAAAGTAGTATTCATGATTGTTTTCTGGAATTGACTGTGCAATACTGCTCACCAATAAACTTGACATTATTTGAGATTGTATTCATGCTTCATCCATTTCAACATTATCCTTTGTAACACTGTAGATAACACTGGCTTAGTCCACTACTGCTTAGAGAGTGTAATTCAATCACTGACCATACACTAGTGAAATGTAAATTGATGTACTGTTTACCACAAAGCAGAAAACTTATGGTGTTTCACAATTCTGTTATTAGTGAATGAAGCAGATCCACACAGCATTTTTGGAAGAATATTTGTTTACTCATTAATGAATAATAGGCTAAACAATAACTTCTGAACATAAATTATTATAAATGATTAATTAAACATGTTAGGAGTCTACTGAACAGGACTGAGTTGCCTTTGATCTCTAAATGATGCATGTTCCTATAAATATGGGGTGCATGTTGCTGCAGATGTCAGAGGTAGGTATGGCATGGCAGTTGAGCATCATGATGGCCCTGCTGCATCATCAGAGCATCAGAAACCAGTCCTGGCCTCAGGTCCAAAAGGCTCTTTCCAGGGTCAAGTCTTGAGGCAGGCTCTGTAAAAGATGAACACGTACACTGAAAAGTAAATCATGATGTAGACACACTGGAAAAACTAGCGTTTCACACTATGTTGATATTTTACAATTGACTTCAAATGGATAGAAACACAGATGATACAAACCTGTTTCTTCTCATCTGAGCAGCTCACACCGGCTCCTCTGAGGAGGCAGACACTCTGCAGCTGCCTCAGCAGACATGATGCTGCTACTGCTGCCCTTACCAAAACCAACATCAAACTATCAGTTATGAAGAGAGCAGCAACAATTATAATATAACGTTATAATTTTATAAGGAACAAACTTAGCACTAGCTACCTTAGAGACAGTTGATGAACCAGACTCTGGCTACATTACACTAGCAACACACATCTTGGTCAATATTGTCACAATTGCACAAAACCCCAAATGTCTGTTTGCCAGCAGTGCTCATAAAATCCAACAGAAATGATCAACGTGAAGTTGTTAGCTTGGCTACTTTGTTCAGCTTGTTCATTTTCAACTACTAGCAGTTAGCTAACGTTAGCATCGGAAAGCTAGTAACTGTTACACTACTTTAGAAATACGTTACTAATACGTTCCTCTTGCTTGTATTACTTACTTCGTTACTTGACGTCACAACGGTCCGTTGTGTCCTGAGTCAGCTGTTTCATCACGGATGGAAAGTGCTTCACTGAAAACAGGCAGGTAGAGGAGCGGACGGGGAGCGGACGGAGAGCGGGGGGGGGGGGGGGGTATATAGACATATACGTATACGTATACATGTCTATGGGTGTACGCCTTAGCTAGTTTTGTTTTGGTTGCACGCAGTCCAGAGCTGCGACGTGTAGCGGTGAAATTGAAATTGCATTTAGCCCCTTCAACTATGACAACTAGTCGATATGACAAGAAAAAATAAGTTGTCCCAACTGTATCATTGGTTTTCACCACTAAAACCCAAATATATAAGTTATATGGACGACATAGTTAAATTGAAGTCAACTTGACTAAATTTTACAAGTTGATATAACTAAAAGGGAAAATACTTTTTTACAGTGAGGGTCTTGGGCTGTAGCCTGTCTTCTCTGTTGGTGGAGCACTGAAAGATGGTCGGCCAACTTTGGATGCTGGCTTATTGAACTGGTTCAAACTGTGGGCGACTGCCAGGCAGAACCGTTTGAGAGACATGGGCTTCTCCTTCAGAAGGCCACTGTCCCTTTTGTAGAGCAGTCAGGAATTTGCGATGCAGAGGTCAAGGATATATCCGAACAGGGGGACATACCATCTCCTTGACTTGGCCGGGGTCTTGTACAGGTGTACTGTCGGAAAGATCGATTCCTCCCATATTCTCATTGTAGGCAGGGATGAGTGATGGGCACGGGATGGCCATCTTTGCACGGGACTCTCTGCACCACCGTTTCACTGTTGAAAAAGGCATGATCCCACAGGCATTACTTAGCAGGTTGACACATTTGTTATCGAACCATTTCACTGCAATAACCCCTTCAGCAGCCCTATAATCACAGGCTCCATGCCCCTTTTTCATCAGGTCTTTGTCTGCCATCAAGGGAGCTCCACCAGTGCGGTTTGGTCGTACGGTGCCGATGCACTTGACACCCAGGGCAGTGTGCAGCTTCTGGACCAAGTTGAAACTTGTGAAGAAGTTATCACAAAAGACAACAGACAACTGGGGCTCTTTTATGGTTTTGCACAGTGTTGTCACCACTTTTGCTCCCAGGAGTAGCGTTTGTTCCTGTTCACTGAGGGCAACATTGAAGAACGTAGATACCCCTTGATAAAGCAGAAAGTCGTGGATGATGCCAGATGAACTTGCTCGACAGAACAATTTAAAGCCCCACTTGTCTGGTTTGTTGGCTATATACTGGCGGAGGGTGCCAGCCCTTGTGCCTTTATATGCTACCATGACCTCATCCACACTGTGCTTGTGAGTGGATGGTATCAGGAGACACCGCTCACGAAGCATTTCAAAAAGGGGACGGATTTTGTAAAATCGGTCCGCACTCTCATTGCACTGCTGATTATCATTGAAATGAATGTATCGGAGTAACAGCTGGAATCTCTTCCTTGGCATGATATCAACTATGATTCATGGTGCCAGTAGTTCTCCAGCGATGGGAAATTGAAAACACCCATAAAGAGAAGGATCGCTAAGAAATGCTCTATCTCTTCAGGGCTAGTCTTGATTGGATCCCCCAACTCTTGAGCAGAGTACAAATTGGTATGATGTGCGATATGTTTAATCATCTCATTAGTGAAGAGCATTTTGAAGTACTGGAAGGGTGAGTGTACAGCTTCAGGGGGTTCAAATCTTGAATTCGGAACCTGGAATTCCTCAATGTCTTCATGCTTCCAGGTTCTTCTTGAGCTTTTGTTTGAGCTTGGGGTGTAACTTGGGTCAGGGTTGTCATCTGGCTCCTCCAAGGAAACAGTTTTTATGGTGTAGTTCCCTTTTCTGCTCTTCTTACGAGGTGGCTGTGTAGAAGCTCTGCTTGTTGAGGGAGCCTCCTCCTCATCCAGTGATTCAAAAGAGCTGTCTCCAGTACACTGTCAGAAATAATGTGTAAAATTTGTACCTTTAAGGGTCCAACGGCTTGTCACTGGGGCAGTACCCTCAAAGGTACACCTATTGTACCCATTTACATGGATACATTTTTGTACCCTTCCGGTTAGTACCTCATGGGGACATTTATGCACCCTGGGGTACAGAAAGAGACTTAAACACTCTAAGGAACTAAAATGTACCCTTGTAAATGGTAAAAATTTGTTCTCTAGAAGGTACCACCGCAGTGACAAACCATTTGTACCATAAGATGTCAAATCTGTACTAAAAAAATGTCAAATCTGTACTCTGTATTCAAAAATGTTTATTTCAATGCAAATTTATTTTCAATGAATACAAAATACATCAGCATTCAGAAAATTGATTAATCCCAGGTATTCGTATGAACAGAAAGCAATGACTAACTCATCCTAGGAAGACAAAAACTGCTCTACAGTCTTGCACACCTCTTAATTCTCATCATGAACACATACCAATATACACACAAACATACACCAATCCAGCACATTAGGAACATTCACAAAACATTTTTCACTGTAACAAACAACTTGTCATCAACATGGTAGACATCAAGGGCCTGAAAATCAGTTTCCTGTCCTGGTTTGATGATGATCCATTCCGGATCAACTTCCACCCTGTATGCATGCATGTGTGAATCATATACGGTTGGGACAAGAAGTTTGCCACATAGAAGCCACAGTGTGTTGATATTTACAATGTATTTCACCTCATATAAATAAAGGATGATTTACAGTTATTTAGTCCACAGGTCATTTTAAAGTTGGATTCATGTGCATGGATGAGACCAACATGCTGAATCAGTTTCATTAAGGTGAAGGTGGTTCTTCTACACCTGGGACATTTATATGGTCGAGGCATATCTAGAAGAGTAGATTGATCATTTGCGTGACAGTGACTGGAAGAGCCTTGTCATCCACCAAAGTAATGTTCAGTATGGTGCGTTGGAGAAAGGTCAGCGTCTTCTTCATGTATGTTGGGTAAGCCAGGTTGAAAACAAAATAGGCACAGAAGGCAGCCATTACCCCATCTTCAACTCCTGTTCCTTGGCACAGATCCACACTGTCTACCTTCACGGAAAACGGAACCTTCCTTGTAAAGGCTGTCCTCCAGTCACCGTCTAGCTGTACGGTCGGATAAGGACTGTCACACTGCAATAGACAGATAGATTTACTTTATTAATCCCGGAAGAAATTCAGGTGTGGTCAACTGCTCACAGAAGAATCAGTCACATCAGGGGGGGGTGTATTCGTGGCGGACACAATGCTTTTGTGGCGGGCCAATTTTGAGTGAACTATGCCTATAAGGCTGCAATATAACTGTGAAAAAACTTTATGAATGGATCCACTCAAAGTGTCATCATTATTATTACTATGTCATTATTCTATAAAATATAAAATTAATAATAAAATTCATTTTTTTTAGTCAGATATACAAAAAAAGTTAAATCCATACCGTTCCCATTGAAATGAAGTCCTCCACTTTTTCCTTGAAGATGCAGGGTAGCTGAAAAAGAGAGAGAGACACCAAAACAGTCATTTGTCAAAATATACAAAAAAGGTTTTAAGTGAGTATATTTAGTATAACTCTAAAAGGGGACCTATTATGCTTTCCTAGCTTTCCAGAATTTAAAAAAAAAAATGTTTAGGGGATGTAGATCAGTAACACCAGTGACCAGTGGGTAACATCAGTGATGATCATTAACACCAACCACCATTAGAATTTTTGATATAATAAAAATATTAAAATACATTTAAGCTGAACTTTATGTTGACTTATAATGGTAAGTGGTTAACTGTTATGTGACCAAGTTGTTAAAAAATAATACAAATGAAACATGAAATTGCTGTTCAAAAAGCTACCATTTTCATAGAATGACCCACATGGTTTCATTTTTTACCTGGTGCACACAAATGTTATCACTCAGTACTGACAGAGCATCATGTTTCGTCATTTAGGTTAATAAATTGACTACTCCAGTTCGACTGTAGCTGTGCTAACGTCGCTAACGGAGCCAACTAGTAAACAGACTCACCATACCGATGCCAGCACTTTCAGCTTGTTAGCAGCTCGTTAGCAACAGTAACGTTAGCAGCAGAACAGACAGGGAGTAGATCACTGCAACAAGTAGCTGCTAACTAACTAACTAACTAACTAACTAAAGCTATCCAGGGAAGACGCCGAGCAGGCAGGGCAGACGTGATCTCACTCCCACTTCCACCCCTCCCCCACCGCATCAAAAAAAAAAAAAAACCTGCCAACTGCCATTGACTGTCAACATGACCTTTTGTGTGTGTGTGTGTGGGGGGGGGGGGGGGGGGGGGGGGTTGTGACCCGCGAAAAAAGAGAAAAAACAGCTCGACCGTTACTAAAAAGGTACAAATGTGGGCCCTAAAGGTACATTTTAGTCTATATTAAATCCCTGCGCAGTGATATCAGCAAATTTTAGCTAATGTTAGCTACCTAACATTTATCATTAACATTAATCAAACAGGCTCCATCCAACACAACACAAACCCCTTGATTAAACTTAACGTTACAAAGTATAAAGGATGTCTCGACAACCATTTGGTCATGTTGACCTTTTAGACTGAAGCTGAATGTCCGAGTTTTTTTTCCAAGCTAGCATCATGTTCTAGACGACATTAATGCTAACGTTAAGTTAGCTTAAGATTTAACGTTAGTCAATGGTTTCTTGAGTTTCTACAAAAGGCTGCTCTTTGTTCGAACATATAAAGCTCTATATCTTCAGTTCATTTTGGAATTAACTTACCTCTAAATTTCTGGGCTTCTTCGTCGGTCAAGTGTATCCCAGCCTCCTCCAGCTTTTGGAGAAGCTCATCCGTCGACCACCCAGCCCACTCCATTTCCGCGGACGGCACCCAAATGGCGACTGTTCGAAAGAGCAGTTGATGCGCGCAGGTGTGCCGCTGCGTCATGAACGCGCATGTAGATAGATAGATGTTTTTTTTTTGTTTTTATAGTCTGAGCTTGGTTGATCTTAAATGTTAGTGATGTGTGATTCCACTGATTTAATTTCTGATCCAGGTATAAGTACAACCAAATTAAGGTGATATACCTCATACTATGATACCAAGCAAACCATACCAAAGCAAATCTGTTAAGATAATAGAAATTGTTGTAAATAATTATTTCTAGATCATTTGTGATTTGTAATATTATTGCTTCTTATAACACATGTGACTCAGGCATGGACAAATAAGGCCTGTGGGCCATATACAGCGCGTTGGGTTTTTAATGCGGCCCATCAAATATTAGAACAAAATCAGACCACAAACTTTGATGCACTGGCAAAAAGAGTGACCAACAACACTGCTACCACTTAAATTGAATGTAGGCTAATCATTTACTTTTAGGTAATGACTTTTACATTTGTGTTGTACTTTTTGTATTTGTATCATAAAGCATGTGGCCCCCAAGTTTGCCCACCCTTGGTGTAAATAGACCAAATTTCTCAATTCTAATGCAAAAACCTCCTCCAATTTTTGTTCTGTTCATCCACTGACAGCCTCACATTGTCGTTGTACCCCTGTTTGTGGGGATAATAGTACAGATGTGGACCCCTAACCCATTTTGGAAATTAAATGTACCCTTTTAACCCCAAAATGGTACATCTAAGTACCATGTGGATCAACTCAGAACCTGTGGAGGTACATCACCAGCAGATGTACCTTAGAGAACAAAAGTGCACCTCAGTTGTACCTTCTTTTCTGACAGTGTACCATCTGCTTGTGTGGGCTGATAATCAGGATCTTCTACTTGGTCATCATCATCACTCAGATCACCATCAGATTCCTGAGGATTTTCTCGTACGAGGGCCAGAAGAGTGCGCGGCCTTGCACCATAGAAGGTTTTAGTGTACATCTGGTAGTTGTAGAACAAGTTAAAATGATATTCTTATTAAAAACGGTAGTAATATTAGTATACCAGCCTGTGTCATTTAGTTAAAAGGGAATTAGTTATGAAAATTATGATTTTTCCACATTTGTTCTAGAGTTTTACCATATTTACTAATATCAACTCAGAAAGTCACAAAAATTACTTTGTAAAATAATTCTCTCAGCATATTCATGATGTATAACATTGTAATAACATTTAATGTTTCATATTTACAGCAATAGATGAAAATAAGTTTTGATTTTATAGCAAAAAAGTACATTTTAATTACATTTGCTTAATTTGCTACAGTTACCATAAAGTGACAAATCAACCATTTGGTTGAGCACGTTTTTAAAAAATTATTAGACATTTAATTTAGGTTTTTAGGTGGTATCAAGTAACATAATTCTGTTTAGTAAGGTCTCTAACACTATCATATGTCAAAAAATTATTCCTACCTTTCAAAGTTTTACTAAAAATTGTCAACATGTCGCGAAGGATTTTTGTGTTTCTGACTTCCTGGTTGGAGGGGGGATGAATAAGAATACTATTTAAAGACACAGTGCCCTCTAGTGGATTTTTTTTAGCATAACATACCTCAGCCAAGTGGTAGTCTTCACTGCTACATCATAAAAAGAAATCTTATTAAAACTATTAACTATTCATTTCACTAAAACACATGGCAATAGATACAGAGATCATTTGACCCAGAACAGCCTCAATAGACAAACATTTGTACCATCTATACAAAAGTAGAACATTTTAAAATAGTTTTATTTTTGTGCGTTTTGGGCCTCATTTTAGGGTAAAATACATTTGGGGTGTTTTTAGAGCTGTAAAATTTCAAAACTGGTCAAATTTGACCCAAACAGTATGTAAGGGTTAGGTAGCTGAAGGTCAGAGATAATAAAGTGATGCATGACTTGCTTTCCCTGGTAACTAGTTACTATAATAATGACATTACTTAGTTACCAGTAACTGTAACTAATAACTAATTTTCAGTATGTTGCCTAACACTGATCAGGACCTCTGATCTGACATATAGATACTTGGAAGGCCTCTTGACAGCTGGCTCTCCCTTTCCATATTTTATCTTGGTGTAGCAGTTTATACAGCAGTTGGAGCAGTGATGCTAAGTTGGGAATGAAATGTCCATGATAGTTCAACAATCCTAAGAAGGATCACAGCTGACTGACATTCTGGGGTGGGGATGTGTCCACAGCAGCTGCAGTTTTCAATAGTGCAGTATAGCATCAGTCACATGTCCCAGATATTCCACAGATGGTTGGAAAAACTCACATCTTCACTTACATACTCTCAAGCCATACTCTCTCAGTCTTTGAATGGTCACACCCAAGTTGCTCAGATGCTCTTCATTGTTTTGTTTGTCTTCTGGTGCAGGCTTGCTCTCTATTTTTCCATACTTTCATACTTCCCTGACATTTCATGAGGTTATAGTGTATGTGATAATATTTGTGTTTAAAAAACAAACAAAAAAACATAAAAGCTGAGGTGCTGGTGATAGAGGTCATTGTGTTGTATGATAATGTCTAGCGGTGATGTGCTGATCAAGATTTTTTATTGCACGCACCCACTGAACCCATTATGAGAGGCAATCTGAACCACTTGACTGGCAAAAATATGCATGGATCGACGGCCTGAACCCCACCCGCAAACCTCCAACTGAAACAGAAAATACGTTCTGAATGTGAGTGCAGGGTGTGAACTACAGGGGAGCCAGGGTGAGCTTGGCTCCCCTTAATAAGACATGAGCTCCTCTGAAAACATGATCTTTGAAATTTTTTTAGGGGGGGTCTCTAAAATATTCACAATATGCTGTTTTTGCCGTTCATTTCTATTTTTTTCTTTTTCATTTTCATTATCAGGGATCATGTGTAAAATTAGTCCATTATGGATGTGTGATTTACATATGTGGGTTATTCTGCTATTCTTACCAACATCACTGAAGTGTGGCGATACAATAGCCTATCTTAAAGTTGACCCAGTTTAACTAAAAGATCAGAACTAAACTTTCTTGGTCACTCAGTCTGCACACAAAAGCAACATCATTTATTTCTGTTATGTAGCTCAACAGTTAGACCTATCTGTGTCGTACTTGTACTATATACAATTTGAGATGACATCAGCTGTCAATTAGAGTAGGAGCAAGATCAAGAAAACAGCTTAATATGAGTCTGCATAAATATTGGAAAAGTGGAAAAGTGCTAAATGAAGGTTAAAATCTGTGCTGTAACATGTACACAGTTACACTGTGTCTTTTATCTGCCTGCTGGGAATGTATGTGTCTGCAGCTCCTGTCTGCAAAAGAATTAAACAGAGGAAAGTCAAGGAAATACTTAACTTTCCAAAGCAATATATTAAACTCAGGAGAGTAGAAAAACAAGAAAGAGAAAAAAAGAAAAGAAAACACTGTAAATTGGCTCTTAATTTCATGGGGATAAGTGTTGTAAGTAATAATAATTAAAATGTTTTTGATGAAGAGGATTAGTAAGTCAGTGTGATATATGTTCTCTGTAATTGAAAGCATTAAGATGAAGTGCGAAAGAAAAACATTATAATTATATACTGGAGAAAATAGAAAATATTGAAAAATAAAGTTGGTAAAAATAGGACAAGGAGGTGAACATTTGGGAAAGGAGATATATAAGAGTTAGAGTTAAGAGTTAATTAGAAAATAGGAGGGAAAAAGTAAAGAGAAAAAAGACATAGAAGAGGAGTGTAAAAGTTATAGTGTTAGATAACCAAAAATCTGAAATTAGCTTTAGGCAGTGTAAGGTTTTTGTGACTGCCTGTGTGTGTGTGTGTGTGTGTGTGAGAAGTGAGTCTAAAAATGTGCAAAGGAGAGGGGTCAGACTGACTCTATTTTAGACTCAGTAGTCCATGATGTGTCCTTTAACATAAGAGGCTTAAGTTAAGGCTTAAGTTGTGTCTTTTGTGTGTTCAACAAGAGCTTAAATAAATAATAAATAAAAAAGTCTAAGATAGACATTTCTGATCAAAAATTGAATTGAGAAAATAGCTACATTGTATTGACTAGGCCTGAATTCTCTGCTGTGAAGGGAGAGAGGGCTTCCTGTGATTTCTCCTAAAATCAAAGTGTTTTTATTTCTTGTAAAAAGCTTCAAAACAGTGTAATTTTTGTGTCATGTCCTTATGCTGCATGCTCTACCCTGACTGTTAAATTGGCTGTTAAATTGAAAGCTCTAAAGTTTAAAGTGACGTGCAAAGGGTTCAAACTATGCACAGAGCAAAAAAAGGTAAGAAATTGTTGCCCAAAGGTATTCAAAAGCTTTTTAAAAGGAGAGAAGTTCATATGATTTGAGAAGATTGTGTATGTTCAGGAAACAATTAGTAAAGAGCTAAGAAGACCATTAGTTTGATTGGTGCAAGATGAAACATGATGTGTGTTTAAAGGTAGATATTACTTCTGTAGCTTCAGCTCACACCTTTTACAACTGCAGAAATCTCTAAGTTGTGTTTCAGCTGTGATATCATTATTAATTGACTGCATTTGTGTTTTGGACAGTTGGTTGGACAACGTGGAACTTCTGAAGGCATCATCTTTGGTTTGACGGTGTCAAGCAATTTCGAAAGATTTTGCGGAAAAGACTGAGCAAAGCACGCAGGCAAGGTCTAAAAATAACCCTGTGCAGTTGTTCTGATGTTGGACAGCCAAACTGAAGCTGCTTCAGGGCATCAGAGCTGTGAGGAAGCCAAGGGAAGGACCAAGAGGGTCATGTGGACGAGCCTGGTGAGGATGAGGAGGCAGAAGGTCTTGTCTAAGCTAAGTGAAGGGAAAAGATGAAGCAACTCAACTTTCTGTGTGATGTGAGGCTGTATTTAGTGTGAATCCATGACTAAGAGATGCTGTTTTTCTTCCAGCAGTTACACAGGTCTGAGCGAAAAGAAGAAAAGGATTAAGGTAACAATGAGGTAGGAGAGCTGTTTAGCCTCTAACCTCAAGAAGACGAAAGGACCAAGGTATGACTCTGGGACAAGAAGAAACACTGCAGCAAAGGACATTGTTCTTCATCACAGGCCACTTTTCATATTATGGTTATTGTACACTGATTTGGGTTTTTTTCAAAAAGGGCGTATCATGTCTTACCTTGTTCTAAATGTGTTAATTTTACATCAGATGGAGAGGTTTGGATTTGTTGCAATGTAAAATACCAATGTATTGAGTTCAGGGTCTCTTGAGGTTTGATGTACTGTATACTGAGGATTATCAAATGTCTGTCTGTCGTTCAATGCCTGGCCTACATACTGTCTATCATTAAGGCATGCATGAAGAAATCCTTCTAGGCTAATTGAACACTTGAACTGGGTTGTAATGCATTATGTTTAACTTTGCTTCTAAGGTTTAGTGGTTTGTGTTTGCATTTTTTGAGAAAGGTCCACTTTCTCTCCAAAACCACAAGATAATTGTATCTTTGTGTTTGGCTTTCAGGACCTTTGTGTAAGAGTTACTGAGAGTGTAATGAAATGTAATGTTTAATGCTCTCTTTGTGTATTCTTGAGTGAGCGATAGAAAAAATGTCCACGACAAAGGAGTCCACATTTACCACAGCACAAATGTGTTTGGTTTCCCACTGCTGAGCTTGTGCACTCTCCCTGTAGCATTTAGCTGCTGAGCTTCTTTTGATGCCATTTCCATTGTTACACGAATATTAATGGCTTTTTCAAAAGTCAAGTCACTTTCTGTGAGTAATTTCGTCTCTGCTGCTTCATTCCTTAATCCACACACAAAAGCCTGTCTCTCTATGTGTCATTGAAAGCATCCCTAAATTCACAGTGTTCAGCTAACTTGCTTAGTGCTGTAACATACATTTTGACAGACTCATCCTCTTCTTGGTTGCGTCTGTGAAATCTGAATCTTTCTGTAGTCACCAGAAGCTTGGGTGAAAAATGATTTGTTGGTTGTAGTAGATTGTGTAGCAAGTTAAAAGCCTTTTGCTTTATTGCATCTTCTCAGCGTCTATTCCATTAGCAGTGGTGCTCAGTTTAAGAGCTATGCTCTCATTGAAGGGGTTGACTAAACCAGTAACTCCAGCCATTTTAAAGCTCCAGGTTGTATATGGTGCTGCTTTTCTCTCACAGACAGCTCCCATCTGTACTCTTTTCCAGTTTGATATAGCGGCCAAACTGTGTAATTGCAACGCTACTGGGCCCAAAAAGAGATGTTTGTAAATTAGCAGATACAACGCCCACAAGCCCCACGAAATGACTCGTTTAACTATCAGAATTTGAACCATTTGGTCCAAACACATTTCAAAGGTCTAGAAGTATAATTTTATCCCAATTCAAATTAGCTGGAGGGCTAAACCAGAAGTTAGCTGTCTTGGTGGCAGAAGTCTCTAATGAGCATGCTCCATGGTATTGGGCCCATAGAGTGTGTGCAGTGTGTTTTCAGGAAGAGGTATTTTTAGCTTCCTGCACCACTAAGCAACTTTTATAGGAATGAATGGGGCCCCGCGTCCAACACTGTATCCAGATGTCTTTATACATTCATTGAACTGATCCATGGTGCTGCTGGCTAGCTAACAAGCTAACAGCATCGCAGTAGTCTTCTCCCAATTTAAGTTCACACTGCAGGAAGGTGCTGGAACACATTCTAACATTAGCAGAGCACAGGCTCCCCGGCTACCAGGGATAGACCGGGGTGATCACCATTTTAATCCTGAAGGAAGACACATTCGCTTTTCACATTTTTTATTTTAAAAAGCAAAAATATTTGCAAGAATTTGATCATTCACAAACACTAATTAATATAAGCAAATGTGTTTTTAAAAAATTGCGATTCCCACTTTTAAACCACAACACTGAATGCATGGTAAGGAACCACATTCAATACCTTCTTAGACCACCAGGGGGCCCCTGATGTAGACCAATACAGTGACAGCACTGAGCACTCAGAACTTGAAAACAGGGACAGAGGAGCTTGGGAGCATTAATTAATTATGACCATTCTATTGTGACTAGCACCTTAAAAATGCGTCCAATTAAACAACTGAGCTTCAAATCTAATTTGTATGTGCATGTGGGTGAGTGCAAACAAAGGTTAAAGGATGTTGAATTACAACAAATGTAATGTTTTACTGAAAAACAAGGTCTTAAATGAGGACACATTTTCAAAAGTGCAGGCTCATTAATGTGATGCATTAAAAATAGCCTCGACCATGAACTTCTGATTTATTCATTCAACTTTCAATATAAGTGTTGCACAAAAAAGAAAAATTAGTCAGCCTTACTGCTTTTCATTGAGGCTGTATGAATAAACGGGTTGAGAACATCTTTTAGACTAGTTTGTCCCTGGCTATGCAGCCACAGATATGTATATTATGAAAGGTAATATGAATAGGCAGCAAAAGTAACTTTTTGTTCATACAAACATGCTGACGTTCTTAATCAGTTGAATACGTATCACAAGACTCTTGCAAAATATAATTAAACATAGAACTGTAGATCACAAAGCTTTGACACTCTTCCTCTGCAAAAATCCCTATCATATGTCTACGGTGACTCAGTCATGGGACTGTATCAGTCTTAGTTTGATAATCTTATGAACATGAACCTTTTATTTGTATCTCCTCCAGTTTCGCAGCTACCAAGACAATGTGTGTGCTAAATCCTGCATAACTCTCAGTATATGCCTGCTATGTTCTTTATAAAAACTATTCTATATGACAACCATCTGATTTATATACAGTAAAAACTGCATTTAATATTAGACACTAATCAGCTGTACATAAAGCTGTGCATTATCATTACTATGATAACATGTTTATGTTATGTTATTTCTATGGAAGCCTTTTCAGTCCTGTTATAATTGTAGCTCTACACCTACAGACTGGTGACAAATTAAAGGAACAACCAGTACAGGTCTGAATGATTGACCCTACAGTGAGCAGATCTGGTGGCTCTGTTATGCTGTGGGCGGCATTTTTCTGGCATTTTGCTTGGGTCCACTTGTCCCCTTAGAGGGAAAGGTCACTGCAAATCAATACAAAGTCGTTGTGAGTAATCACCTTTCTCCTATGATGAAACATTTCTATCCTGATGGGAGTGGTCTCTTCCAGGATGACAATGCCCCCCATCCATAGGGCATGAGGGGTCACTGAATTGTTTGATGAGTATAAAAATGATGTGAATCATAAGCTATGGCCTTCACAGTCACCACATCTCACCCCAGTTGAACATTTATGGGTATCATCAAAGCACCAAATGAGAGGATATCTTTTGGAAGAATGGTGTTCATCCCTCCAGCACAGTTCACAGACTGAATTAATGCCAAGGCGCATCAAAGCTGTCCTGGCAGCATATGGTGGTCCAACTCCATACTAATACACTTAATGTTGCTCTTCCCTTTGTTGATTGTTGAATTTGACACCCGTGTGTATATATTTCAAAGGACCAGTATGTAGTATTTAGTGGCACCTAGCAGTGAGGTTGCAGATATCAACCAACTGATATGTATGCTCCATATCTGTAGATAAAAAGGGCGCATTTTAACCAAAGGGAAACAAAATTATTCTATACATAGATACGTAGATATATATAGCCTAAGACAGATCCCCTAAATCTTACAGTCTGCAGCGTCTGCTCACCTGTAGTGCTCACCTGGCTCAATGAACTCAATGAACTCAATGAACCCCCCCCCCCCCCCCCCCCCCAGGAACAGAGCTACACCATGATAGTAATGACACATCAATAACATAATATTACTTGTAATTGGTATAAATATTTTATTTAGTACAGGAGACATTTATCACGTTATTTCCCTCTAAACACTCCTCTGTGTGACGTTACTACTACCGTCTATCTGCTAACAGGATGAAACTAACTGATATTAATCATTTAAATAATGTCAGAGTAGACTTCTTCCTAGATCTTTTAAAATTGTCAATAAACCACATCACTAACTAGACATGTATCACTGATGTTAAAATAGAGGTTAGTACTATGCTACAGTAACTATGCAATGATGCTAACGTTATTTATACATAGGCTAAGCTACTCCTATAGTATTTTTGGTCTCAACACCTTGTTAAGTACTGTTAGGCTTATTATCACACTAACTACTAAAACACATGCTACCTTTACTATCAGAGAAATAAATGCTGCTACCAAAACTAAAGCTAACTTACCGTCCACCGCAGACGCTTCAGAGACCGCCATATTGGTCAGCTTGCACAGTGGTTATATCCGTTGCCATGACAATGCGCGTCCACGAACTTCGGGGGTGGAGCCCCAGAAGGAGCATGAAAGGGGGGTTGGTTTTCACTCAAATATCAACAACTTTTCTTCTCGTTTTTGCCATAGACTGTGTATAAGAAAGGTTTTTCCTCACATCGCTTACTGTACCTTTTTTAAGACTCATGTTTCTCACTCACTGAACCTCTAGTCGAATCTACGTCCAGGTTTTTAAATATTCAACAACCATAATACAACAGAGGCAAATGGAGATTTATTTGGGGTGTTCATAACAATGAGAAATTGCATTTTTAAAAATTCAACAGGTTCAAGGAACAATGTGCCTCTGTTAAAGTATGGTGAGCTTGTGTTCTTGATAAGTGATGGAAACAAATATTTAATTTGCTTGCATTCACAGCCGTTGCATTCCAATGGCAACAGATTTCCACAGCAGAAAAGAGCAAAAAAACATCCATATAAACATCTCAAAGCACACCAGCAGCATACTGTTTGTCTGTATGCTCAGTAAGATCCATACACATAGTGTTTTGCCAAAACATGGCTAAATAAGTGGCTTCCCTGCATGCTATTGTCCTCCTCAACACTCTAAAGCCCTGTAGAAATAACAAAAGCCACAATAGAATCATGACACCTTTTAGCCTGGAGGTGTTGTTGAGATGTGGCTAATTACTTTCTCTAATCACTGACATTTGTCTGGCAGTTTGGTACAAATTATTAATACAATAAAATATTGATTGTGAATGAGCTTCCCACCTACAATTTGTGCTAAGGAAATCCAACTCAGCTGTATATCACTGCAGGAAACACAGTGGCTCCACTGGCCATGGCTTTGGATTCTGAGAGTGTGTGCTGTTATATGATGTTGTGAAAAATGTCAAAAACACTAAACTTGAGTCTGCTCCTCTAACCCCCGCGTGGATTTGGTTTACAGTGCATTTAAACTGATGGAAAGTGTTGATGGACATGATGCACATGTCAATACCCAATACACTACCTCCCTGTCCATGTTTTTCAAAGCACTGTAGATCACTGTACAGTTCCACTTGATTTATTTTGACCATCATTAAAGCATGTCTCTGAGGATTTTATAAAACTTTTTCTGATGTAACTAGGGAGCAAACAGAAAAGTAGACATAATACAGTGTATGAACACTGAGGAAGAAAAATCCAGTATAAGACTCGAGATGGAATACAGGATGCAGTTATGTATGCAGAAAACCTCTCCAAGATAATCTTTCAAGACAAACCATGGAAGAAGTCTTTGGCATAGAAATTCATCATCTAAATGTGCAATTTGAACAACAAACTGATGAACAATAATGTGTAATTACATATAATCATAGCATATCATACAGAGAAAATGTGAGGGGGGGGGGGGGGGATCACAGTAAGATCATCGAATAACCTTGCTGTAGAAGTTGTGCATTTTTAGAATCACATTGCATCTTTTATCCTAAATAAAATTCAAAGATGAAGACAAAAGAAATGTAAAACACAATGGGAGGCAAAACATGTGCAAAGATAATCATTAGATTTAAGAGAGAGGTGCTGATACCACAGAGGTATTCATGTTATTTACTCACATTTAATTCAGCATCCACTGCAGTTCATTTCCTGCAGTTATTGGGTCTAAAATATGAAATATCATTTAGATATTAAATAAATATTGTACCAGGACAGGAACCCAGAGCTCCAAAGCAACAGTTTGCTTCAAGTGTGTTTATTTGCACTTTAGATTCATTTCAAATGTTGTTTCTCTCTGCAGCTTTTATTAAATCTGTGTACAGTATGTGTGATTACTCTGAAATATTCTACTATTGAGTGTCTACATATTGACCGGTACTTCTCATTAGATTCAATTATATATTCATTCATATTCCTTGGTTGGTAGAGGGAGATAATAACAGAGATGATACCAATTTATCAGATCCAAGCCCTACTGTAAATGTCCTGATTCTGATCAATCATTCCATAGTGAGAGGACATCATTATTTATTTAACCTTTATTTAACCAGGAAGTCACATTGAGATTAAAATCTTTTTTGCAAGCGAGACCTGCGAGATGAGCTAATTAAATATGATCTTTACTTTAATCTAAATATAATAACAGCTCTATGTAAATATTATTGAAGACTACTTATCCCATGAGGCAATGTGGCATCACAGTGTTGTCAACCTCCAAATGTATTCTATCAAAAGAAGTTTCATGCAGCACTTTGAATGCATCAATAAATCTGATCAACAGTCAGTGACACACTGACAATACAAATGACACAATACAAAGTTCACATATTTCATAATAAGAGCATTTACCATTTAAACCTTTTAAAGTACTGGCATAAAATATGCCACAAAATCCATGTAAATTATTCATTTTAACAATGAATGAAATAAACATTTGAATGATAACAAAATCATTTTTGAATAAAAATTGCAGTGCTGTGACTGTGTGTTGTTGCTGTTTAACAAATGGCTGGACAAGTCCACAATATTAATCAACTGGATGCTGCCAGGTCTCTTTAAGCTGTCTAATTGTTTTGTTGTGTAGCAACTAAAAGTGCTGCAGCTTCCAGCAGCTTTTTCCAAGTAAACATAAAGTAGATTACACAGATGTCTCCACAGCACGTTTAAATCATACTGGTTTAGTGGAACGGTCAGATGTATCGAGTGCTGTTCATTCCACTATCAACTGATTTACAGCTAAAGAAGAAGGAATGTCACATATGAACTTTTGTTTTGGTGTTGTTGAAGAGTCAGCTGGTCCTGTTGAAGCTGGTAGTTAGACATTAGGATGAGCCTCTGGTTAGACAGCTGCCAGGTTCAATTATTAAGGACTATTACCAGACAATTGATTAATCTTTGACATCCCTTCATAAATATACATATATAGTTAGGAGCATTTTTGTCTGAAGATATTTAAAAAAAAAAAAAAAAAAAAACTGGATAAGTGATGTGCTAGTTCAGGAATGTGTTAAATGATGTATGTTGTACACTTGAAATGGAATTGCATTGTACAGTACAGTGCACACTCACATATACATTAATTGCTAATAGAAAATAGACAGAACAATTCAACTTGATACTTACTGTGTTATTCTCTCTGGGACATTTCCTGCTGTGACAATAAAGAATAACAGCATGGCATACCTAGATCAATGATAAGTTACATGCAAGGAACATTGCAAATAATCTCCCCAATGGGAATTAAATGAGAAATAAAGAGCCTCCAGGGAGCAGTCATACAGAATAGAATCTAAGCTCTTACAGATAGAGTCAGCAGTAGCAGTGAAGTGACTGTAAGGTTGCACTAATTTAAATAGACCGCTACTGCAATGACATACCATGACATGCACAGAAGGGTGGTGTGCTGTCAGCTGACACAGCAGACAGTAGCATGACTTGGAGTGTCCTGTCTGGACAAGGTCAGCTGGATGAACACTATGAAAATATGTCCTTACATGCAACCAAGACACAAAATCAATACTGAGAAACAGTCATGATAGTGTTTTCACTTACATCAGCTGCTACTTTGCCAACACTGATAGAACCTAAAATGAGGACTGTGCTGATTTAAGAAAACACAAATATGAATGAATGCATATATATATATATTCTATGTTTAAATGGGGGATTTAAGTCTGTCACTTGTCTGACGCTGGACTGAACTTTATTATAGCAGAATGGAGCAACTTTTGATGAAACTGCCACTGCAGTGATTGAAGCTGAACAGTCATGCTGATAAAAAAAAACAACATGCAAATTCAGGCACTTATTTTAAATGATGGATTGCATTTGTCAAACAGTGTCTCCATGTGTCTGTGAAGTCATTCTACTGTATTACAGACAAAAATAGCTACTGATTGGTACATTTCATTTCGTGGATGAGTTTAGAATTGGACAGATGGACAGAACAACAAATCATATCCTGCTGCTATCCTTACAAGCTGTCAGAAGTCCTTTTTACTTAATATTAATATTTTCTAAGTCGGCAAAAGTTTTAAAGTGAATTCTGAGGCTGGGGCATTTGATCAGTTGAAGTCATTTTCAAGTGCAGGATGATGATACAGACATGCACACAGGACTGTATTATTTGAATTTGCATGATTTTTTTTTTTTTTTGCATTTCTCACATGTTCTGTCCTACATACCTGGCTGCTATTGCTTTCAACAGGACTTGTGAGAAAAGATCTCTTTAATATAAAGTGGAGGGAGACTTTTTACAGCCTGAAAGCCAATAAAAGTTATTGAGTCAGTGACCATCAAACACACATCAGACTGCAGGATTCTGCTGCTTCCGATTGGGAAGCAGCAGAATCCTTTGCGGCCTGTGTGATCTGTTAAAGTGAATGTCAATAATCTCAAGCAAAGAGTGAGTTTGTATCTATTTGGATTGTTTTTAAAGGTATGAAGATGTAAAATGATCCGGTTTTCATAAAAAAGTGATCCCCATCCCTTATTAGTTCAGGTAGGCTAGTAACTAAGTCTTGGTTCTCCGTTTATTCTGGTTTTGTTCAAGTTTGTTCAGCTCTGTCTGCTCTTTTGGTTTTTGTCTCACATTCCAGGAATACAGACTTTTTCCTGCAGCCTTGCTTTGTCCTTTAAATCCTGTGATTTATCAGATTTATTTTATGGTCCTTTTAAGGGGTCTCGATCCTCACGTTGGAAACCACCGGTTTAAATGATGACTACTGTGCTGTAAAATCTTTCCCTGCCTGTTGAACATTTGCAGTAAATTAGGAGACTATGGGAATTTACACTAAAAGGTCCTCCTGTAAAACTCACATGACCGATGTTGAACTCTACAGAAAGTGTTCTGTTTTTATTTTATTTTATTAAGTTTGAAGATAAATGGCGCAGAATGAATACGTTAATTTAATTCGAGTAAAAATAATGTAGTCTCATTATGAAAACAGCGGACTGTGGGACTGTCGCTGTTAACAAACACTTCATGCTAGCAGCAAAGAACAAACTCAGGACAGGAAGTTAATCGACTTGTTCTTCAAAGTAAAACGTTGCTCCTCTACGGAAACAGCCAAACACCAGCAAGTGAGTTTAAGTTGAAAACACAGACCGGAAGTATCTGTGTTACTTGCCGCTAGCTTGCCTACAGCAGCGCTGCCAATAACCTCAAGCTGAAGGAGGGACTCCGCTCAGCGCTGCGTTGGTGGATGCTGTACAGTCACACAGGAGGACCGGGGACTTGAAGAAAAGCACTTTTCAGGATTTTCACAGACTCACAGACTGTTTTCCCACGAAGACATCACACACAAGACAACACGCCGACAAACATGAAAAACCCTCTGTACTGGGCTATGCTGGTGGGGATGAGCATCCTGCTGATGGAGCAAGGTAAGTGATATATTTTGTCATGTTTGGAGCACTTGTTCTCGTTGTCTCTGCTTCTGTTTGGATGGGACTGTTGCTCCATTTATTCTCACCCAAGTGTCCGTGTGCATGTCTCGGGCAGTGTTCGCGCCTACATTTGACATCAGGATGCTTGCCATATAAGCTGCAGCTTAAATGAAGCGATTAGTGGAGTGCAGTTGAGCTGTCTTGGTACCAGTGCTTTGACTCTCTAAGTATCTCTAAGTGGTTGCTCTGAATGTATTTTTACAGCAGCTATATTAGGCTGTGGCCATGTTCTTGTGTGATGTGGAAGTTTAAGTTTAATCCTTGTGCCAAGATGCTTCTCAGCAGTATCAGTGTTGCTTTGGTTGTGCATTTATGAATCTTGGGGGGAAAGAGAGAGAAGAGGGGAAACTAATATGCTCTTCATCACATGCTGTCTGATTAGCCTTCAGTCACATAGCTCTTATTCTAATGTACCAGCACTGTGCAATTGTCCTTTTCTTTTTGCGCTTGTGGCTCCTGCTGCCTGTGAATCATCTTGACGCGCAGTAAATCTCCCGGACTGGAGGTCTTTGCTGCAAAGTTGATTAAGTATTAGTTCTTAATCCACATTGACTGCGTGCTCAGGTCATCCAAGTTAAGCCATATTCTCCGGGCAGGCAAAGAGAGGGCTTTGCTGTTGGAAGGGAGAAGCAGTGAAGCAGCTCAGTCTTTGTGACCTTGTTTACACCTGACATTAACAATTCACCCAGTGACTAGAACTGCGGCCAGATGCAGGTGCACTGAAAAACACGCAAATTAAAACCACCTGAGGGAAATGAAGCGCACCTTTATCAGCTTTAATCAACCTATTGTGGTTAGACCTTTTTTTTCTTTAATCCCTATCCTGAGTCTACAATAAGATAGAGACTCCAGGAAAGATTAATGCGGTTAAATCCGTCTTGTCCTTTGATATTACCCCTTGAAGTCAGAAGTGAGCAAATAAATAAATAAAGGGGTGAATGGAGAAATGAATGAAGGTGATAAATCAATAGATTTATTTTACCAGCAGGCTCTTTGCTTTTTTACTGATGTGTCTTTGCCTGTGCAACCAGCATCCTGCCCAGTATGTGATGAGCAAAGCTGCTGCACAGAGAAATAAAGCAGTCTCTTATAATATATAATATATAAAAAGCTGACCTAAAGTAGATATTCTGCCTTATAATGACTTATGCCAACTCATTTAATGTTACTGTTTTTATTCCTCTTGATATGTGGGACATGGTCTTAGCACATTAAGCTCTGAATAAACTGTGGCATAGACTCTTTGCACTTTTCAACCTAATTATGTACTTGGAAATGTGTCAGTGGTAAGAAAAAGATGGAATTAATCAAGTGACTCACTCAGTTTGTGTTTTGTAGACCAGAGAGAGCTTGTTTTAACCCCCCACTTAATACAAGTCAGCAGATACTGTCACTGTTAATACCATAAATCATTAGTTATGTAGCAAGCAAGCTAGTATAGTCATTATTCTGCAGGTAAGAAGTGGTGTCAAGTGAAAAGAAAACCTGTGCATACTTAGACAACAATTTGAAAAATACACAAATTACCAGCTGAACAGGCAGCCGGGGAGGAAGCATTTTGTTTTGTGTCACATCGCTGCGCTATTAAAAATGTCTGTTTTTAATACACCGGCAGAAATTGCCCCCCCCATCCCATCCTATTTCAAGTCCAATCCATTCCCCAGACAGCACCAAAATTGTACTGAATTCATTTGCATATCAGCAGATCTCTCGCAGAATCAGAGATGCGTTCGATTAGATTAGATGAAACTTAAATGGTCCCCATGGGGAAATTGGGTCATCGCAGCAACAGAGCAGGGCACAGATAAGACTGAGGCAAATATACTGTTTTCTTTTTCCCTTAAGATAACAAATAAACAGAGCTGAAGAACATATGGAGGATAATGAATTAATGAATAAAGATAGACTAACAGGTGAGCAGAGGTCTTCTAGCTGGTAATATGACTGCATCTCTAACTCTAAGAATAAAAAGCTACAGTATATTTTATTTTAAGTAGAAGTACAGTCCATTTACTGTCCATTTAGAACAGACATATTAAGGTTGGATGACATTTTAGTGAACCTGTATGCTTTTTAATACCTGATTGAAATGAATTAGCTTTAATTTAAAAATGTAAGCCATAAAAAACTAAACCTGAAAGATTCAATTTAGGTGTGTTATGAACCTTTGTTGGCTCAGAAGGCTGAAACATTGCAGGTTTTAGTGTTGGTCTCATTGGGCCTGTAGTTACTTCTAGAATTACATTATCTAGGTGCAACTGATGTAATCTGGTACTGTTGATGTTTGTCATTTTCAACTGTCAAACATGACAGTCAGCTCAGCAGTGCTAATATTAGCTGAATGTTTAGTAGGCCTAGTGTTTTAACTCTGGGTCCAGGAATCTCCTCCATAATGGAACCAGCTATCAGACCCAACCTTCTGTCAAGTTAAGATTCCCTAAAAGTAATTATTATGAGTACATTTGCATTACCCAGTTCCAAACCCCTCTGTGTCAATATGGGCTTAGCTGCAAAGTATGCAGTCATCATTGTTTAACATGGAAGACTGCGGATCTATTTTTAAATCCGAAAGTAGCTGTTACAGTAGCTCCTCTCACAGTCTCATCTGATTATAATAACAAATGGGAGCAGCTTGCGCACATCGTGATGGTTTATGGGGGGAAACTGTTATATTTTTTGGCTGCTGTACAGAAATATGGAGAGATCCCTGCAGGTCAGAAGCAGGTGGATCAGGGTGGATGATGAGAGCAGGGTAGGATCACACGGGCAGAGAAAAACAACCTGGAGCAATTGATAGAGACAGTGTGAGACGCCTGGGCTGAGGAGCCGCGCCAGTCGGCCAGCTGAGGCTGAAGCCACTGTGGCAGGAAGAGCCAGGCATCTGGATGGGAGTCGACACGAATAAGTGCTCGAAGCGCTTCTCGGCACACCTTTAGGGGATGAGCCGCAGGCTAAAATTGCTGTGAGGCTGCGTCAGCTCAATAGAGAGGGAAAGGGTGGGAGGCTTCGTCCAAAATGAAGATCAGTTCAGTTTCCTGTTGATATGTTTTGAGCGTTATTTCTCCCTTTTTATGTTTGATATGGAAATTAAGAAACAGTTCATACACAATACATCATAGCTTCATGCTTTCCTTCAGCTTTCTCATGTGCAGTGAGAAAATATGTATGAATATGACAAGGTCAGCTGAGCAGTACCCCTCATGTGGTCTTGCATTTTTTTGTCTGCTATCTAATATATTTGGCACACACAGTTGTATGCATTCACCATGACCAAACTGATTCATGCCTGACACCAAGAGTCACACTTGAATAAAAGCTGCAGTGAAAAGAATGTGTCCGTACAGATCTTTTCATGTTTCATGGAAGGTGAGGCTGTAAAGTTCACGCACGCAGCTCAAACAAAAGAGTAATCTGCAGACGGTCCTCATATTTTTACCCGTCAATTGAATATGCATGTAACGTTCAGAGTGTTGCTTGAAACCTTGAAAGCTTCTGAACCCAACCGGTTGATCACCTTCCATGAGAGCTTGAATGAACAGACGCCAACATGTGAAGGGGTAGGACAGTCAAACGCAGACATCAGTGGGTTTTTGGGGTTTTTTTGCAAGAAGGAAAGAAGTTGCAAACAACCAAAAATCAAAAAAACCAAAGCGAAACATCCCAAAATCAAACTGCCCCAGCCGAAGCAGCACATGTTCTTTTTCCTCCCAAACAAAAGAAGAGCGTTTCTTTCTGGAGTATTAATCCAGCTTAAGATAAACACTGGTAATGAGGCAGTCTCATTGTTTAAGCGGGCTGCCTCCCTCCCTCTTTCTCTGTATGTGGCTGGGAGAAGACAGTGTTAGCTGTGTTGCCAGGATGCAGCACAAACTCTTGCGATTTCTTTTTCTTTTTTTTTTTGGTTTTGTTGGCCAAGACCCTCACAGGCCTATGTTTAGCACCCTTGTCCTCCCTCCGTCGGGCCCATGTCGGCCCAAAGACCAGAATTACGGCAGCATAGATCGGAATTTGGCGCAACAGCTGTTATTGGATGACCAGCTGAGAGAGCAGAGATGGATAGGGGTGGTGGTACCGGAGCCATGGTGTGCTCGCTGTATGCAGTCTTTTGTTAAAGACATTGAGATCATTGTTGATGGGTAGAGTGTGTTCTGTTCTTATCGCACGGCTACAGCTACTCAGTTGGGATCTCAAGGCAAAAAAAAAAGAGGCAGAGGCGTTGTGTCTGTCTCCCGGTGCACAGTCCTCCATAAAGCCTCGCAGGCACAGTGTACAGGCAGAGCAGGCAGATGGTTGACAATGGCAGGTAGATATCGCCACCTGTGTACAGTGGCGTGATATCAAAATGTGATAAATGGGCCTCATGTAAACTGAGTATGAGATGCTATTAAAGCCAGGAGGCTTCTCCACTGGAATGCAATGAGTTCAGCCTCAGACGCTCTCACACTGTTCTAAGATGTATTGATGTGTGGATTTCATCATGAAGCGTTTGGAATCTTTTGGCTGCACTGTTCATGAACTTTCCTCATCCACCTTTTCTCTCCACACATAGAGGTCCTGAGTGGCCCTCTTGCAAACAGCTTAGTTACTGTATGTATAAAGTGCTGTCAGAAAAAGAACAATCTAGTTTGAATAAATGTAAATCATTCACACTAATACAGATGCAATGTAGCAAAACACCAGGTTGTATTAATTGTTGCCGACTTTCAATTTACAGTTTTACTTTAATAAATTATTTACATTTCTGTCCACTGAATAGATGGATACTTGTGCTGTATGTCTGACATCAGTGAGCCCAGTAAAAACACCACAGCCAGCAATGACTGCAGCCTTTTTAGCACCCCAGTGGCTGTTCTAGCAGAGGACAGTGACTGCTGAACCGTGGGCTGATGTGTCCATGTGGATTGGATAGATGGATGCTTCAGTGACTCTGCTTTAGGTCTTGTGTGTCTGATGAAAATTTGGGGGGTTAGGCAGTTGAATTTTTTTACAAAACTAGAAAACTGCTTCATATGCATGATGTTTGCTATGTGTGGTGCCACGTATTAGTTTTCAGATGGTTTGGTGTCATGATTTTGTGTTAAGAGCGTGGCTCAGTTGGTTTCCTCCATTTCTTATCAACAAAGAGAACAATCGTGTGACTCGGGGGTCTGACACCCCGAGCCAATTAACAACTGTGATAATCATTTTTGTTCTGTTTGTCTGCTGGTTTTCAACAGAGAGCAAATCCCTGCATATGACTGACTAGAGTGGAGCCCTGTCTTTGTAGCTGATATGTGTTCATATTTTGCCAAATTGGCGCCATTCAAGTATACCAAATAATCTATTAGCACTTCCTGTTTGCAGTGTAGCCATGACTGTACAACCATCACTGGATCACTGTGATACTGAGGAAAACATCTTTCTTCTATAATTAAGTTGTGATTCACATCTAATGATGATATTCTCAGGAAGTGTAAATCACACTGAATCTAAAAGTGTGTGATCATGTATAATAATAAGACATGTGACTGAGTTATGATGACTCTTAGAAGGACAAAGACAGACATTTCAACACCAATAGTGGCTCACGCCTCCTGTCTGTCCTGCCTCACAGTTTGAAGTGAATGGCACTGCAATGAAAATAATTCAACAGAGTGGCTCTTTGGGACTTTTCAAATTTTATTAGACCCAACAAATAAAGTGGGTTTTATGGGTTTACAGCTGTTCCTTTTATAATGAAATAAAAAACTTCTTTTTAGGCCAGTAGTTGTCACGTGATGCAATACTGAGCATGCTCACTACACCCAAACCACCTGCACTAAAAGTAATAATAAGTGTGACTTTACCTTGTTTTTACTAGAGCTCCACTGCAGGATAAGATACAACCTGTTCCTCCTTATACACTATGAAGTTTCTATTCAGACTGATAATTACACATCTTATTTCTCCCATAATTAAATGGCAGTTAGAAAGCTCTAGTAACCATACCTCAGAGCAATAGGAAGAGGATGGAGACTCTCCTCACATTACATACTACCTGTCTCATAGCTGCAATGCATGAGTCTATTGAGTCTGCTGTAACAGGAAACATTGGTATTGCTGCCTCTTCGACATGAGTTAGAAATATATGGATATGACATCCATGAAATAAGAAAAGAACACAGGAGCAAGCAACAAAATGAACCCAGAAATGAAAGATTGATCACCAAGAGCTTTTTATACTTAAGTGTTTTTTGTTTTTTTTGTATTCTTGCTCTACAGCTTGGATGCTCTGGATATTAAACTTTTTTTTTTCAATTAAACTTCACGGTGCTTCCCTCCATGGTATAATATTAAGGAAATTAGACACGTTATGAGATGATGAGTGTCTGTAAATGACAATTGTTACTCCACAGATGTGAAATTACCACTTTGCATATTTCATGGAAGCAACAAGAAGGTCTATTTGTTCTCAGAAAAAAAAGGCAAATTGCAAATTGGAAGTAATTGTTATCCAGTTGTCTTTTTCATTCCTGTGGTGGGAAGCAATTTCTGTGTTGGATTGTGTGTCTATAGTCAGTGTTGCTTTTTTGTGTGTTCATTAGGTGCTTTCACAGGTCCATATCACAAATGATCATTTCTGGGTTTGTGAAAAGTTTGTCGTGAGAGTTTAATGGAAGCCTGATTGATTTGTTCACACTTGATTTGCACACAATCAATTTGTACCACTGGAGTTTCACTGAAGGTTCTCAGATCTGGGCCGCTTTATATACAGCATTGACAATTCAGTAGACAAAGAAGGAAAACAACAAGTCTCAGGAGATGCTGAGGAAAAACACATTTCTTGAATATAATTAGATTTCTTTTTTTTTAACTGTATACACTAGTTTTCACTCTAAATGTGTGACATGACAAAAGGCCCAAAGGTAAAAGACTACAGACAGATTCTCAGACTTTATCCCAGTGGAAACTTCTGAAATGTTGATATTTGAAATGCAGATAAACATTCTGCGGTAAATCCATCACCGGGTAGAAAATGCAGCTGGAATCAGTTCTTTGTTTATTTTTTTCGACTGTAGGTTGATGGAAATGTGCTGAATAAAGTCCTTAGCTTGCACACGGCTTCAACTTTCACTTCCTGGATATTAAATAATGCACCGTCATCAAGCAGCAGCAATACCTACAGTCACACAAAAAGTAAAGGCTGAGCTTTATTGAGAAGCTACCCCCCCACAACATAGTGTGCCAAGTCCCAGTGAAGTGGTCATGTGACTCAGTGGTCACAAGGGACATTGCCAGAGAGGGCTGATTAATAAGCAGCAGGGATAGTGACTTCAGACTGCGTCCATTCACCGAGTTGTCGTGTCTGAGGAATGCTACCTCCTTGAGAAAGTCGCAGCTCAGCACTCAGCACTGTTTGTCTCGATGTGAGCCTGCTTCACAGAAACACTGCTGGATGTATACGTGTCCTTTGGGGTGAGAGAATGCCAAAGGCTGTTTTAGCAGAGTTACACGAAGCACTCGGAGTTTCACATCCTTCTGATGTTTTTTTGACTTTTGACACAAAAGGAGGAGATTTTGTGAAGAGTTAAGACGAGCTAAAGTAAAGAGGAAACCGCTGAGAGGCAAAGCTTCCAGGTTGCCAGGCATTTCACAAGTTATTCTTATTTGTTAGGAGCATTATTTATGAAGCTGTTACAGTATATGCAGCTGCGACTTAGGGATTTTATCACCACTTTCTGCATTTTATTTGCATAATCGAACCTAGCATCTGTTATTTTAAATAATTGATGTTTTGGTGAAGCTTAAAACAGCAGATATTATCACAATTACAAAAGAACAAACCATTTTGTCTGAGCAGCCAAGAGACAGGTGCTGTGACTGAATGATTCAAATAACAAAATATTATGTCACATGCAAACATTATTAGACTTGCAGGAATCTGATGATGATACATTAGAAGCATTTATACCAAAACCAAATTTCATTTACTCGAGTGCAGCATCAGAGAGCTTTCACCAACATATTCTGGACATGGGTTCGTAAAAACTCCAGCTGTTTATATTTTTCAAGAGGCCCTAGTGTCTTTTTATGTGAGTGAAGGTTAGATTATTACTGAAGGTTGTACTGGGCCACTGTTTTTTGCATTACATTATGTTTCATGTGGAGTATTTTGGTAAGGAGTTGCTTGACCCTTGAGTGTGATTGCCTGTGTCACCACCGCCAAAATACATTCAGAGTATAGAGGTGGTGGAGCAGCTGGGAGTAGTAGATCAAACCACAGGGTTGCAGTGTTGCCTATTGGACACTGGAGCCAAAATGCACTTGTAATTTCAATTGAAGCCATAGCTGAAGCTTGCACAGTTTGAGCGTTTTTGTAGCTGCACATGAAAAACAAGGCTCTTATGCTATAAAGTGGTGTTTTTTGGAGGCATATTTTTTAGGATCCCTAAAATGAAGAAGGATGAAGCATCTGAAGCCAAGTAGACTGAGCACCCTCAGGATAATGAAATAAGTTGAAATAATAGTTGATTTGCCAAGAAACAAAAAGAGGTACAGTATCCCCTACATGAACCCTGTGATGAACAAAAGCAGCTTTCTGTCTTGTCACCTGGCTCTAATTAGTCCTTTTGTTTCCTTTTTTTTTCTCAGCTCAGTGTAACCTTGCCATGATATGTGACTTTCATTGTCTGTATTATAATCGGCTTACCCTTAGTTCTTGTGTCTAGAATGGGTAATAACAGCTTCTTATTGTGCACCGAGCATCCCTCTCCTGCCTGCACCGCTGATACAATCAACCTGTTTCTTGCTGCTGTTCTTCATCCACTTGATCGTGAAGACTTCCCAGCCTTGCAGGAGCATTTACAGTTTCCCTAAATCTTCCATATGTTCCCTTTTTTTATATCTGATTTCAAAACTCAAGGGAGGGAAACAGATATATAATTCACGTGGGCAGGCAGTATACCCACATCAATCATACGCCATCACCCGCCCAGATCCTTGACATCCACTCGGTGATAAGGAGGTCACCCGAGACTCGGCCCTGCCCTCATGCGTTAATAGCAAGGGGAGGCATCTCACAGTTGGGGGAGTTTGTGTGTACTGAGGGTGCTTAACTAGTGCAGCGGTATGGTTGTAATTTTTGGAGCAGATGGCAGAATTAGTGGTAAGCAAGCACATGGTCTGTGGAATAATCTGTGTGCAATTATTGAGGGCTTGCCTGGGCATTTGTGTGAAGCATGAGAGATAATATTTCAATTAGTGCTATCATTGATTGTGTGCTGGAAGCCCCTTGGCAAAGGCCTTTGTGGTGGCAGTCTGGGAGAGTGTTAATAGAAAACATTTGAGCCTCCTGAGAGCAGGAATCTTCATTAAAGATATAGTTGTCATTTTCTCCCTTCTCTTTAAAAACCTTTTATAGTTGAACTAAAAAGTTGTTTGGTAGACTCAGAAACTGCGAGGAGCTGATAGATGATATGTAACTTTACCTGTACAGAAAGTTGGATGTATTTATTACAAATGTCCCACTGGGGGAGGACGGAGTGTGCAGGTTTTTATTCAAATCATTCCCCTAACCTTGTTGATTGATGAATGCAAAGTTAGTTAGATCGATACGGCTGATATAACATAAAACGCCCCAGAAAGGACCTACAGGCTCTCACGGTGTCAAAAAGAGCCAATAAGAAAGACAGCAGAGAGGAGTTATGAGCCTTATGAAGCTTTTTGTATTTCTGTTTGTTGTTCACGACAGCATGAATTTGCAGGTCCACGTTCAGGATATGTGAACTCATGAATATTTAACCAGGATTTTCCACATTATGGATGTTATGACAGTCATGCTTTAGTCTTGAGTGATTCAGTGGAAGAAACAAAGCACATGGCACCGATAGACCCTCCCTGTATTCATGAATATTTATGAACCATCAGTTGGCCAAGGAGACTTGCTGTATTACAGGGTAGATTGAGTGACTTGATGAGTTTACATCCTCGTCTCGTATCTGAGAAATGTTGCTTCTTGGCATCTGGGCTGGTGTGTTGCGGGTTGCAAGTGTGTACTTCAGTAGCGTTATAATTGCAATCACATCAGCAGCAGCTGTCTAAGATGAACCCTGATGCCATTTAACAGGTTGATTAGAGCGCACGCATGGAGCTCAGTCAATGTGCTGCTTTCACTGTGTTTGGGCTTCCTGGTGGTAAAGCATCACTGATGACCAACAGCAGGCTTCATGTACCTGACTGTGCTGCAGCTGCTCTCATTCACTTCTCTTTATCATTTTGACGTGTTTTTTTTCCTTCAGTTTTTAAACAAATGTCACAAACTGCTGTCTACAATCTAGTCTTGGAGAATGAAATAATTAAAACGCAATATGTTGTATTTGTTATAAAGATGTTATGTTTGATAAGAATTATTAGTTATTTAAATATCTTATATCTGTTTGCTTAGATTGTCTTTCTCAGCTTTTCCAAATATTTCTTAATATACTGCAAGCATGGAGTGTCTATGAATAACAAGCATCTTTACTCGTGGAAAAAATAGAACAAGATATCATTAGTGTGTGCAGTGAGACTGTGAGAACAAACTTGGCGGGAAAAGTTTAATACGACTGTTGTTTAAGGACTTCATTTACAACCTAATTCTCTACAAAGCTCTTTGCATTATTTCAGACATTACAGTGCTCATTAAATTTCATGGAAGCTTATGTAGGCCTGCCTTATAATTAATGTTCAACGCTTGAGTGGCAATCTTAATAGTCTTTTAAATGGTCAATACAAAAATGAATGTTTCTCATTAATCAAAATCCCTTTGCTGTGATTTCTGCTAAGCCATTTTCCTATTGCCTCGCTGACACACAATTCATTTAGGTCAAAAAGCCATTGTCCTAAATTTAACAAATCACAACAAATCCTCATTAAAAAAATGACAGCGTACGTCTCAAATTTCGGCTGGAAAAAAACAGCCTATAGTTACAAAAAATACTTTGTTAGGGTTAGAGAAAGATCACTTGTGGTTTATACTATTTACACTTTATACTTTAAGTTATGCAACCTTTGTTGTCATGGCAACAGTAAACACTAACTCATGGTTGGAAACATGACACTTCTCTCCATCCATCCATCCATCCATCCATCCATCCATCCACCCAACCCGCCTCATCTCACCTTATATTTACATCATCTGACCCGTGTCACTTCCCTAGAGCTTAATTACGGCAGCCTCAGAAGGTGTAAGCATAACTGTAGGTTGTTTTTAGAGTTTTGAATGTTTGACCTATACTACTATTGTTCTTGTGAGGACAGGCTGAAATATCACTTTGTTTTTCCCCCATCATGATGTGGAGATCTTTTGGGGATTAGAAACTTTCTCTGAAAAGTATGCTTTCATGTTAATGATCAAGCCCTGCTTTAACAAAGCCTGCAGGAATCCAGCAATTGCAAATGGGGAGTATAATTAAGATGGCCATAAAATGAGTGGCTACTTGGTGATGCTGCCCTGAACCAAGAAGAACACAGTCAATAAATTTTAGGGTGATAGTGTTTATGCAAACTGCCTATTATTCCACCTGATAGAAGTAAAAGAATCATAAACGAAAACCCAACCAATGAAAAAGAACAGCTAAAAGTTTTATTACAAGTACAAGTCATTGCCCTTGCTAATTGGGGAAGATATGTAGCCAGTTAAGCAGTTGTATTATGGTGGAAAAACAGACACAGCGTGGTACACATCTGTACACCAACAATGCATTAGTAGCTATTAGTCTAAAATATAACAAAGCCACTCGCAGGATGACTTAGTCATTATTCTATTCAGTTGTAAACTTCTGAACCTGTAGCAGCCTCCATTGTACAATACACACAATAAGAAGGACCGGGGGTCAGGAATAGAGCTTCATTCTCAATGATGGCTTGTATCATCAGTCAAGGAGCTGCTGGTTCAATCCAAGTTCAGTCAAAGCATTTGTCCTCCTCTGCTGTGTCACTGTACAACGATCAGCACAGAAAAACAGCATGGCACCTTCCAAAGCTTTGTCTGCAAACCTAACCTACCCCCCCCCCCCCCACCCCCCCCACCCCCTCCCGGAATATATACATTGAATGTTGGGCATCGACCCAAATTGAATCTACTTGGAAAAGTCTTTAGTCAGTAATGACTACAGGCCCTGTAAAACAACAACCATGTAATGTGGTTATGTAAGTTAAGAATACAGTTACTGACAATCCACTTAAAGATCCCATCCAGACATGTTTTAACTAATCAGCCAATACAGTAATGTATATCATCTGATATTAGCTTATTGCAAATATTTTGCCTCTGTGTATGTGTTTCAGTACAGAAATGCCAAACTAGGTTAAAGGTCATTTATAAACAGTGTAACCATTACTTTGATCAGCTGATATATAATTGTAAGATTACAGTGTCCCAAACATTTATAGTACAGTATATTGGACTTTGACTCAGATACACACACATTGCTGTCTTGTGTGTATGTAACAGACAGGTTTTAAGCTTGCAAAATGGACAGTTTTAGAAGAATGAACCATCATTCTTCTAAAACTGTAACATAAAAAAATCATTCTAATCTCATATCTAAAACATCTCAGTTTGATGAAGGGGAATGCTCTTTGATTTAAAAGCAGGCTGTTAGATAATAGGAAAGACTCAAGTACCTGAATGATAACTTTTGTTAACATGACTTCAGATGGATCTCAATCACTAAAGACTGAAGGACACTGCAAATGTACAATTCTTAGCAATTCTCAACTCCGACTCCAACAATGAAACTGAAATCAGAATATTATTTTCCACCATTGTGCTCTTGTAGGTTATAGGTGAAAAAAATAGGCATATAAAGATTTGACCTATATTAACATAATGTTACAGGTTGTCTTACATAAATTGAACGATTCCTAATAATGTGCAACGTGTCAAAGTGAAACCATATCATCAGTTCTGATGCCTGTTTGCAAGCCTGCGCTGCTATATTTAATATAAACCCGAGTTTTGGGTGGCAGAGCCTGCAGAGATAAAAGCTGTGCAGAACACACAATGTCTTTCATCCATTTTACTGGAATGCATCACCATTTGAGCTTGTTTTGGTGAGAAAGAATGTCTAATTTACATAAATGTCAGGTCCGTGGTGCTGGAACAAACACACTGACTCTGCTGTGTGTTTCTAGTAGTGCTGGCATGTTGCTATGGCATGCTCTTGAGTCATACAGGATATAATGAAATGTGGCAATTATCTATGCTGGCTGTTGTGTAAGTAATGTAAAAAGTCAACATACCTGAGGAGTGATGTGACATTCTGGCAGCTCTCATTGTGGTTTATATTAGATCCACTCACCCACTCATTTTCTGCCTGATAATGCAAACATTTCAGCCATAGCCACATCATTGCAGCTCAGGTGAAACCTCAGGCAGCCGCAGAAACATAAAAAGGATGTGAGCTACTTTATTTGGTAAGACTTTAACTTTGAGGCCGGTTTTATAATTTATATATACAAAACATTCAAAATACAGTTAGGAATCTGTGTTGGCAATTTATTTTCATGAAGGGAGGGATGAACGACCATGGAAATGATACAGAGGGTGGTAAAAAATGCTCAGATGAGAAATTCAAAATATCCCCATCATCTAATCTCGCTCAGACTTTTTGATTATGCTGTTTACTGTAAGAGCTCAAGCTTAATGCAATACGCTGCGACGGTGCCGTTTGCTCTCCTGCACAGTAATTGGTAGTGTTAGTGTCTCATGCAGTACAGTGTTGTCAGCGCACCCGAACTGAGGCCTTTGATGCAAGATGTTTTAAGTCAAGACTGCTAAAAACAAACCTGCCACAGCCAAAGAGAGCGTGTCTTCAACCGAACTCTGGTCTGTGACTCACGTGCAAATCTGTCACACACACACACACGCACACGCACACACACATATATACACATTCAACCATGAAGCTCTGCAGATATTATGAAGAGCAACGTATTTATGTTAACACGTGTAATAGTATATGTTATAGGGATAAAAGTTGTAGTTTTTACCTGGTGTGATGACAGTTATTTGTGATGTTGGACTGTATGAGCCTGTGTGTAGAGCTGAAACATTAACCCTTTACTCCACTCTAAAGTGGTTCCTGAAGGGGGTTTTAACTATTATTCCATCCATAAGTGACACAATAACAGAATGCATGACTATCTTATCATGGGTTTCAAACATGTTAGTTAATAAAACTTCTAAAAGTAAAAATCCTTGCGATAAAATCTCATTAAATGGGGGGTCTGTGGTTTAATTCATGTCAGTTCAAGGTTCCATGATGTGAAAAAGTTTGAGAATTAAAGAAAGAGGTTGATGTTGAAGTTGATGATTCAGTTATGTATCACGCAAAAATGTCAAACATTCTCTAGTTCTAGTATCTTAAATGTGTGGAATCTGCTTTTCTCTGTTACAGTGTATCTGTGCATAATGTGTAGTGAGGTACAGACCAGAGGGAGCTAATTCTTCTTTTAATCACATTTTTCAAAACACAGCGTACCATCTAACATTGATATATAATGTGAATTAATTGCTTATTTCAATAACTTAATTAAAACTTTTAAATTATTCTATCATGTGATCAACACTTCTTACAGTTTACCAAGACTGAAAAGACCAAGAATTGGAAAAATGGACTTCTTTGTGGACAAGAATAAAAATGAAATCAAATGAAATGTCCTAATCGTGCACTCTCTTTTTCCTTCAGTGTGTCTCTGCTCGAGTAGGTCAATGGATGTGTCCTTATTTGAAAAATCATCAGAGACACCATTGTCTCAGTGTAGTAGTGTGGAATCCTAAGCAGCTGGCCACACACCGCTCACAACGTTCCCTCACAATGTTTTCACCACTAGCCTTCCAGTTCCAGTTTTAGTCGACTGTATCCAAAAACAGTATTGGCACGTGCAGTCCAATATAAAGCACAACCCAACTCCTGTGACATATGTGACATAGTAGTCATCCTACTAGTAGTCTCTTAATGCTTTACAACTTGTCCCAGAAATCTAAGTGTATAGGTTGTGTTGTAGTGAGCATGTGGTTGAGAGAGAGAGAAGTTAGCAGTAATGATATAGTTGTGTGTGTATAGTTTAGGCTACTTCAGTGAATACATGCTGTAAATGACATAATATGATATAGTTTGTTGAGATTTCATGTTACATTGTGTTAGAATATGGGTTGCTATAATCCAACAGATGACGCTGTACATTACATGTTTTATAATTGTATAGGCCTGGTGAGCTGCCAGGCCAAGAGAGAGAGAGAGAGAGAAAGAAAGAGTGTGTGTCTGTCTGTCTGTCTGTCTGTCTGTCTGTCTGTCTGTCTGTCTGTCTGTGTGTGTGTGTGTGTGTGTGTGTGTGTGTGTGTGTGTGTGTGTGTGTGTGTGTGTGTGTGTGTGTGTGTGTGTGTGAGAGGCTGCAGTGACTGTCCAAGAGCAGGCAGAGAGCGGGAGAGTTTCTGCTCACTAACTGCTACAGTAGGTGTGTTTACAGCAGAGAGCAGGAGAGAGGACAGACGTCTCACTCTGCTGCTCTGTGCTGAGACTGCTGCTGTAGTCGCTCACTTAAGCTTAGAATTGTAGCATCTGTCGTGTCACTTAGTATTAATAATAACATGTTTAGTATTTTACAAACTGGGTATTTTTTCTTTGATGAATGTGGGCACTGATATGCAAAAATGAATTTACAACCCTGTATTTGAACATAAGAAAGTAAAGATCAGTTACCTCTGACATGTAACCTGTACTTCTGTGTCTCGTATCAGCCAGGCTTCAAGAATGCTGTTAAAAAAATAAAGCAATACACATTCAACCAGTTTCTGAAAATAAGAATGAAGACTGTCAAGAGCAAAGGCTGGCTGACATCAGTGAACTTTTACTCACCAGTCAACCAGCTCTGCTTCATTAATTCTTCCTTTTTTCCTCTTCACAGTATTTTTGACTTCACATTACAAGCATTTTTTTATATTTCATATCCAACTTCCTGTACTTGATTCATACCTGAAGAATAATGTGTTCTCTTTTCAGTTTTTGCCATGAATATATTTAATAGAATTTTGAACCAATATCTTATTTATGTTCACCTTTCAGTAACTGAATTCTTATTTCAAAGTCACATGAATGACTTCTGTGAGAACTGAGAGATGAGTTGTCTCTCCTAAATGGGTGACTTGGACTATTTGGTCATGTAGCAGACGCAATCTGAAATCCATCCTCAAATATTGGCCTCCAACTGCTCCACCTCCTCCTCTGGCTTACCTGGAGCCATCTGTCGAGGTAGCAAAAGACCACTAAGAGACTCTTGCTTGCAGCCTGCCTTCTCTTTCATCTCTTTGTTGTTGAGTATATTAATTGCTCACTGTGCACTAACATACCCAGTGTGATGCAGATACTTTGGTTTTCCCCAAATCTCCAATCTCTTCTCCATTTCTTAACTACTTAATTAAGTTGGTAGCTTGGAATGAGAACAGGAGAGTTTTTGGAACAGCATGAATTCTGACCGATTAATGCTGAGTGTGTGTGTGTGTGTGTGTGTGTGTGTATTCTGCTCGTGGCATGATTTCTGATGTACATAAATGCAGGATATTTCTGTAGATGAAATATTGCCGACAGCAATGATACAGCAACAGGATTTTCACATCTTGACCTTGAGGGTTTTTCTTTCTTGCAGTTTTCTGTCTTTTTGTTAGGATGAAGCAAAAAATGTAATTTAGCAGGGTAATGCATTACATCATATAGTGGCTATAGAGGCTCAAAGACATGACAAGTGCCCTTCTTGGCCAAAAACGTTAGGGATGCAACTAATGATTATCATAATTATCAGTTAAATCTTAATTATCTGTGATTTATTGTTCATTCAATGAAAAATGGCCCATGGCGATGTCTTCAGATTTCTGTTTTGCTCAATTACCAGTCCACATGATTCATTTACAGTGAAATACAGACAGTGATAACAGAAAATAAGCAAAATTACACTTGAAAAGCTGGAACCAGCAAAGAGAAATATGCTTGTTTGTTTTCCTGTCAAGACTTGGCAAGATGTGGAGATTGATACCACTCTCACTTCTGTACACTAAATACAGTATGAGTACAGCCAGCAGGCGTTTTTAGTGCAGTTTAAAAAAACAAGACTGGAAACTGTGAGCCTGCTCTGTCCAAAGGCAACAGGGGTACTGTTTGGTGTATTAAGTGTTGGACAGAAGCAGGCTAGCTGTATTTAGTGTATGTGTAAGATAAATAATTTAGATTTCCTGTCACATACTGGAGGAGCAGTATCTGGGCTTCACATAATATCTAGCCTCTCTGTAGCCTTCCTCTTACATATATGATTATTATTCAAGTTATTAGATGAGAAACATTGCAAGAGCATCTTACATTATATAATACTTATGTGGTGAACTTTATCACCCTCCGAGTGAATAAGAATGGACTAATTAAGGACCAAGTCAACGCTCTTTTTAGTTTTCTTTATTGCCAATAGTGGAGACAGAACTCTATCAAATCTGAGGCTGCTGAGGTGTCCCTGGTCAAAATGGAGCCTTCCTTTCTGTCTCTCTCGTTCTCTTACGTGTACAATCTTTTTATACTGAAGTTACACCCCATCAATGTATACATTTTCCCAGACATGAGCACTCTGCTTCTCATCTGCCTGTTTCATCAACTGAGGCCTGTGTAGCTTCATTTATCAGCAACATAACTAATATATTAGCTAGCTAACATTATTACACACCAGTATTAGACAGTATGAAACACTGGTTACAAGTTGTGTTTGATTATTTACCTTCACGCTCCTGTCTGTCCTTTTAATTCCTTCAAAGTTCACCTGAACTGCTCAGCATCAGGACAATGACTGCAACATTTTGCAGAGACATTTTACATTTGTATTAATGAGGGCTCTTCCTGCTATGCTGGGAACTTACTTCCGCTTTCCCCCTCACTATCCCTGCATGTGAAGATGAAGACTAGCAAATTCAAACCAGAGCATATTTGACTTTGAAAAACATCCAACTGATCGGTGTAGGTCTGCTATTTTTGTTGTTGCCGCTGCTGCTGTTTTTCTTACAATTGTGATTGCCTCAAGGCCAATAAAACTCCTGTTTAATGAGCGATGATGTCATTGTATTCAGTGCAGACATCAGCAGTTGAGTTGAGAAAAAGCACACTCTTCCCCCTCCTTTCTTTGCTATTTCTTATCATAATAGAGGTGATTTGCTTAGTGGAGCAGTTATAGTTGATGAGCACATTTGCCTGAAACAAAGGCTATTATGCATGTCTGTTTTGTTCTTAATTTGTTTCTATCAGTCAGGTAATCAAAACTGAACACTGTGTGTGTGTGTGTGTTTGACTCCAAGGTCTTACTGTGTGTCATGTTTTGAGGCAGTTTTCTGCTTCTATAATTTCTTTAACAAGTATTCATGGTTACACTATTGAAACTGTTAAACACTAATTTTATAATATTGCATAATAGACATCATGCTCATAGTTGCTTAATGCTAATTGTTGACTCTCTCTCTCTCTCTCTCTGTGTGTGTGTGTGTGTGTGTGTGTGTGTTGGCAAAGGTTAATGTAGCCTTACAAATGAAGCTTCATATTGAGTGTTGCACATTGTTTACAGGCAGCTCCCTCTAAAGAGCCACACACAGAAAGAGAGGAAGCTAAAGGAAGTGTGTCAACGCTGCTTTCAGAGATGCAGCCGGCCAACAGCTGACTGAAATATCCAGCAGACACACATATTACACATATTATCTCGACTGAGACATATTATCAACTTCATTCAAATTGTGTGCTATTTTAACAACAATACTTTTTCAATGTGATGATGAGTGAAATAATCTAGGAACATAATGTACCTCTTCGGATAAGCTTTTCACTGAAGTTGATGAGTTAAAATAGCACACACGTATATTTGTGTGTGTGTGTGTGTGTGTGTGTGTGTGTGTGTGTGTGTGTGCACATGTGTGTATTCCCATGCCTTCCCAGTTGCGTGTATGGGGGCTTGAATGAGTCACAGAGGACAAGACGTATGTGCATGTGTGAGTCCTAATACTCAAGAGTGTGTGTGTGTGTGTGTGTGTGTGTGTGTGTGTGTGCACATCCTGCAGCTGCTTGTGCATGGGATTATTTTGAAGTGATTTGTAATGCTATAACGCTGTAATGTGCTGCTAGATGGCGTGAACATAACTATGGTTTGTATTTTTTTTAGTCTGAATTTTAAATCCTTTAATTGTGAAGATGTATTGTAGCACACATGTACAACTGCTCAAACTCCATGTGACTACTGACTGACTACTATGCAGTAGAATATTCTGGGATTATTTCAGAGATGTACAATAAAGGATTTACAGACTAGTGTGATGGGTACGAGGGACTGAGCACATACAAAGCAAAAGCTCTCGTCTCTCTCTTCGTCACTCTCTTGAGGAATCCCCGGATTTCTTACTGAAAGCGAGGAGAAAAAAAAAAGATATAGCTGATCCAGTAATTTATTCACAAGGATATTTAAAGTAACTTACAGAAATGGCTGATGCAGAATCCGACTTGAACTTTCTCAGATTGGGACAGTCATATCCTTGAGGCTAGCCTGAGGCGATTCGGAAGGCCATGAATTGGTAATGCCCTCTGGGAAGCTGGACACCAGCCAGTACCAGCCATGATTGTTTTTTCTGTCCATGTCCCATACAGCATGGGAAAAATGCTTAGGTGCTTGCATTTTATGTGTTCATCTAAGTCATTATTGGAGACTGTCAGACACCTGTTTGCGCTCATGGTAACAACTTTGTGGCTGTGTTAAGGCTGATTGGCTCAAGGTGTGTGAGCGTGCCTGATTTCCTCCCACAATATGCTTGCACTCCTATGTCTCCATATCAGCAACTGTCAGCTGAAACCCATTCAGAGAGGCACATAGTCTTATCATAAATGGTGTAATGCATCCTCATGGTGCATGCTTTTTGTGCCGCTTTCTACCCGCTTGTTGTATGCACTCCCACGAAGAGCAGATACGGTGGACAAGTTCATTGGTATGTACATGGTGTTCTAAAATAAGGCAGGCCCACACTGGGATCATCAATAGGCTGACACAGTGTTGTGGTGTTGGAACGGAGAGGTTAAAATAATATCTAAATCTGGAAATTCTGGGAAGTGTGAGAAATGAATCACTCTTGTCTCATAGCATTTTCTACAGCACCTCTTTGAAAATCCTAACACGCTGTATCTCTCTCGCCAGATGGCGGGCCTCTTGGAAGTTGTTTTCGCAGGGGTTCTTTTTGCTCTACAACTAGGTACCACAAGCACTGGGAAATAATATTGCTATTAGTATGCAAAGAGATGCTAAGGCCTTCTTTTTTTCATAAACCTTGGGCTCGTTTGCTTTGACTCATTGTCAGATTTTTTGCCTTACTGAGGTGGGTAATTCAAATGAGGCCTTCTTGTGGGACAAAAAACGGCAACATTAAAATCAATACTGTATAATATCTGCAGATATTGCGGTCCTACTGTTTGTATTGTATCTAGCATCCCAGGAGACTTATACATTCAATGTGAAATATGCAGCGTGTGACAGTGTCATTTATACAAAATTATTGGAATTAGGAGGCAAGAAGCAACGTTCGATATCAATTTTTAAGAGCCTGTATATGGAAATGTATTTCTTGTAACAAGTTCTGAGACAGACTTTTTATATATAGAAGAAATAGAGAAGAAAATTTCATCTCAATACTATTATCTTATTTTTCTAGTAACATGACTCAATGTCAAGTCAGTCAGAAGCTGCAGAAACAAGGTTACACATGAAGAAAAAAGGACAGGGACAATAATAAAGTGAGTAAGTGGGAGATTACACCAAGAAACCAATATCATGGTCAACAAACGTGAAGCCATTATGTGGAGGTCTGTGTTACGTTGTCATAGTTAAGGTCATCTCTACTTCTCAGAGGGCAAGTAAACTCCAATAAATGCTCTATAACATTTCTGAGAGACTGCCTTCAACTTATGGTTAGCAGTTTCTACAAACACAATAAGCTTCTGCACAAGGACAAGAGTTAATGTGCAAATGCTACAATAAGCATGAAAATACATTACATGCCTCAGCAACCTTACAACCTTACATATTCCATATCTTTTAGACTAAAGGTTGATCTATTTTTGGAAGCACAACCTGAACAGAAACTGTGGTTTAGATGGAACGTCTATTTCTCAGCAGTGTAACCACGCTGTCCCTTGTCTTATCTTCGTCCCTGTGTTTTCTGTCACAGTCTACTGTCACATATCAAATAAAGTTAAAATTGACAAAAAGGAATGTTACAAATGCATCACAGTCCCTCTTGTTAGTTTCTGTGTGACGGGGGATTGGCATGTAGCACTTCCTGACATGTGACAACAGATGGACAAAGAGACTTTCCCAGCTTTCTTTTTATACCCAACTCCCATATTTTAGTACTTCACAATGAATATCATCACATAGCACATCAACATCAACATCCCATTTATTCTTGGTCAGTAGTACAATTAGTAGTAAATAATGTAATATGAGTCATTCATTTGGTCCCACAAGTTTTTTTGCTGTTGTTTTTGTTGTTGTTTTTTAAACTGAGAACACCTACATTTAATTGATTGTGACATTAAATATCCTATTCAGCAGATTTTAGTTTATAAATACTCTGTTGGATGCTCACTTACAGTAGCTGTGGCCCAGTAAATGAATGGGAATAATCAGAGCCATTGCCCTTGAGGAGACCAGTGCTTGAAGATCCCTCAGACAGGCTTATTATTAGGCCCAGACGTGGACATGTTTGACCTTTTTAGACACTCCACCCTGAGCAAAAGGAGGACGTCATTAGGAAACTCAAGGTCAGAACAGGTGGACTACAATCAGGTAATGATAGGGGAGCCTTCATACTTGTCTCTTGAAGAGCTGGTCTCGAAAAGTATTTAATGTGCTCTATTTATTGAGACTACTTTCCTCATATCAGGCAATTTCATTGTCCCTCATCGCTCAGACAGCTGCCTCTGTGTTGTAGCTTTGAATGTTTAGTCTATTAAGCAGAAGCTGAATGAATTGTGCTCTAATCATCGATTTTACTTGTACTTTGTGATGGCTTCATATAACAAGCAACGATTAGGCATGCCAATATAAAGGCATAGGGGAATAAATATGCGTTATGTGCTGTGTGCATTAACCAGTGATTGCCTTGTGATTTCATAGCCTTTAATTATACATTGTGCAGTAGAGGATACAAAAAACAAATCAACAATATATTAATATTTCAATTCACTTGACTTTGGAAAACCAAACCTGACAGTAAAGTTACATTTACATTCAGTGGTGGTATCACCAGTCTTAAGACAGGGCTTTTAATTTGAAATTGTGCCAAATTTCCATTTAGATTTAATTTATTCAGCAAATACAACAAATGCGAAAAAAAAGGATTCAGTGTGAGACATCATCAGCATTGCAAATTTAAATTCATGCAACACAAATAAAGTCTCTCCTGGTTCTAATTTCTCTCACCATGCAAACTGAGCATTTAGCTCCAGCCTGGACTGCTGCACGTTTCCACTCATTGTGTCTATTTAAAATTTCCTGTTTGTTAAAAACACATGGGGCACTTGTGAGAAATGATGGCTATAATTGTAATATTTTTAGTTTTATGGGGTTTTAGTGTGGGTTTGGTGTGGAGTTAGGGTGTTTGCATGTGCTTAACTAAGCCAAGCAAGTTAGTTGTAAAGTTAATTAACAGTAACTCCTAAGTGGTTGTGATTTTAAATCCCCCACAAACCCCCCGCAGCAAGCCGGAGGGGAGGCTTGCGATTAGGATTTCTCTTAAGTGGCTCGCCCGCCTATGTGCTCACATGAATCACTGTATCATTTTGGCTTTTACATCAAATCCTACACAGGCTAAACTATGCAGGGGCAAGTCTGCATTACTGAAATCATATTTTAGGCTCAGGAAAGTCATATCCTCTTTCCAGTTATGATGTGGTCGTCCAGCACAGCCAGTGCATGTTATTGGTGATGCTGGACCCTCTCGCAGTGAATTTGTAAAGTCATGTCACAGGCTTCCATCAAGGGGATAAAGTAGAAGTGGCTTTAGTGTAGTGCCTGGCAACCAATCACTCCTCTGTCTGTTTTCCGGCTCAAGCCAGAGGTGGAAGCTTGGCCATCAATATTCTCTCTCCCTTCTGTGCCCCCCCCCCCCCTTTCAGTCTTGTCCCAGACAGACAATTGCTTTATTAGATAAGGAGCAGTGGACCCACCAGTTCTAATGCTGTGCCTTGTTCAGAGTGGAAAATCGCATATATTCCCACTTCTACGGTTTCAGGTCAGCAAGCTTTGAAAACCTGTGAATAAAAATGCTGTGCTGCATGTTGCTGTTAGCAGCTTCACATTTGAATACAAATATTCAAGTTTTATTTTTGATTTGGATTTCATATGTCTCGAAAATGTTTTGATAGCAATGGGCACTTTTTATAAGCAAATACAGCATTTGATACATAATGGATATGATGGAAAGTTATTTATTCAGCCGGGCAGCATGGTTCCACATTCTCCATCATGTTTTCTTGAACTTGTTTTGTGACAGTATCATTGTTACTTTGTCAAAATACACACATTTTTACAGATACAAGAATACTTTACATTGATATTACTGTATTTCCTCTAATAGTGACTGGTATTCAATTAAAAGCCAGTCTCCAGTAATGGATGGGGGTGTAGTTGACATCAACAAATAAATCCCAGATCCAAAAAGAGGCCAGTTATATAATATGCATCCCACTTAAACCTGCAGCACCTGAATCCCCCTTCTGACCAATGCTTACATCATAGACCACTCTGTCAGGTTGCTGCTGTTGTGGCTGTGAAACAGTGAGTAGTAATGATGAATAATTATAATGACATTATTGTATGCCCATTCAAGTTTGATGAGGGTTAACCACAAGTTAGCTCGTTAGTAGATTTTGTGGGCAGAAGTCTGTGGTGCAGATTACCATAATTACCAGTAATGCAGTAACTATTTTACAGAGTAAATGGCAACAGATCACAAAACATGGAGGCTTCATACTAAAATATCATACAGACAGAATTATAAATAAAGATAAATGGACTGTACTTATATAGCACTTTTTCAGTAGTTATGACCACTCAAAGTGCTTTTACATTACATGTCACATTCACCCATTCACACACATTCACACACTGATGACAGGAGCTACCACACAGGGTGCCAACCTGCTCATCAGAAGGAAGCTAACCAATCATACACATTCATATGTGTATGAATGTGTGCACCTTTGGCACAGCAATTTGCAGCAACGGGAGCAATCTGGGGTTAAGTATCTTGCCCAAGGACAACATGTGGACTGGAGGAGCCGGGAATTGAACCGTCAATCTTCCAATTGGTGGACGACTGCTCCACAGTCGCCTCTCTCACAGTAAAGGCAGAAACTAAAACTAAAGTACTTGCACACTCTAACTCTTATTGTACATGTAGTACAGATTTAATAAAGTATAGATTTTTACTGGTATATCAGAATTCTTTGGTTAAAACTTAATTCTACATTGTTTATCTCAAGTTTATTTGAAGGATGAAATTGATTGAAATTTTGACAGACTCATTTTGCCCAAAGCGATTTTGACAAGTAATTGGCATCTTTGAATTATACGATTCTCTAATTTTATGACCTCTTCCTCTCTGCATTTGTAAATAGGTCTGTTCTGTCAGTTTCTGACTTTTAATTAAAGCAACAACGTTGTTGTTAATCTTGTGGCAATGAAACAGTTGAGCCTCTTCACTAATTTTAAGATGATGTTAGATATTGGCATAACTATAAGTCAGTGTAATGATGTTTTTCTACCATGTATGACACATAATATTTTTATCTTCGAGTGTAGGGAAGGAGGGGGGGGGGGATTTTCAGGAGCCCTCGGCCAACTTGAGCTGTATTTTTAAGTTAAAAAGTGGTACGAGATGTCACTTGAAGTATCCACGCAGGCTGAGGTAATGTCATGTTAGAATCAACAGATTATCTTGTTTAGATAGAGGCGGGAGAATGCAGGGGAGAGAAAGCCAGCTTGTTTTTCTGTTGGTAATTACAATCTCAGCACCAGATCAATCCTGCTATCTCACGCACTCTGCTGAAAATATCTCTAAAATAGGTCTCCCAGTCCTGAAAATGAGACACTGGAGATTCTAGCATTGGTGTTGATATTTTGTTTAGCAAGTGCAAGTTTTAAATAATGATATAATAAAGCATAATCAGCAGGAATTCCTTGCTTGCTGAATTCCCAGACTGAGATTGTTGTATGTGAAAACCGATTGAAGTATGAAGTACAAAAACACTGTAGCCTCTTTGTCATATTTGAAATACTATCTTTCATTTCACGATGCCAAATAGTGATGTGAACTACATAATATAGTTCCATTATGTTCTAAAATGCACATGCTGTCTTTGTCAAGCCTGAATAGAAAACCTGCTGTTCTCTTTTCTTCTTCTTGGGCTTGGAGAGCTTTGTTCTACTTGTTTTTCCCAACTGTTGTTGCGTTCTGGCCCTTCCACACATACACACAAAATGCTCTTTTCAGGTCAGATGAGAACTGAAACAGTGTGTTGCCTAATCAGGTGTTAAGTTACACTGTCTCTGCTTGTCAAGGAAAAGGCTTAAAATATGGATTTATAATAGGATGTTGCTGCCATGCATATCCACAGTGGACAAAGCTGGTCAGTGAAGCGATGGTTTAGGTCGCATACACAAGTCATGAATACACTGGGCAATTAAAAAAATTGGGGTGGCAGTTGGACATAAGGCACAGGAGTTTTTCATCCGTCTCTCCGTTAATCCAGTGTTTTCCACTTTCTGCCCAACACAAAAGAGTCTCACAAAGCAGTGCAGCATTCCAAGGATCAACAATAAACGTGTCAAACGTGCAGAATGGTAAACACAGTCCTCATCAGGCCTGGATCCTGAAGGTTGGTACTTTTTCATTGCTGAGGGTACCAGATCGATATCACCAATTATCAGACCATGTTGAGGTAAACGGTGCCAGCAACATCCCAGAGTTTCTCCATTTCCAACACAGCTAAAAGTAACTCAGTAAGCACTTGCTCTTCAGGAGAGGTATTTTGTCATTTAGCCAAGGTGTAGACTTTTCTCTCCTGCGTTTTTCTCCAATTTTTTACCCTTTTGTGAAGTGTTTTAAAAAAAATAATGAAATAAGGATATCTCCTTCTCTCCTAGGGTTACTGAATATGACTGCCGTACTTCACAAACATCGTGTTGATACAGGAAATGAAACAATCGAGATGATAAGCACCCCTGGTTCTTACAGAAGCAGGAACAGACATAATTGAATTTGGAAAGAAATGTGAAGGGCACTTCTAACGCCATTCAAAAAAACAAAACAAACCAAAACAAAAAACCGATGTATTCTACTGTATGAAGCCAGTATATTTATCCCTTCTTTGGTAAAAATGTTTTTAATTTAAGAACATAGATTCATACTGGTAATTAATGCTGTGATAAATTAAAACATGCTCCTGTCAGTATCTGTTGTTTTCTAGGAATGTATTTCATGTTTTAGGCTGAAGGAGAAAAGACTCAGGTCATTATGTGAGTTCTGAGTAAAAGAGAAAGAAAGAATGAAATAAAAGGAATCCTCAAAATAACAAAGCAGTAAAAAGTCACAAGGTTGGGAGACTGGGGACAACTCATTTAGTTTTAGTTCAAATTATAATTATATATTATATATGTGGACATAGCTACAGACAAACATCTGCTAGTGTACACAGTGACACAGGCAGGGCAAAGCTTCATAACTTCTTAAACTATAGTTATTTGGATTATTTCAGAACATAACATACAAATGAATCAACCTAAATCTAGATTTGACTTTATTTCAGGACTTTATTATTTACATATATTATTTTGGGCACTTGGTGGGAGCAGAGCAACTTTAAGATCAACATTGACCTTTTATCACTTTATATAAGGTGAACATGCTAGCAAGATGTTGGTTAGTATTTCAGATGACCTGACAGATAAAAGTCCAACATTCACTGTCCTTTTTTACCCTAACCCTAACCCTCTGTTTTGGTTTCCACTGACCCATGACAAACATATCTGGCTGTTAGCAGCTGTTTGGTGCTGGGCAGGTAATGTACACTGAGTCAACATAAACAGTAAAATTTCAGCTATAAAACCAAATCAATGAGCTGAAAGATGCTAAAATGCTCTGTGGAGCTGAGGGCTTGCTGATAGATTGGTAGGATTATTATTTTAAAAAATATTCAAAAGAAAATATTGATTTTTGTACAGCTTCAAATTTTTCTTGACATTCATGAACAAAATAGTAAAAATGATGTATGAGTATGTATGAGTTTTTATCTGTTATTTGTTTACTGTAGGGAACTCAAGTTGCTCAGATCAGCATAGATGATGCAATGCTTTCCTCTCACTCTTCTCCTCCATCATATCTTGCAGTCTAACATGTAACAGCGATGCATGTACTGGAGTCTGTTACATCTCAGTGGTCATTCTCATTTTCTTAAAAGGGTGCAGCTCATCTGTTTACTGATGTAACAGGCATTCTGATAAAGCCTGGTGACTGTTTTATCACATACAAGAATAATATGAGAGATAATATTGGAATAAGCAATGTGCAAACCAAGGGAGCATGTGTTTGCAGCAGGTAGCATGTGGTGTTGTAATCCTATTATAAGACACATAGCCTAGATGAGCAGTCATCAGCCTGTAAATCTGATAGAGGCCACTCTGTTTGGAGAACACGCACCCCCACCTCACCAAGGACCACGCTGCTTGCTGGATGGCAGCATTTTCCCCTCGCTGCCCCATTTCCTGTTAAAAAAAAATGCACACAATGTACCTGGCTCTTTCTGTTACTTCCTTTATGTGGCGAAGATGCACTTGTGCTAGATACAATGGCTGCCAAGTCACCTGCGATGTAAAATACGAGTCCAAAGACTTTTTGTAATCTATAAAAAGCTTTGTCTGCCCTGAGTTATGTCAACAGCTTTTACATTTTCCTCAATTATGTCCTTCCAACAGTCTGATGAAACTGCTGGCAAGTAGCAGTGTATTTGCATAGGGGTACCCTTCAGTGTAATTTTATGTCCTTTGTCCTATCAACATCAACGCCTATGGAGAGTCAAAAGGCGTAGAATTACCATATTATTATTCCTTAAATTGGTAAACTAATCTTCCAGTCAGATCTTTATGTGTTACCAGAGGGGGTATTCTCCTATCTCCTTTTTCACTATTGGTTGAATCGAGATGAAATTTGGTCCAGATATTCACAGTGCCCAGAGGATGGACTCTAATTACTGGTGATGGTCTAGCTTTTACTGTAGCTCCACCATCTAACTTTCCTTTTCCTCTACCACCATCATCTGGTTCTATTCATCAAATCCTTTTGCTTTATGAAAAAATACCTGAACAATTAACAGTCAGCCTCCGCTGTGGTTCGTGTTAAGTGCTAATTAGCAAGTGTTTTCATGCCAACACACAAAACTATCATTTAGCTCAAAGCAGTGCTGTACCTATGTGCAGCCTCACAGAGCCGCTAGCATGACTCTAGAGTCTTAGTCTTGTTTTACCAGGCAGGGTTGAGGGATTAACTGATTTGTACAAAGTAACAATTTTCCTAAATAATAGCTTTTTTTTCATAAGTGAAATAGCTGCGATGGTGTCTAGCAAATACAAAAATATACCCTTGTTACATCGTTTATAACTGAATACCAGAATACAACAATTCAAAACCCAAGAGGATAGGTACTGTTTTTTAAATGTACATTTGCATGGAATAATTGCACCACCACTTTCTTAAACATATGTAACATTATTTGCTGTGGAACAACCGTATTGTCTAACATACAGTAACAGTACAGGTGATTTTAATCTTGGTACTGGAGATACATGCAGTCAAGTAGATAATATATTCTTGCTGGCCATGAGATGAGAAGATGTCTACAGTGTATTCTATATTAAGGTTAACATTCAGTTTTGCCTGACTGTAATGAACTATACCTGCAGTTTTTGACTCAGTGACTCAAGGTCCTGTGCTCCAGGACTATTAAAAGTACAACAATATGTATTATATGTATGGAATTTGATTTTCCATTTTTTATTGTCATTTATTGCCCAAACCTATGCAGATCACATGTTTCTATCCACTCTTGTTTACCAACCATACAATAATCCTTCTCTTTATCTAAGTTAATTTCCTACTTGTCCTATCTCCCCTCACATTTCAACAGAGCAGTATGAATGATGAGTCGGCCTGTGCATTGTTCTGCACAGTGCCACTTGACCCCAGCTGATTTGTCAATGTGAAGAAGAATATAGAATGAAATCCCTCTCCATCAAAAATACAATCTCTTGTCATTATCTTGGAAAGCCCTTTAATTACAGTTCTTGCTCAGAAGGTTGGCTATCGCCTCACCGCACAGAGGAATAAAAGGGGATTAGCTGGACAAATTGAAAATGGAGTTGTGTAATTTCATACTCGAAAGACAGAGAAAAAGGAAGGAAAACAGAAGAAAAAGATTACCGGGGTGTCTGAATATGATCACCACCGTATAACAACACCCTAAAAACAGTCTACTTATTTTGAGGAGCATAATGAATACAGTGTTTGTCATTTCCCCTTCTCTCTCTGACCAAAGGAAATGGACTCCTGGCAGTGGACTGAGGGCATCTGTATGCAACGAGCACACACGATGCACAAAGCAACAGTAGCTCTACCAGCTTGTCCTTAAATTATCCCCAGTGCCACACACACACACACACACACACACACACACACACACACACACACACACACACACACACACACACACACACACACACACACACAACCACACGAATAAACACGTATCCACTAAGTTCAGCAGGCGAGTTAAGGTCATGGATCTTTGTGTGCTCTCCTGGTGCCTGTCAGACCAAAGAAAAATTAAAGCCATTCACAGAAAGCTGCAGAGAAGTGCTTACTGCATGATGCCGATAACGTCCTCTCTCCCAGCACTACCTGCTCCCTCCCACCGCTCCTTTGTCGAGACATTTAAGATATTTCTTGACTGGCTCGGGGGCATCCCTCACCTTCTCAACAATGACACATGGCAGACGCCGGTCCTGTTCGCATGTTTATGCAAACGGCGTGAGACAGGTTAAAGGCCTTTTTATTATGCGATTAAATCAACACGTTGAAAGGTGTTGAGGCTTATTCAGAGTTCAATCCATGTTTGCACGGGGATGATACTACACACTCTGGACGAGGTTTAGCTTGGATGTGGTCTCGGCAAGAAATAGGGTTGGACGTTCACCGCATATTAAATAGTTTCTACAGAACGTGCTCGTAATGTCACGGGACTCGGGGGTAGATCAGGTATAGAAATGTAGGCAGGGTTGCATCTGCTTATTCTACTTCACTGCAGCCAACACAACAGGATTGACTTGACCGTTCATCTGAGAGCAGTACACTACACTGTTGTTCAGAAGGTTCCCTGTCAGGTTATTTCTTTTTCCTTTTCTACATTTCAATTCACGTTGTGTGTGTTTATTAGAGACAAAGGAGAAAACAAAACAAAACAATGAGGTCAGGTAGCAACAGAGAGCTTCTTGTAAAATATTTATGTCAATTGAAGCTCTGAAAAATGAAGACATTCATAGAAATCTGAAATATCAAACTCGTGACTTTTAAACACCCCAGTGTTTGCCGCTCATTTGAAATTCAGATTTCCACACAAAATGGCAAGTATAAAAATGGATATGGCAACGCATGTGGATTTCCTCCCATCATATAAGCAGCAGAGTCGTTTAACAAGCCAATCCTGAGCACATAAATGAGTACTTTTATGCGCGTCTGTGTACATTATTGTTTTCTGCTCATGTCTACTGGTGCTTGACATATGTTTGCATTTTCAGGTCAGGTGGGTGTGTGTACATGTATGTATGCTTTATTGCATGAGGAAAAACTAATGGACACAGCTAGTTGTCCATCAGCAGAAGCTTCCACATGCTGAGCTGACTTACAGTGAGTGGGCAGGTGGATCGGAACACACATTTACACTTGATGGACTGGTAAATAGTGTTCACCATGCTCTTGGCAAGCTCACTGATTTCTTTGTCCTCTAGAGAGAGGTGAGAAAGGTCAGCGATAGAAAGCTTGGAAGAAAAAGCAGCCGTGTGACTGGCTGTGTGGACAGTGGCTGTGTTTAATGGAAAAAGTAGTGACCTTTTTTACTCACTGGAATATGCTTTCTCAAATCTGATCAGATTTTGATCCACGAAACAGCCTTGATTGTTTTACAGCAAGGTGCTTTTCATCAATAAAACACAACATGACTTCTTTCTCTCCTTGCTCCTCTTGCTCGTCACATTTGTTAACCAATATCCAATCAAAAATGGCGACATGCATTTGATTAAATGCATGCATGGATATTACACTCTATCATAGAGGAGTCATTCGTTGCATGCATTCTCCAAAGTCATTTATTTGGCCTGTGATATAACTCACTCCCCATAAAATACTGAATGGTAATGACTTAAAGGTCAGAAGCAGAAGTCCTGGTGGAGGTGCCATTTGTTTCTTAATACCCAGAGAAACTCTAACATTATTGATCTCCTGCACTGCATGACTTTGAAAAGTAATTACTAGGTTATATATGATGAGATTTACCCCCTCAAGGGATAACTTTATTACTACAATATAACATCCCTCCACCCCTAAAGAAATACAAGGCAGTCGATACGGCATGCCAGTTGTTTGCATAGAGAAAGGATGGGCAGTTTCAATGACAGGACCAATTTATTTATCACAGCTATAGAAGGAAGACAGTGAAGAAGGTGCAAAAGAGGTAAAAAGGAATCCCTCTCTTCACAAGCCCACAAACATCATATTCTTTCCTTTGTCTCTCACAGGGGGCCCAACCTATTTATTCTTCAGAAAAAATAAGGCGGTCTTTATATGGCTGACTTCAGAGAAAAAAAAAAGGTAAAGAGCAGCTAGGTGCTTATAGGACCACTCTAGATGCCGACCAGTGAGAGACCGAGAGACAGTGAAGACAAATAAAGGAGAAGCAGCATGGGGTGACAGAGATAAATAATCTGGGAATGTGGAAGAGGAGAGGAAAGGTAACATGGGGGGGTGGGGTGGGGGGAGTAAGGAAGCAACGAGAGAATGAAATGGGAAAACGGGATGGAGCAAGGCTGGAGAGAGCGGGAGAGTTATGATTACTATGCTCCATGCTGTTTCGCATGGCTCCTCTTCCCAATAGCCTGAAGCGACCAGGACTCAGATTTGGGCTGCCAACCAAAAGGTGGATATCAGCATTCCTTTGAGCCTTCATGCCCCCCCTCCATTCCCCCCAAACCAGACTTCACACACACTGCTTCTATCAACTTAGTCCGTGTATGCTGGTCTTTGAAGTGGGGTGCTACGTGACTCTTTCATGCAGTTTTAAATTCCTTTTTGCAGGTTATGGCAGTGGTATTAATTGTCGGTTAGTACATGGTCCTAGAAAGCCAGCTGGATTGATGAGCATATGGTCATCACAAGCTGCCTTGAATTGGGCATACAGTATTAAAGTGGATCTGAAAATTGCAAGAGGTTATTTAGAGTTCTTCTCAGGAAATGTTGCAATTTCACTTTTTTTTGTATGATTTACAATTTCAATTTTATTCACAATGGCTAAAGTGAGACGGTGGCATTGCTGTGTTTATGTGAATGCATTTTCCATACAGCCTTCGTTTTTTGCTTGCAGTGTGGTTACTGCTATTTAATCCCCATCTTTAATGGTGCTTCTCAGTGTGCATTTGTTGAACTTTTAGTTTTATTAAAGCGGGTAGACTGAGGCTTTCACCTCCATTTATGCAAGTGAACCAGTGCCAAATCAATTTCCCTTTGTGCCATAACTGACTGTATAAAAATAATGGATGTAACCACAGTGACATCATACATTAGTTTGTGGACTGGTTTTGAAGCCTGGAGTTTGATATTTTGACCGTCACCATCTTGGTTTATTGGAGCCTGAAGTGATGAGAAGTGGCAATATTTGGAGGAGGGCAATGAGCTGGGGAGGAGCTTCCTCTGTCCAACTACAGTACCTCTCACACTACTGTAGTAGCGGCTTGTCAATCACAGTGCTGCACCCTAAAGTGTACCCTGCTTTATCATCTGTTTTACTCTAAATAGACCAATAATTTACAAAATGAGTATATGCTTCAATGAAGAAGAGATGTAACTAGCAATTAAGATCATAAACTCATTAGGAAAGTGTTTACTGAGGTAATAAATCAAGTGAGTTGTAGGGTCATTTTCTCATAGACATCTACACAAATGGACTTCTTTTTGGAGCCAGTGGAGTCGTCTCATGCTGGCTATTAGGGAGAATGCAGATTTAAGGCACTTCCTCATTGGCTTCACTTTTCAGAGCTGACGCTACCTGCTTGGCCATGAATCAACACAACAGATACTCTCCAAATCCAACTCAATGGCACATAAAGGGAAATACTTCATAACCCAACCCTGCCAACTGCAAATTATGTTATACAACAGCTAAATTGCAACAGTAAATATCACAATAACAATTTTGAGATACGTAATGACACCTCAAATATTAATGTGTGTGTCCACTTATTCACTATATCTACAAATATTTGATTTGTCTTTATTAAATTTTCTGCAATATCCTCTCATTTAGTAGCTATTAAAAGATCCAGAAAAACATAATAATAAAAGAACTTTAAAGTGAGTGCCAGTACAGAAAAGGTCAGCTGAGGTGCAGAGATTCACTATTGGAAGCCCGTGCAAGAAGCAGTGTACACTGGGTGTTGCTCAATTGAATATGAAATAATGTCATGGTGTACCATGCAGTTAACTTCCTGGCCTTTGCTGGCACTTTCAGGATGAGCCCTACCTTTTGTGAGGAATTACCCTTATTCATCATCCACATGTACACTTTGGATAAACACTCATAATGATAAGGTGTGTGTTCTGCCTCATAAAATCTCAGCACTGGTTTGCTTTTCCTACACACTGCTCTCTCTCTGTGCTCATATTATGGGCTCACATCCCCAGAGAATTCCAATTTTCCACTGAAAAACTTTGTTCTTCACCGTTAATTATAGTAGGCCAATGTTTTCTCTCACCCTATAATTACAATTCAGAAAACAATTACATATCATTCAGGCAGCATGATTACCTCCTGTCACTCCAGCCTTCCGTGCTATAATTTAATATTTTTCTCAATGATCACTCAGAGGATTCATAAAGGCAAAAGAGGCTCCCACTTACAGTGTGTTTCCTAGTCATCAGCCACTCTGCTTGTTCGTCGATAAACGCTGGGTAGAGGGAGGCACTCTGGTTTGACAATGTGCCATTAAGCCATCCACAGACCCACTCTTGCAGACGCTAGGTGATTAATGTCTTCTCCTTCTCCCCATTTAGCTCTTCAATAATGAACCTGAATTAACAAGTCCTTGCTCCTGGTGACGAGAGCTGCAAACACTGGCACACAAACCCTGCCACAAAAAGTTGAAGTAGCTTTTTCGAAGGATGTTAGAGGTGATGTTGGATATTGGAGACAACATTCCACACTGGTTTTCAGCTTTGATTTGAGGTTTAACATATGGTGAAAAAAAAATATTGAGCATATTTAAGAAAGGGGGGGGGGGTATCCCAAAGGATATGAGCCTGATGGAAGAAGTTTTTCTTTTCAAATGCTTCAAACTGTCACCATACTGAGACGATATTTTCTGAAAAATAAACATCTCTGTGAAGTATAGATTATTCCATATAAGTGCGAGAAAATTGAAACCACCCTCAGCCTAATTACCCCAGAAAAACAACAAGAGGCTTCAACTGCACTGTAATGCAATAAAGGCATTATGTAGGTGGAATCAGTGGAAATGGTAGCACAAACAAAGCGAGCTGCCTTGTCAGCGTGTACGTACTCGGGCATTCGGAGGTTAATATCATGCATAGCGCAGGTGGAAATTTACATTTCATACACAAAATGGCCTTCTATTGTGAGAAGTCAGGGAACAAGGTTTTACATGCTGTGGCATTTATGGCTTCTACCTCCGTCATTTTTCAATTTTGGCAGCACTTTGATGCTGCTGTCAGGATGTTTGGGGATGCAGCATGTGTTGAATGTCATGTCACGCATAAAATTGGATTACATTTGGCCAACAGGAGCAGGTTAGATATTAAAGTTCTACTGCACAAAAGGAGTACGTACCCTATAAGATAAACAAGCATGATTGCAGTAACTCTGCAGTATTGTCTCATCACAGCTCAGTCGATGTTTGGTACTGTGACCTCGGGTTTATGAAACATCCTACTCCATACTCGGAACTTTGAACGTGATAAACAAACTTCAAAGTGAAAAAAAAAAGTTTTCACAAGCAAAGAAACAACAGCACTAAGTTTTAAAAGGGTGATGTACCAAGATGCTTTCAATGTTAAATAAAAGATTATGATGAGCTTTATTTAGCAGCTCTGTTTTTCACTTGCAAAATATCTACTTGTTATTCATTTTATGCTATGTACTGGTTTCATTAACAACTTAAATCTCCAATAGTTAAGTACTGAAGCTAATTTCATGGTCAAATGTAAGGCTGTACATTATAAAATAATGCTCATCACAATTTGCTAAAAAGTAAGTGCTGTATTCAAACAGTGACAAGCTTCAAACTACAACACTTATGTCACGTGTCATCGCAAATTTGTCAGAAAAATTAAACAATCACTGTTATAAAAATCTTTGACTATAAATGTGTTGGCAATCGGGTAATAATTGACTAATTGTTTTAGCTTTACTTAAATTTATAACTACTTATGTGATTTGTTTGAGTTGACGTGATCACTGTGATACCGCAAAATAATGTATCCATTATTAGCTGTAGTTCATGGCAACAACCTCCAGGTATCACAAGTGAGCAGTCCAGATGCTGTCTCTACTGTATTGTAGTCAGTACCATCTGCAACCATACAATACAACCTGGTAACACATTTTACACTTATCCATCAGACAGTTTTATTAATAAATTATCTTCAGTTTTTCTTAGGGCAAACTCTTTTGTGTTCTTTGTCGATGTGAATTAAAGCTTCATTTTTAGTTACACTAAAGTGAGCATTTTAAATGTGGAAAATGAACGTGGGATGTCAAATTCACTCTTTTGAAAGTCGATGAAATAAAGTTCGTGCTGATAAAAGCATTTGATTCCCAGCAAACTCTGATTTGTTAAGTGTTAAGGGGTGCATGCATTATTCAGCAGAACTCATTGTTGCTGCAGAGTAATGCATCCCCTATTATTTCAGCTTAGATCACTATTGAATGCATAAAATTGACACAGTCAGGCTTAAACTGCCCAAAATTTGTATCCAGTAAAACTGTTTCAATGTAGACAGACGTGGAGTTGGTATTCTGTCTGGTTTTGGGAGCCATGGATTCGTCTGGTAAAAGACAAAGAAGCCAAGGTCAAGCGACGTAATTCCTGTCCTACATGAAAACAATTAGGCTTGTTCATGATGAGCTGCACCTCACCTTGAAAGTAGACATGATCGGGAGGAAGTGACAGAACCATGTGATCATCAAAGCAGCATTTATTCTGTCATGTGAAATATTATTAGTTACTTTCCTTAGAAATTGAACCGATAGCAGATGGACCACTACATGCTGACAATAAAACAGGTGGTTCATTCACATCTCATTCCAGAGTAACACTGGTAACAACTGTGTCATGTGTGTGATGTGTGTTAAATCCATACTGTTATGGTGCTAAAATAATCTAGGCTAGATTTAATGTACTAACCCCCCCCCCCCTTCTAAGGCTAGCTCAACACCTAACCTAAAAAGCCTGCAGGTCCCTATTTGTTGGGATTTATGTGAAACATGAGACCTGTTCTTACATGGATGAGTGTATGCTACCCTAACTTGGAGGGAGTTTTGGGTTTGGGGACTCACTCAGTACGGCTGTACACTCTTGGATACAGTTTGTTCAGTTTATTTGGGTGTCAAATGAAGGAGTGGTGGTGTGTGGTAAATGACCGTTTACAGTCTCTTTCTTGTCGTGCCCCGGCGTCTGCTTCTTCAGGTGGTGTCTTCACCCCCAAAAACCCCTCTCAGTGCCAACTCCAGTCAAATTGTTTGGAGCAGCTGGCACCAATTTGGGTTGATGAGCCCCAAACACCATGCCCCCCTCATGTGTGTATACTGTAAGTAGGTCCCTGTCATTCAACCCAAACCATACCTAACAACCCCAGAAAAGATTGAACCATAAGAATACATTCATCTTTGAAATTAGTGGGAATATTTACTATTTAATACCTTCTCTTCCCTTTTCTATGAGTGGTTATGTGGTTTTGGTTAAAGTTGAATGAGAACTTTGCACATCCCCCATGTGTGGCCATGTGTTACTGGCCACATCTGTTTAGTTAATGTCCCTCCTGCTGCTGCTGTCTGGATCATGCTGTCTGCATCTAAAAGCTTATACAGAGATGTCTCCCATAAGCTCAAGACAAGCTAAATCACAAAAATAAATAATAATTTTACTTTATTTTAATTATTTTAGGAATTATATGTGAATAAGTTTGACAAGTAAGCTGATTATGGTTGGCATAGTGGCTCACTGTTTAACCTGGAAATCCTCAATGAATAAATCATCAATACACAATACTGTATTAATGATTTATTTAAATGTTAGAGACTAATATCTGCTAATTGGTTTAAAAATCTGATAAAGGAGCTTAAATTTCATCATTTAATGTCAGCCCAGCGCAGCAGGGAATTGCACTCCATTATAACAAGGCTGCGCGGCTTGAAGGTTCGGCAATTAAGTTGAATCAAATCTAATCAAAAATAAAGAAAAGGCCAAGCAGGCATCAGCAGCTATTAATCATAGAATGTAGGCGGAGTGAGCGTTCAAGATTTGATGCGGACAGCCTGTGATTCAAAATTGTAAGAGAGGTTAATTAACATGAAACATGATCTCTTGAACGTTTGTATCACAATATACCTGAAGGCCGCCTCCATTTATTTCCCTTGTTTATGGACACATCTAGAAGGAAAAGCAGGAAACCCCTCAGCCTCTTTCACACATAGTTGTTGGTAAAGTACTAGTGATGTTCAGGTTCTTGCACATGGCCATGGCATAAAGTTAGCTGTATAACATTAGCTGTGAACATCAGTGCAATGTATGTACATTTTAGGCTACTTGTCAGTCAATAGATTAGGATCACTGTGCATTTCCAGATGTTTCCAGTGGCGCAGCATGTCCACACACTGAGCCCTGTGAACCAGCATGAGGAATGAATTCATTTGAAATCAATTTACAAACCAGGTTGTTGTCTCATCTTCATGGATCTAACACCTCACATCCTTTCTCTATCTCCATTTAATGCTACCAACATGGATCTGTCATAGTTTCATCAGCCAGCATGATATAAAATGATATAACCAAACACATAGCAAACACATAAAGTATATCATTTGAGACACATTTTTACAGAAACACAATGAATCAATATGAATGTATTATGGCCTGGCTCAAGTGAGCACAACAAAAGGGAGACACTCCATGTCAAAGTTTAACAAATGATATGTATTTACAAAATGAAACTGAGGTAACTGACAGCTTAATGTATGAGACGTGGAAGTCAGTGGGATCAGTTATGTATTTAATGCATGAAGGGTGTGTGTAGGTGTTGGAAGGTGTGTGAAAGCGAGAGAAATGACGAAGGCAACATAACTAAACCCACAAAAAAGGGTAACTGGAGGGGCGAGCAGAGAGCTACAAACACCAACAGCAACAAGTAGTGAGAGGAGAGTGAGAGAAGCTGTGAGCTGCAGTCAGGCTTTTTCACCAGGGAACACCAGGTGTTCCCAGTTGGTTGAACAAGACACCTGTGGAGCAGAGCGTACAGAGAGGTGAACATACAGCATACCCAAAATGACAGGTGTCATCTGAAGACTGAGTCCCAATAGGATCACTGCAAAGCTAAACTGACAATAAGAAAAAGCAAAACAAACAGTAGGAATTATTATATGACTTATGTATGGAGTGAGTATATTTTGCTATTTAGTTGTATGATGAAGAAATCATTCAGAAAAACTTATGGTAATGCCAGTCTCTTTCTGTGACTGAAGAAAAGAGTGGAACAGTAGTTAATTACTGATGAGGTCTATCCAACTCAAATGTTGTATTTATAATCATGGGAGCCAATTAACTGTGTGAATTACTTTTCTAATAAAAGACAATATTTTGTTTTTATTTTCTAATTATCACACAGGTGTCTCGTGTTATTCTGAGCTGCAGTGATGGAATCAGAGTATAAAGTCACCCACACTGTCAGCTCTTTCTCCAGGGATAAAACCAACTTTGTACAATTAAGATGCAGCAAAAATCATCATGATGAGTTTGACTGTCGTAAACAATCTGTTTGTTAGAAGCTCTGTTTTAAAACCAGAGTGGGAATAAAAAGCCTGGAAAACTAAATAGCTTTAACTAATCTATAAAAATATATAGTGCTCATTTTTACTTTTCACTTTATTGTAAACTCAGAACTTTATCCATGTAAGAATCGTGTATGAATGATGACTCTTTCCCCCCCCACTGATCTGATTGGTTTGCGGTCAGGGTGTTGACCAGTTGTGATTAACCTGCTTTGTGGCGATGGCCCTTGCAAGGAGTGGACTACCATCATAACCCTTAAAACCCAGAATGAAACCTAGGCAGATAAACACACTCAGGTACACACAGATGCACATCTCATCTCATCTTCATCGTCCAATACTGACAAAAACAGCTGGATTGGGAATCTGTTACAATAGACTGACCTGGTATCCAATACAAAATTTAAATTTTACTTTACATACACAAATGTACATTTTGTTCCTCACAGTTAAATGTTTAATTTTACCTTGCACATAAACTAATGATTCCAGTCTCTTTCACACAGTGAGGCACACAGATTATCAGTACCCGATACTCAAAGCCCAGACATCAGTAGGTATCAGAGCTAAAAAAGATGGATTGTGCATCCCTGAAAGTTTTACGCCTGATTCAAGGGGGAGCTGTTGAGGAGTCTTATTGCTTGTGGGAATGCTGACATTGTGTATCAGCACAGGATGTAGTGTGTAATGGAGGAATGTGTGTAGTGACTTTAACTTTCATGAAGGAGTCCCGAGTTCACCATCTGTCACAGTTTACTTGCCATATTCATGATCTTTCACTGACCACAACCATATCATAGATATTACAGAAAGTGCCAATGTGGGTTTTATTTTGCCAGATGTGGGTTATTTATCTGAACAGTTGGCAGTTGGAGTTTAAGCTAGCACCAGACCAGTCCAAAAGAAGCTACATCCATCTCCACCCATTTCTGCATGTTTCTGACATTTAGACCCCTCTGAACCAATATTTGTCTCTCTCGTTTTGGCTTTGCTTGCCTCAGATAAGTTCTTCTTCTTCATGTCTGGTGCAGAAGAGTTGAAGCCTGCTGTGTATTCCGATCAGACACTGCAAAAGTTAATTTTGGAACTTTTCACGTTTTCACTTCGATTTCAATGTGTGCAAACTTGTAGGAGGGTGCAGTAGTATGGGTTTGAACAGACTTCAGCAGCTACTAAGCACAGGGACACTAAATCCAATCACTGTAAATGTGCAAATCTATCTACCATAATGTGTAACCTTTTAATCGTACAGATGACATACAGTAAAATTCCAATTTGTTAGCTAGAATAGGTCTTAGATGTCTGCTTTCACCAAAAAATCCAAAGTACTTGAGCAAATGTAATCCATTCAAAACTGCCAGGACTACAATTCCTACAATTTGTATCTTCTGGGACTTCTTCAGTCACCTGCAACCCTCTGTGCTGAGGATTGCTTGGCTTTTTGTTTGGGGGGGGGGCAAAAAGAATCAAATTTTCCCACTCCAGCCAATCTCCCTGAAGCATTGACCAAAGCCCTTTTGCTGAACACCGTTCGGAGGAGCCTTCCAGATTGCACAGTGCAAGCCCTTCCTGAAAGCCTATTATTAATTGAAAGGTCAAAGCAGGATGGGTGGTTAGATAGTAGCACAGAGATATTGTCAGTTCTCTCCCCTTCACTGTCTGAGGTTAGCAAAGAATAAAGAGGCAAATTCACAGAGGCATTACAGCACAGTATACCTTCAACGGTGTGTAAAGTACGTGTGCTTCAAGGGTGCTGAGTTTCCATACAAGCTGGATTGTTTAAAAAACCTCTTTAGCTTCCATTCATTGCCCTGGACATGCACTCATCTACTCTTCACTGGCAAATTGATAGTGCCCATAGATGACTAATGCTGCTCATTTCTTCACTTGCTTTAGTGCACTTAATTCTGATATCAATAGACAATCATACACCTTACTACTGTAGCAATATCCACCTGCCATTGCTATTTTTTATATTCAGATATATATAAGCATTACTCAAACATTTATTAATGACTGATTAATTTATGAGTGTGAATTGGTGTAGAGACTAATGAGTCAGAATATGAACAGTATGTAAGGGTTAACCATCGATAGTACCTGGATGTAACCCCAGTTCTATGAGTACATGTGTAGGCCTGTAACTGACCGTCACAGATATGTGAATGAGACAGAGGAGACACAGTATTGTTTAAATATGGGGATAACTGCGCATATTTTAATAATAATGACCACAGAGAGGTATAGTAGGTTGTCCACTAATCGGGTCCTCGGGCAAAACACTGAACCTTCGATTGAATGTGTGTGTGAATGATTTGATCCTCCTGATGAGCAGGTTGGCACCTTGCATGGCAGCCTGCCATCAGCGTATGAATGTGTGTGTGAATGGGTGAATGTGGCTTGCAGTGTGAAAGCACTTTGAGTGATTGGATGACTATAAAGGTGCTATATAAGTCCATTTAGTATTTATATTTGCATGGGTAAACAGGGTAACATGGCTAAGCCAGTGAGCATACGGTACATCCAAAGGCATGCTTCCTGCATGCATCTATCAATCTCTGTCTCTTTATCTATCGCGCTATCTCTCTATATCTATTTATCTATCTTTTTCAAGAGTGCTCGCTGATGTTGTCCATCAAAATTAAGCTGCCTTCGAAGCTAATAATTACTTCCTGTGTTTGAATATATATATATATATATATATATATATATATATATATATATTCTTCCTGGTGCTAATAAGAATACATGGACAGGTCCTTGTGGTCCATCTCTGTACCCTTTTATGATGGCTCATTATTTGCTCCAATAATTAAACTACAGATGTCAGCAGATATTCTGCACAGGAATTAGATAAGGACGTCCAACCCTCCCCTCAAAAAAGAAGCCATAAGTGTAATGATTTCTGTACAGTTCATTTGTTCTACTCAATTCAAGGAGCTTCTGAAATGATTCACTGATTGCTTCGCCAAGACGGCATATTGACATTCACAGGAAATGAGAATATGAGATAATGGTTGTTTTGGGAAACACTGTAGCCATGGAAACAAGGAGGGTTAATTGCTCTAAACAATATACTGTCTCTTATACACCAGTGAATATTATTACATCTGTACTTTTAATAGGTTGAGAGGAAAACAGAACATTTTTATGAGCTGCACATTCATCAGCGAACCTTTTACTTTGAATATATTTGTCCAACAGTGTTAGGTGTCCAATACGCCTTGAGACACCATGGAGAGTATCAAAGGGATGCTGAGGACAGGATATGACCTGAGCACTTTATGAATGCCATCTAAACTTTTCAAATGTTATCTCTTCCCTTTGTTAACATCCAGCTGCCAGACATTTATCTTTGTTTGTCGAGCATCTTTTCCTTACTACCTCACTCCTCTCAGGCATTTCAGACATCCTCCTCATTTTATGTATCGCCATCTGTTTTAACTGTCTTGACAAGGTTAATGGTCTCATAAATGTCTGTGTCTGAGAAATCCTGTGGGCAAGATTTCTTCACTCACTGGAGGAGTTTTCAGCATTTTTTTTTTATTTTTGGGGGCATTGACTGGTGCAGGAGGGGGTCCTCCGCTTTGATCTCAATGGTTCAGTTAACTGGATGCTGAAGGCATGACACGGGGGGGATGGCAGCGCTCGGCTCAGGTCAGAGCTGTTTGTGTCAAGGTGTTTGAGTCACAATGCATCACGGGAACAACTTAGTTTCCCCCTCAGTCGTCTGTTGAAAGCGCAGTGAGTGAGCAGCAGCTTTATGTGCCGTCTTTTAAATAAAATAAAAAAATGTAGCAGGTGGATATGCATGAAGTGTATAAAGTATGAAGTGTCAATATACTTGTGATATGCACTCTCCAAGCTCTGGGGAAGGGGTGGATTAAACAAATAGATTGCATTGCAGTAAATCGTTCTCATCTGTGTCTTGCTGTCATTGGTGAATGGATAAATGGATATGAATAGGTTCCTACTTTGGTGGTGCATTAATCGTGTTAGAGATGCAGATTATATCTCTGTGTTTGCATAAATTATTCATGACATTGTCATATATAGTTTTCAAATTGAAAACCATTGTTCAAAAAAAAAAAAAAAAAAAGATGTAATTGGGTCAAAAGGGTTTACACAGAGTGGGGAGTATACTGCATGATGTTCCCTCATGATGTCATTCCTACATAGGTTTTAATATATGGAAGGTGGTGGCACTCGTGTATTAAAATGTTAGATATGTCTGAAGAGATAACACTATATACTGCTGTACTGCTGCAGGCTTGTAGCCTCTAAAAGATGAATAGGAACAGCTTGCAGCGCTCAGACGTTCCCTTTAATCAAGTGTTCCAGTCAAGAGGGTGAAGTGTTCCTAATAGTTTGCTCCCCTCATAGTTAGACACTCCTGTACACCACCACCCACTACAACCTCAACAATAAACATAAAGTAGAATGATCACCTTTCTAACAGGAAATGTATAAACTTTATAATAGTAACATTTATGGCAGAGCTGTTGTATTGGATAGCATTAGATTGCACAGGTGTGTGTATATTTGTTTGGTTTTATGAATCATGCTTGGGGCAGACCCTCACTGGACAGATAAGCTCAGTCAGGTTGCTACTGACAGTTTGCAATGTCAGTAGCAGTTTGCACTGTCTTTTTGGCACACTGAGCTTCTAGACTCCCTCTGGCCCTCTCATGCTGTGAATTGCTTGGCTATAGAGCCACTTTGAGGGGAGAGTGACCAGAGTAGAGGGAATACAGATGCAGCACTTCAAGAAGTTATCACCTTGGATTCAACCTTGCAGCAGCTTTTAGAAAAAAGCAAACAAACCAAAAAGAAAAAAAAACCTATCATGAGATGAGAGATGACAAAACAGGAAGTATCTGTAGTTTTTTGGGTTGGGGGGTGGGTGGGGGTGAGTGATGTGTGAATGAGAAGATTGAGACTTTATAGTGGCACACACACATGGACTTCATCTTAAGTCATTCCACAACTTATATTTAACACTGTTTTCATTCTCTGTCAGCTGTCTCTGTAAAAACAAAGGCTCCATGAATCCACCCTTTTTTTGGCTTTATAAGAGCTGTTATTTTTCTCAAGTGAGTTTCAGTGACTTAATGTGGTAATAGGGAGATTTTAGACATGACACAAAGCTAAATCTTCTCTTCAAATGAACTGTCTGCATTCTTACAGTATGTGCATACACTGAGTCTGTCATGTGAAAGATTATTGTACTGATTGTGGAACAGCTGTTATCTGCATCAACACTTAGTATTACTGAATGTAATTGAATATTACCAAGAAAACATTTAGATTATATTTTAAATGATATAGATCACTGCTAGAATATATCTTGATTTTTTCATAATTTCGAAATCCTTTTAATTAATAGTAATGATAAATATAATATGCAACTTTCAATCTGTGCTTTTGCTTCCTATGGTCCTTTTGGTTCATCCTCAGGTGAACACGCTAAAATAATGTGGCTGCATACCAAAAAGAGCGACTGTCACAGCTCCTCACATACAGTTAGGGCTGCACGATTATGGCTAAAATGATAATCACAATTAAATTGATCAATATTGAGATCCCGATTAATATCCCGATTATTCATTGATTTAAAGGATAACTACTGTTTTTTACAACCTGGACCTTATTTCTAGCATGAAATACGATCATTTACTCACCCAGACAACTTTGGTGTCATTTGGAGTCGTTCAGACTAAATTAGCTCCAGTGTTGCGCCGTGTATATCTGTATAATGCGAGTACACAGGGCACCGAAGCGCAGCCTCTATATAACGCATTATCTGCCCAGAAACTAGTTCATCTCACCAATATTTAGTTATGATACGTTAGTGCTATTCCCCTCAGAGCCCGTGGTGGCATGTTATCAACATCCGGGGTCTGTAGGTTGACCTACTAACCTCTGATCTGGATGATGTCATTTCCGAACATCTCTACCACAGCCCGGTTTATCATTGAGTGGAAATCCTCCAGTGTTGTGATACAGACGTTTATATCCTGGCCTCACATGCCAGGATATACGCGGCGCTCCACTGGAGCTAATTTCGTCCAAACGACTCCAAATGACACCAAAGTTGTCTGGGTGAGTAAATGATCGTATTTTATGCTAGAAATAAGGTCCAGGTTGTAAAAAATGGTAGTTATCCTTTAAATGACAAAAAATATATTTATTATCTTAAATGTAAATGTTTTCACATCCATATTGCTCCTTATGCTTAATGTGCAAATTTTCACATCAAAATAAATAGGTAATAATATTTTTTATAATAATTTATTTCAGACATCCCAACTCTCCTGGAAGTCCGAATATTGATAGCAGATCTCTTCGATGAATTGTGCAGCCTTACATACAGTATATACCAGCTGATACTACCTGACCTGCAATTAGTTACACCACAATCAGCTGGTTGATTAAGTCTTACACCCCCTCTGACAATCAGCTGATTGTCAAGTGCCAGACAAAATGGGAATGCCCACCTACATATTATAGGGTAAATATTTTACATAAATATATTTTTTAACAAAATTCCTCAAATGATCAAATTATAATTTTGGCTGTAACAACAATAAATAATAATAATAATACACAGCAAGACACTTCTGACTTTTCTTCAATCATAATTACTATGGTGACATACACCTGTTACAAGAGAATTTCAAAACATATTATCCACCTGATGTTTTGTCTGAGGACCTTTTTAAAGCAGCTGTGGCTTTAATGAGTTTATAAGAGGTGAGAGTCAGTCAGTTATGATGGTCAGCAGTTGTGAATCAAGGTGATAAACAAAGGGACAAACATTTGTTTGCATGCTTGTATGGTGTGTATGTGGTAAACACATGTGCATCTACCTGAATGAGAATGTGATGCCAGCAATTTAGGCCACGGTTGGAGTGGTGAGATAAGAGCAAAAAAACTAATCAAGACTGAAAGGTGTGCAGCTCGAAACCCCCCCCCCCCCCCCCCCCCCAAAAAAAAAAAAAAAAAAAAAAACCACAATGACAATATACCAAAGACAGCACAATAAGAATAATAAACATTCAAAGACTAATCGAATAAACACAATTACAAAAGACAGGTCCCATTTAGAGACTCACTTGATGAGCGCCTTTCAATTATTTTACTCCCCAGGCAGCACTCTGCCATAAACCTAGTGGAAGTGAATGTACTCCAACAACAGTAAATCTCTCTTTAAATGCTTTTACATGAGCACATGTTAAATCTAGGTTTTGCTTGTGTGGCTGTATGTATAGATCTGTGGTAATGTTTACTATAGAAAAAAGAAAATCACAACTGTCCTTGAACAGCTCCCATCACACTTAAAATGGAGAGCCTCCTCTTACTCTTACCAAGGATCGTTACTCAATTAATTTTACTGAAATAATTTAATCCCATTTCAAATGAGGAATATTGATGTTCAGCTTCATGAATAAAATGGTTTCTATCTTCCAGTTTTTCTCAGTGGCTTTGGTACATTTCTCAGATCAGAACTGAAATTGTCAAAACTACTTGTTCAGCCTCCAAATCATCTAGTCAGTTGTGTACATCATAAAAGCACTTTCTCATTCTTTTGAACAAACTGCAAATGCTTTGACAAGTTCATGCAAATGACTTTGCGCAACTGTCTGCTGTTTCCTACATTATCAAATGCTTATGTCATGTTGATCAAAATGTTTTATACTGGTTCTCTGCTGATTAAGCTTACCCCTCAAAACATCTAAACATTAGTTCATTTCATCACATGCAAAATGGTTGAACCAGTTGTCACAATCTGTCGAGCATATTTTCATACATGTGTGAAGTGTTAGATCAACCACTCATCAACCAGTTCTCTAAAATAGCTCAGAGGTGCATCCCATGAACCTTGAATTGGCAAGCAAATACAGACAGAACGCAACATAGTGTTGCAATTTCTGACAATGCAAGAACAACATGAAAAATGTAGAGTCGACAGCTGGCAAGAAGAAGAAGAGGAGTCAGGCTGAGTGGAGATGTGTCACCCTCAAGCCCCACCCAGGATTTTTTCAGGGCCACACAGAGTACATACCCCGAGGCAGGGACTAGTTTTGTCCCCGTAAAAATCAGGGAGATTGTCATTCAGGAGCGGTTCCTGCTATGGAGACACGTGCCAACAGTCACAGCCCTGTAAAATTACCCCAAAGTTTCTGCAACGGCCCTAGATATAGACACATTCATAATTAGTAAGGTTCACGATTATGGACCATGTTCTCAATCATGTCTTTACAATGGCTGAGGCTGGTCAAAGGATGCAGCCAAATATTAGGAAAATAACTATTTCTTCAAACATTCCATCATTTGAATGTTATATAGCGCAGGAACAAGTTTGTAATCCAACAATGTTCACTGTACTGTAACACTGTATATATACTGTAATGCTTCATATCACACTCTTTCACTTACATTTTACAGTAAACAGTAAATCTATACATACTAATGTATGAATGAGGGTTGAAGATAAAGAGGCATAATAGAATTACAGCAACACAATGAAGCCGATGGCAAAAACAGTAAAGATCCCTTGGTCTACCATTAGGATGTGGTTACACAGTTCAATATCCTCATTTACAAATACTCCCAACACCCACTATTGAAATCTGTGGTAACAGATGACCTCTAATCCCCGCTGGGATGTAAGACCCAGCACAGTCAATTGTAATTTTGTGGCGCTACAGGAAAAAATAAAGCTTCTTTTGTTAGTCTTAGCAGGCTTTATCTATCAGTTTCCAATTACAGTCCTTGAGCCCTGGGCTGACATACCCATAAGACATTCCCTTGCCAAGTTCAGCGCCTTCATTAAATGCATTAATGCTGTTGCTATTCTGCTAATCAAATACATGCCTTCATGTGCAACCTTTTGGCCCCAAATCATCACATTTTATGAATTCTGTTCAAATCTTCTGTTATTGTATGTGCAACCTAGTTTTTAGTTAAAGCAGGGTGATGCAGGACTTAAACTCAAAGCATTTGCTATTCAACAAAGCATTAATCAATCAGTCATGTGTTGGTAAGCCAGCTTTTTGTAGCGAGAATTAAACAAACAAGAGTCTCGCCATGCTAGCATTTTTCTGAGGCTCAAGTTCAAGGTTTAGTTTTCAAGTTCTGTTCTTAAGTACAATGTGTATGCTACTTTATAGTTTCACTCCATTACATTTCAGAGGAAAATATTATTCTGCTCTACTGCTTTATTTGACAGCTTTAGTTACTTTCCAGTTCCACATGATTTGACACAATGGATAATATAACAAGCTTTTTGAATTCAACATATTGTTAAAGATTAAAACCTCTTAACAATCCAATTATACAAACAATGCTGTACACTACTCCTATATTACAAAAACTGGGTAATCATGTGACATGTCTTTGGAAAGAAAAGATTGTGCTTTGATTCCACAGCAGGTACAATACATACCTCTGTCAGACCACTAACAAAAAAATTACAAAATTCAGGAATCTCACTTATAAAGTCTCATATTACTCCGCTGATACATAAAACTCTGACACTTTTTACATTTGCAAAGGTTCAGTTGATCCAATCCCATAAAGTAGTTAGTCCAAACGCATTATTCCATCAATAAATACCAATGGATCACTGTTGCATCATTTCAAATGAAGTACTGTGGTCCTCTTGTGTTTTTCAGCTAATGAGGCCCAGCTGTAGGTCATCTGTTTGCAAAAAAATATTGAGGCAGAAATCTTCTACTTCTATTACTCATTGGGGAAAAACCTTGGAATGTTACCTTTCAAAAGAGACCAAAACCATGCAATGTGCCATGGTTCCAAAATGTGTCTGTTTACTTTGAAAGCAATTTAAGCTAATTTCACATGGATTCAACGGTGAGGGGTGTCCAACCGTTTTGGCTACTGCTTTATTACAAAAAGCAGTGTGGTACCTAGATACACCAATACTTCAAACTAAATGCCAGTGTCACAATGCTTACAGGCTCACAAAACAATGCTAACATGCCGATGTGTAGCAAGTAATGTTTCCAAGTAATTAGCACAAACCAAAGTGCAGCTGACATGAATGTTGCAGGTATTTGGTCAAAGTAAAATAGAAAATTGAGCTGATGATGGCACTAGATGAAAAATGAGGGGTCATGAAAGTTATTACTATTAATCTTAAGGGAAACATGAATGTTTATATTAAAGTTCAGACCAATCCATCAGCTATATGTCAACATATTTCACTGGGAAAAGTAAAAGTTTGACCCGCTGCTGGTGCTAAATGAAAATCAGAGGATAATCAAAGCCAGGAGAGTTCATGTCTGTACATTAATGGTACTCCAAAGTAGCCCAAATGTATTGTATGTGCAAGTGGTTCTTGAACAAAGTCCTCTAGTGGTCCTGGTAATCATGACTGAAGCAAGGGAGGAAGACAGGTGACATTATTATGGAGGACGTTATTGCAGAGGAGGTCACGGTGGACATGGGTCAACAAAACATCCACCTTTAATAGATTATGAAGAATTTTGAAAGGCACACATAAATTTCATCATCCTGCTGATAGAGACATCAGATCAGAGAATACTGTTGGACCATGTTTCATTGGCTGAAAAGAGAGGTGATTAGGATGCAGATTTTACCTTAACATTAGGATGTGATGATATTATAGATGCTTCCAAAGACCATTAGATGAGGGGAGAGGGAAGGTGTTGTGTAAGTTATCCTCATCATATGGAGAGAATTGGACATGTACCAGCTGTCACATATACTATGTGAAATATGAACATACCACATTTATGCATTTGCAGAGGTCCTTAGAAAATGATATTCTTACAGTCTGCACCTCAGCAGTACACCTGGTCTTGTTCTTTTGTTGCATTTTCCATCTTCTGAAATTAGTATTATTGTACATAATATGATGGCTATTATAGTGAAATCACACCAAGGATAACAAAGCAGTTGGAGCCCACTTGAGGCTCATTGTATACATAAATGAGTAGCTCATGTAGCACTTTAATAGAGCTGTTATCTAAATTTGCATCAATAACAAACTTTAACAAATGAACAGTGCTTGTTCATCTATAAAGTGCCTAAATCCACTCTGTATTACAGGAGGGAATGAGAATGAGAAATGCGGCTGAATAAATGCCAGGCTGACAATGCATGTTTGCAATTGTAATGTCAAAGGATATCACAATGGCCTCGCTGGATGCTGCCAACATAAACATGTGAACAAAGTACTTCACAACTTAGTGCAATGCAGTGCACTGTGGCTGCGGTCATAGAAATGAAAAGTGATCGCTGGCATTGTGCTGTCACAGCCTCGCTAACTTTGACAGTACACAGCAAACTTTTTGGTAATACTGATGCTGTCTAGTCTAATGTGAAGGATCAAAATAAGCAGCATATTGTAGGTTCAGGAATATCACATCCATTCATCATGCAGAAAGTCTGAGCTGCTTCACTCCCCTCTCGCCTTCCTTTTGCTCAAAAAAAGAAGGCCGCAGGAGCTGATGGACTTGGCCTGGATACAAAGCTGAAGTATGCTTTACGTAGCTGCACAAAGGAAGCCCTATAGGACATCTTGATGTATGTAACCTTTGGCAAATGTTTTATGTGGAGGATCACAGCTTCAGCCCACAAGGACATCTCTCATGAGATCATACGTAAAGCGCTTTACGACTCATGATATTTGAGTGAGATAATCTCTGGGAGGACATCTGAGTGATAGAGATATCTCGACGGCTCCCCCCGCTAAGAGGCCGTGTTGACCTTTCAGTAATGGTTGTTGCACGCTCAGCACAAAATAGATGCCCTTCAAGAGCAGCACAGAGGGTGCATTGTCATAGCCCTGAGAGATGCATTGCTTTCTTGCAGAACTCAACACAGTGTTTGCAGGTAGTTTACAGTACACTGAAGATTGCCCTCTGCAGCCACATTGTCAACTTTGATCTCTAGATTATGAAAACTGATTTAGCAAATTGTTACACACTTTCTATCCAAACAGAGCTGGACAAATATGCTTCAATTCTACTCTGTTTGTGCCAGCATCTGTCATCCATAACACTATGTTTGACAACCTTTCCTTTATTCCGGTGACTCTCTTTTCAACCATCTGAGGGCGGCACGTATGTGTTCCATCTGTAGTCTCTAATTGGAATGATGTTGTGCATTGTCAAGAGACAATTACGCACAGCAGGTCTGATGGTTAAATTTTCGTGCAATCAGCAGCAGACTGTTGCAGACTGTTGCAAAATAATACCTTTGTGCTTATGTGCACATCACACTTTCTGTACCGTTTCAGATACAACGGGTAAGGTAAGAGTAAAGGTAAACCTATTTGATCCCCCTAGGGAGAAATTCAAAATTGATACAACAGTATTCTTGTAATACGTGATAAAAAATAAAAATAAAATAAAATACTATATACAATAGGAATACGGAGGAGCGATATCGCAGGTCCTTTCTCCCTGCAGCTGTGAGACTGTACAATCAGCACTGCTCCCTCTTTTTCTAATTGCTGCTCTTCTATTTTACTGTCCGCTTGCTACTGTAATAATGCAAAAGTCCCTATTGTGGGATTTATAAAATAATATCTTATCTTAATAAACAATAAACAATCTCTAAAATATTTTGCATTTTGTTCCTAGGATTAAACAGTAAGGACAGCCTCAGTCTTATTAGTGGGAGTGGGAGGCAATGGGAGCTACTGGGAGTTGTGGTGTTGTACAGTCAACAGGTGTGTCAGATACTCACACACTGAATGTAATTCGCACAGTCCCATGACATATCAATTAAAACTTCTCATGCAAAACTCCATTCAAAGCAATCCTCTCCTGGTGATTCCCCTCAACAGCAGAGAGTAAGCAGGGCATCCACCTCACAAGTCATCACTTTAGAAGACGAGCCAAAATACCACCTTAGAGTACAGACACACTGTAGACATAAAGGGTTAAATAGAAGAGTTGTGATCCCAGAAACAAAACTGTTATTTTAATTAAATTACTAATTTAGTTGTTCATTATTACCATTATCAGGAGGTTTTCCATGTTTATGCTGCAATAAAAATGAAGAGAAGAATTTCAGAATAATTAAATTAACTTGAATTCAACTTTAAAAATAACTGTTGAACCTGGCCATGAAATGAGCAGATGTAGCCACGGCACACTTTGACTGCGACTTGCTGTGCGCTGCTTGCGTTGATGAACACACAGCCTTGAATCCCTTGTAGTGATAATGTTAGATAATATGTTGGTGTCTCGCTATCTAATCAGCTGATCATCACTCTCCTCTCTAATCTTCTATTTCTCTTCATCTAACCTGATTGCTGCACTGTATATGTGATTTGCTATTTCTACATTCATGACACAGCTGATATTATTGATAGGATTAGGGGCCTTCAGCCTTTTACAGTCCAAAACAGAAATTGACACATTATTCATTCTGCATGTATTAACCTTTTCAGACACACATTTTGATATCTGGTTTGTACACTCAGCATGTCTGTTCATACACACACTGTAACTTTATAAAACGTTTAGATGAAAGAAATACACATTTCTGTTATGAAAATAGGTCAAATTTGACCCGAGGAGAACATGAGGGTTAAATACTCTTCAACCAAAACTGTAAAAGAAAATAGCGTTTAATGTGGTTAGAGCAGAAAAGTCAGTAAATCAGTCTGCATTGATCTGTAAATGAATGTAGGTGATTGTTCCACTATCTGCTTTGTACTGTATGAACAGTTTCTCCTTCATTTCATTAGATCCCTGCAGCGCCTGAAGGCAGCACGACTGATATGTTGATGAACCTGCAGCCTTAGAGTAACCACCACACCAGAGTGCAATGCTGTTACGCTCAGCTGTTCTCTGTTTACCTTCATTAAATCACCCGATGACACCAGGCTGCTACAGTATAAACACACACACCTCTACACACACCTCTATACACACCTCTACACACACCACACTGGTCAGTTATAACTCCATATTGTGCTTTTTATGAAGAAGATGTAATTACTACCTCTTTTCCAATATTCTTCTCAGAAAAAGTGTGTCATGTTTTCCTTAAAATACATTATAGTGCTAACTATACTGCTAACTAATGCTAATTACTTAATTATGTGACTATTTACAAGGTGAGATACATTAGAATTATTGCTGAAATAGCATTGGTCTGATATAATCATGTAAACAGCTTCAACAAATCAATTTCTATTTTTTTATTTCTTATCATAGAAACTAACGGATGGAAAAAAAACAAGCAAAAAACAAACTACTCCATCTGTCTTTGGCTGCAGATTTGTGATGTTTGCTCTTCATCATTTTGCTCTGAACCATACAGGAAATGAAAAGCTTTCCGTTGGTTGAGCTGTCTGTACTCACCTTCACCCAGCCTGTTTGCATGTCGCTCTGCTGGACATACATGAACCAAAACAGCAGGGGTGCGTAGAGATGCTCACACAGACATACCACCTTACACTTGTTGTTGCACTTGCACGGTAAGGTTCAGGTAAGGGGGAAAATATAAATAAATGGTGTGAAATGTGTGGATTCTTGAAAAGAGCTCAGAGCTGACAGGAAGAGTGATGCACTGACAGCTGTAAAAGACAGGCGATATATATGAGGTAGTGAAATATATATATATAGTAGTTATTTCCACCAAATTACCATCTTAAAAAGAAACCGGAGAACATCAGTGTCTTATGTAACAAATGTAGGCCGAACACCATCAAACAAGTGCTTGATCTCCCTCAGGGCTCACAGCCATGTCAGTCAGGGTCAAACTGCTGTAAAGGATGTGTCAGGGCTTAGCATGAAGACGGGCAGGGCCATGCTTCTACAGATCCTTACCAATGGTGAGAGTCAGGCAATCCAATTCACAATGAGATCCCACCGGAGCCTGGACTCTGTGCAATTCGCCTCAGCCAAGCCTGTAATTGATATTTGTCAGAGGAAAGGGTGGTCCATGTCAGCTCCAAAGCTGCAGGGAGATGAAGAGAGGCAGAAGGGCGCGCTTGAAGCCGAAGATAGTGGAGGAATATGCCTGTGAGGCATCAAATGACAAGCAAGCTGATACTTGTAGCAGTCTGATTTATCATTAATGTATTTATTCCTGATTTCATGGATATGGAGTGTTTTGATAACAACTTAAACCTTATCTTTTATTATTTGCATGCTCTGAGCTGCAGTTGTAGTATATACAGTACATTTTGAAACCCTGTTACTATTATTAGTTATATATACAGAAGGAAGACTTCTTCTTATAGCAAATGAAATTTCCCTTGACTTAACCCTTCTGGATATACCTATGAATTGAATCTTCTCAGATATTCTTAATGGCACTATTAATAATAACAGTAATAGCAGCAGATGTTGTAGCAGTGTTTTCCACACACATCAAGCAAGCACATTGATTCCCTTTCAGAGCTTTGACTCTTGAAATAATCATGCCTGGCATAAAAGCAATATTATAAAGAAGAAGAAGAAGAATTTGCTGTTATTCGGGTAAAGATAATCCTCGCTGGCAGTAGCACTAAAAGTGGAAAAAGTGAGCTGCAGTAGATGACACAAGTAATTGTATTGTTACTCAAGACCTGAGAGAATTCTTTACATGTAAATGAAGTGGGAAGTCTTGTCAGGAATGTCATTTTTCTTGCTGCTTGGCTGCAACTTCGGTTAATTTTCACATTTTCACAAGAGACCTTTTGTGAAGAGAAGAAAGAAGAAGCAGAAACCTTCTGTTTACATCAATGACCATAGAAATCCCACTGGAGTTGTCTACCACTGCTGAATGAATGTCATGGTAAATGGTCATTTGGCTGCACTTATATAGTACTTTTCTAGTCTTCCAACCACTATACTCTACATGTAACATTCACTCATTCACACACATATTCATACCCTGATAGCAGTGGCTGCCACACAGGGTGCCAACCTGCTCATCAGGAGGATCTAATCATTCACACACATTCACACACCACTGGCATAGCCGTGGGGAACAATTTGTCTCCTGAGCCATAGCCACCCATCCTGTTATGGAAAAAACAATATTAATATTAGCAGCAGCAGTCATAATAGTTGTATTAGGACTCATAGTTTTAGCAGTAGTAGTAAGTGGTAGCAGTTATACTTGATAATAAATAGTAGCAGTAGTGTGGTGTGAGTACTGCCACACTACCTTCTACTCTGCAACTCAACAGTATCACCCATTTGAAGAAGTGACCAATACTGCTGTTTTTCTGAAGAATGCAGTCTTTATTTGAAGGACCCTGAGAGGTCACTTGTCATATGAAGCAATTTTAAACAAACAACTAATACTTTTCTTTTTTTTCATGAGGGGCATTTCCTGTAGTTATAGTGCCGTACTGAGAGTGACAGTATCATCTGAGGGAAAAGATGACAAGCTGTGTTCTCCACTTCACTGTGAAAGTCACTGCAGTTTTCAATTCTCTGAACATCAACCTGTTCCATCACAAGCCTGTTTCAAATACTCCACCAGTCATATGTTGTCCTTTTACCCGCCCCCCTCCCGTCATTCTCAATTGAAAAACTCAATGACAGATATGCTAGTGATTGACAAGCCAGTGGGAAAAATGGCTTTGGAAATACAGCTGGTTGAATGTTGAGCACCTGTTCAGCTTTTTTGCTCTTCGTCGGTCATTCCTAGTTATTTCTTTAACTGTTGACCTTGTAAAAAAATTGCTGGTTGCTCCCCGGGGCCTCGATGGTCCGGGTCACAGCAGACTGCATCTCATCCACCGAAAGCTGGCTCTCAATGGATGCTACATTAAGTGCTGCCAGCGCTCGAGAGACCGCTCACTACAGGGACCTAAGATCAGCCGGTGCTTCATAGGTTGGTGCTTACAGTACATGCATCACAGCAGGAAATGAAGCAGTTCAGCATGACTGAACCACAGCAGTCTTGACATTGAAAGACAGAAAACACTTTGACAGAATAACCCTCTACCTCTGCATCATTGTTATTTTTTGCTACAGTCAAAATTATGTTTCAGCTCTTTACATCCGCTTAAGGTTTTGTAGCTGTGTGATGAAGTAGCATCTAACTGACTTTTAAAAAGTTCCCTGTCTCATCTTCAGAAACCCTGCCACTTGTCAACCCCTGGAGGAAGGTTTAGTGTTAGAGATGAATTGATGTCATAACAGAGGAAGAAACTATCAAAAAAAGTGAGATTGTGATCATTTGGATTATGAATAAGCTCATCTGTGAGGGGAGCCTCCAAGAAGGAAGAGGAAAGGTGATCTGCAGACAAGAGGCAGCGAGAGAAACAAATTTATGTCAGTGGCAATCTCCCCAGGCTTCTTGTTGTCCCTGTCATAATTAGAGCAGAGCAGATAGCATCAGGGAGGATGGTGCAGACAGAGGCTCATCTCTATACTTTCTCCCATCCTTATTACTAATGGCTGCCTTTGATACATATTGAAACAATGCACTCAGCACTTGAAACCCATTCTGAATAATTCTTGCTGTTGCATCTCAGAGTGCCAGTGCTATACTGGTCCTACAAGGATTACTGAGATCTCATCAAATTCACAATGTTCAGTCTCAAAGGAAACACTGAGGATGAGGTCTTGTATTTTTTTGAGTTAAACAAACTATGGGTTCTTTTTTGGGAAATATGTTGAGTGTGCAAACTTCAGCAGAGATACAACGTCTTTGTAGTGAAAAGCCACTGCAGTGTTTGCACTGGATGAGTCATTGTAGAAGTCATTGTTGTATATCTTTGTAAATTTGCTGTCAATCATCTGCAGACTACAAATTTAAGTGCAAACTGTAGTTTCATCTTCACAGAAAAATACAGAGGTGGCAGTGACATCTGCATGAGTACTTCAGATTATATTTCTTGAAGGGCTCGACCTACACTGGATTTGTTATCTCTCTCTCTCTCTCTCTCTCTCTCTCTCTCTCTCTCTCTCTCTCTCTCTCTCTCTCTCTCTCTCTATACATATATATATATATATATATATATATATATATATATATATATATATACATATGAAGATATGTAATGTAGGCATGATATTTTAGCATCTGACAATGAACTGTATTGTATAAAATGACAGGGCACTGAAACAGTAAACTTCAATGGGAATTTAATAATTATAAGTATCTACAGTATAATTAACTATAACTACATATCAAAAAACTATGTATGTGTATATTAAACTTACATTTAGAAAAAATAATCAAATATATATTAATTGCAGCCTATACAACTTAAAAAAATAATTGGCACATTGTATACAACATATACGCTGATACATATATATCTGTAATAGGCCAATATCTGTAAATAATATTGGCTGACCAATATATCTGTCAGGCTTTAGTTTCTTTGCAAAGTTAGAAAAGAAGAATTTACTATCAGGTACTCTGGAGGTGCCTTCACATACCCCCTTTCTTCTAGCATGCAAGTTAAATTTCTATTTAGGTACTCACCAGCAAAAAAGATTCTTCTATGAGATGCTCTGTGAGAAAATAGGAGCACTATTTACTACTATCTTATCTGTGGTCCAGTGCTTGGGTGGCTTTTTTAAACGGATTAGGATGAGGTTCATGTTATTTTAACTGTGAACTTTGAAAACTTAACCAAAAACAGCAGCGTTGAAAAGTTCCCGCCGCACTCAATTTCTTAATCTAATCCTGGGCTGCTTTTGAACAGACTTGAGCAGCGACTTACTAGGGAGAATACAAATTGCTCGATGAAATGAAATTTATTTCTTGATGCCAGGTTATCTTCAACAGATAATTGCTAAATCCTTTGGCTGCCTCGTTCAGCAGAAGGTAGCAGAGGATGGATGTAACTGGCATTAAAACCACAGCGCCTGTGTCAGTTGTGTTTCTCTTAGTGGAGAATTTAAATGGCTTTCGTATTTGGTCCCAACTGTCGCTCATAAAGTAATTTCATCTCTCTGCTTGTATTGGTAGCAGTGGGGAAACAGTCCAATACTAATATCAAATGAATGTTGTATGCACCGGCTATGCATACTAACTACATATGAAAGTATAAAACACCTATTTCCCCAAAGGAATGACAGAGCATCATCAGTGTTGACTGCTTCTGGGCCACCGTAGGCCTCATAATAGCAGACATTTACCTTAATGCAAAACCCAAAGTAGGAATAGTGTTAAAGAGTAAATCTTATTTCAATCAATCTAATCAGAAGTTCCATGTTTTTCTCATTGAGACAGAAACATTTCTGGACTTCAACAATTGATATAGTTTGAAAACTCCATTAGCTTAGAAATTGGAAAATGTGATTAGGAACATTGAGACACACGGTGGGACTGTGTGCTTACCTGCAGGTTGAATGCAGAGTTTGAAAAATGTACAATTTCTTTCTATTTCCCGTCATGTTTTGAATATCTTTTTATTAAACTATGATTCCTGGAAACAATAATTTGCCAGTTTACACAACTATTACCTTTCTGAACCTTATTACATTCATTTTTTTGTTGACATTGTGCACTTGAAGCTTGTATTTAAATCTCATTTTGCAGATCATTTTAGAGGCTTTGTTTTGCAGTGCTGTTGTAAGACAATATTAATGTGACTGGACATTTAAGATATTAGATGCAAAGAGATGAAAGTCATATACTAATGTTTAAATCATGCTGCCTTCTTTTATATTAGTATTTATTTCTTTTCATTTTTCACTGAACAGAACATGTGGCTTCTCACTCATAAGCATTCAGCACACAACCTCCATGCAGACCATAAGGTTAGGAGCATTGTGGCATATTACAGACATTAATCTCACAAGAAAATGATGTATTGATCTTTGGTGCACCACAGGTGGATCATGAAATGACCATCAATGCATAATTTAGGAAAGTCCTTCCAGACTTTTGCTACAGGAGAATGAAAGGTACGACTTTACAAGTGGCTCACTGTTCACAGCTGAACCACAGCAAATGTCACTTCCTGTCAGTCACAGTGACATTTGAGGTAGTAACCAACATCCAGCACTTAAAAGCACACAACAGTAATTGTGCAGTTTTTCATCCATTTTTCTAAATGGTGCCATAAGTGTATCACCTCCCAGCCAATCCCCAGCAGTAACATACATCTTCAACAGTACCTGGACTCATCCTACCAGTGCAGTGCTAGTGAGATAAATGAATGCCACACTGACCTCTGGACTCAGGTGTCCACTCTGCTTCCTCTTCACGGGGAAAGACTCTGCTCTTCCTATTCAAAGATAAAAATAAAAAAAGAGGGTAGATCACTGCCCTAGAAAAATTGTAATTATTTCAGTGGGTGGAGAATCCCAGTGAGAAAAAAAAATTCATTTCACCAGGATAGCAGACCTCCTGTAAAATATGAATCTCCCTTTCAAAAGCCTGGCAAATTGGGACAGTGAAGACCAGGTGCCACATGAGGAAAACATTGTAATCAGACACTCATTTATGATTGCAGCACCAAACATCCACCACATGTGGCTCTTGAATGGTGTTTTTTGGAATTGGAGGATCCATCATTTTGTCTTTCATTTCTCCGTTTATTCAAAGATTTGAAAGGCATGCAGCATATGGGCCTGTGTTGACTATACTATCCTATTGAATGTGATGTGTTGAAACCTGCTGCCATCCTCGTATGGACCTGTGGCACATGTATACACACACACACATACGGTCATTCATGAATGCCTTCAAAGCAAAGCCTGTATATTAAATCACTTTGAAAGATCTCTGAATACATCAGAATTTCCGAAAAGAAGATCCTGAAACTTTCTTTTTTCCTTCTAAGAGTAGCCATTGGTTCAGAGTAAGTAGAGCTTAAGTGAACAAAGAGGAGTATAATGGTCTTCCTTGGTGGAATCGAGCAGCGAAGGACATTGGACTTTAAAATTTAGTCGAGGATTAGAGAGGGATTAATACAAGCATAGCAGATAAGAAAGAAGGAATGTGTGAGGCGGAGATGCCTCTGTTGTACAGTGTTGATATTCAAGAGATGTTCTTAACACCTCCTGCAAATCACAGATGCAAGGATTTGAATCTCTGCCTCCTATGAACAGAGATTTAGAGCCCGCCGTTTCATTAATACACTGATTAAAAACATGTTGCCATTTGATGATTATGAATTTCAGTGAAGCGCTGTTGTACCTCTCTGCGGTACCTAAACTCCCCCTTTACTCTATTTGTAACTAATGCACTGTGGTGTTGGGCTGCTAGTCTAACAGAATAGAACTTGTTCAACATGTTTTGGTTATTTCCTTTTAATATTCTCACTGCTGCATTTTTGAGAAGCAGTTCAAGTTTTATTTCCTCCTCACCTAATTGTTTTAGAGGGCTCAATCCTACATCACAAGCTTTAACCTACATTCTGTCTCCTTCTCTGCGTATTTGGAACAGCACAATTAGTCCTCAGTTTCAGCTAGTTGACATTGAAACTGTGCTGACGAAAGCTAATGAAGTGGCAGATTTTGCATCTCACCACAAACGTGCTCCACCAATGTTTTTTTTTTTTTTTTTTTAGTAAGTAAATCACTTACGATTAGCCAGAAAATAATTAGTTTTAATGCTGCTCTCCTCCCTGCTCTGGAGGACAAGCTGTGTCAGGTAATTCTGGTCTTATTCACCTTCCTCTGCATATCAAATGGCACCTTTAGGCCTTTTCCTCCATTACAGAGACAGAAGAACAGTCCTCAGTATGGCAGGCAAACACACTTCAGCAACATTAAAATCACCCACTTTAGGCTCTCTGATGCCTGGCTGTGTTTTGTGTGTAATATTTTTCATTAGCTCGGTGAAGTTTGGTTCAGTTTTGTGTTTGCTGGGCTGTTACAGCAGTCTGTCCGTTTTACTGTACATGTCTTGTTGGTTATGACAGGTTGGATGTGATTGTTTCTGACATTCACAGAGAGTGTATTATTTCTGAGGCAGCTGTTGTAAACCCTCAACAGTTTATTCTGTATTTTCTTTCTTTATTATATCACTGAAAAATAGCATAACATTTGAACTGAATTTGGTGTTTATGTATTATACATGTATATAAAATCCCTGCATAGCCTTGCTACTTTCAGTACTTTCATATTTCAAAGCAGGCTTGATACAATCTTCTCTTGCTTTGGGGGTTATGACATCACTGCTGTTGTTTTTTTTTTTAGAGATTATTCTCCCCAACTTTTTCCAGTTTTAATGTTTCATTGAGTACATTAAAATAGGACACTTCCCTCACAAGAAGCATCTCTAAACCTGGGGAGCTGGGGGGGGGGGGGGGGGGGGGGGGGGGGTCATAATAAAATTCAGCCATGTTCCCACAGAAATAATAATAAACTGTTAAATAAGATCAAATAAATGAATGTGCCTCAAAAGAGTCTAAAGTGTGTCTGCTCACATACAGCAGCAGGAGAACAAAGCCTGCACAGAATGAGAAGAGACAGTTTTCTTCTCTAGAGGGGGGCCAGTACTAAACTAGTGATACGGATTAGAAAAATATTCCCACAACAAAGATGCTTATCATGGCATTATTAACTGGTTAATGACTTTTTGTCTTGCTGGATGTTTGCTTTGCACAGTCCTGTTTCAGGGTGGCACTTCATTGAACAAATAAATGTAACTGCATATGCCTCCCGCTTTATCCATTGGGCTTTGGCTGAGGGAATTATCTGAGCATATTGAATTCATAGATCATTGTTGCTAGCTGGGGGCTTCAAAGTATCATTAATATTCTGATTCTGGAGATCTGTGAACTGCTCTCTCTTTCCATCTCTATTATTACAGCCTCACTCCCAGGTTGAAAAGCGACTACTGGAGATTTCAAACAACTTTTTTTTTTCCGTGTGCTGACTTTGAAATGTTCCACACATAGAACCACAAACAGTGTTTTTCTTTTGTGTCATAAGAGTGCAGCTCATTGAAATGCAGTTATGTCTAAAGCTGATGCTTTGTGTTGCTTAGCATGTAATCATTTCATTGATCAAGGGTGTCCAAGTGTGGTTATGTCTTGATGTAGAAAGTTAGGTTGACTTAGGAAAAATCTGCTTAGGATCAGCTGCTGTTAGCGGGAGTTTGTCAGATTTATGCAGACAGGATTTACCCCTGTGCTCTTACAGGGATTTGAATTGATAAACAGTGGGAGTTTTAAGAAGTCAGTTTTTGGTTTAAACTGTTTTTTTCTTCTTTTTTATTTCTAAAATTGTGAATATTTAGTCTCCCATCAAAGAGGTTGTGTGTTTAACACAAATTACATGATGTTGACTTCAGTTGTGCCATGTGAGAAAGTTACCCATCTGCCTCATGTTAGGAGTAATGTTGCAACGACTGGCTTGATGGCAGTGTTCATTTTTGGTCCAGTAAAACATTGGAAAGCTTCTTGGAAGATTTGAAGTCACCATTAGTCTTTTTTATTCTTAAATCTTAAAAGATATGACTTTCTAACCTTTTGTGCACAGAGCCTGTATTTGCATCTTCATTTAAGGGAACGTCAGGAGTTATTTAGGGTTTCATGGTAGGTCAGATGTGTTGCGTGGTCGCGCTAAGACTGGGGGCAAAATCACCCCCTCAAAAATAATTTAGCAGAAATGAATGAAAAGAAAGGATTGTTAGAGAATTTCCTTTCAAACAGAATATAGATAGGATGAAAGCAGGAGAGCATGTTGGAAATTATATATTCCTTTTAGTGTTTCTTTGTGGAACTTTTGTCTTGCTCATAATGACAGCCTCAAACTGTCATTAAGAGACAAGACGGAGACTAGTCGAGTCCTGATCCCATTGTGCTCTAGTACTTGGAGTGCTGCTATGTCTAGAATCAACATGATGAAACCCGACCAACATCCTATCTTGAGTGTTCATTGTCAGCCTATTCAAATTACAAACTAATGGCAATGTTTTTTTTGTTTTTTTTATTTGCTTATTTGTGGGCTGTTGCAACTCACTGTAAATGCCTTGATTATAATGATGAACACATTGTTGGTTCATTAATGAAACACCCTTTGGTGTTTGGTAAGCTCCCACCTCTTGCATGGCATGACTCATAAATATCCATACATGTACTGATGTACACACACACACACACACACACTCACACACACACACACACACACACACACACGCTTACTTTTTGGCTTTAGTAAATATAATAAATAAAGGAAAAGTCTAAACCATCCTAACATGTACGTTCCATTATGCTTTATTGTTCATAATGATGTGTTCATACATTATCCCATTTATATCATGCCCACTTGCCATGGTATAAAAATTGCTGGATTTGAATTACCATTTTTGGGTAATATGCACTTGAAATGCATTTTTTATCAACCTCAGAATAAATGCTACTTTACAACTTCTACAAATTAAATATTAATTTAGAATATAAATGATAGTGATAAGATGCTGCATTAGAACTGTGCAGATATCATAAATGAATGCACAATCTCCTGCTCAGAATCACATTCTGATCAGTCAAGTCTTTATCTTTAGCCACTGCAAAACAATTTAACAATTTAATTGTCTGTTTATTTATATATTTGTATCATTATTTTACATAGAAATATAAATATAGAAAATGTACATTATATAAATTCATTTCCTACTCACTATCTCTCCCCAAAAAGCACAATAGAAAAGCCACATCAAGTAATGTGTACACCAAACAAAACTGGTTGTCATACATTGTATATATCAATGTTGTAGTCAAGACCACCTGAATCAAGACCAAGTTATGACCAAGGCAGAGCAAGACCGAGTCAAGACTGGGACCAGACCAGGACCAATCCCACACTGCTCAATACTCAAAAGGCATTGCACAGGTGAATTCTATGAGCAAATACAAAGAAACACTGAGGAGCTGAAATCAATGTAACCATCTATATTCAACACTCCTTTCACATGTTTTACCATCCACCTAACACAATGCAATACAATATTTTGTGCAGACATCAAGGACTTTTTTCTTCACTTTTGAAACCATCATCAAATACAATTATTCAATAAAGTTTCTACTTTTCTGTACCCTCCAGCTTCTCCAAAACAGTGTACTCAACCTCTTGTTTTAACCTACACTGGCATCCATTTATCAGAAATAGTTCTTTCAGTGATTGGTGCATGCTTACGATCCATAATCTGTCATTGTGACAGAGACAGATAACATCCAATTATCTAATCTTGGATAATGACTTCACTGATGGCTTGTTACCTTGGTGAATGTAGGCTGTAGACCTGAGCTCTCTGGGTAAAGGATGCTGTAGTTGGCTGTGTGATAGCTGTCTGTTGGTGGTAAGATATGTGGTGAAATGAACATCAATCACATCAAAAGAGCACTCTTAAAAATAGTAGAGTAAGATGCACAGAAAACAAAAATATCAAAACTTCACCATTTTTTGGTGAAAGTAGGCATAGGTGGAGAATTGCCCATCCTGAATCCTGAGACAAGACCCAGTAAACATGGTTGATTCTGAGGCAAGTGGGCCTCATAGACCCATCTCAACATGTATGTTTGTATTTAAAGCAAACCAATAAATCACTAAATAACAAAAAAGAATGATTGAAAAATACCAAACTACTGCACATTATAATCTTGACTGCAACTCTGCCAATCAAATTGTATCATATCCCAGCCCCACAAAAAAGGTTGCTATGATCTCTGGTTGTGACATGACTTGATCCAATTGAAATGTCAGTTCTCATTCCATAATGTGCAACTTCAGCTATTCTGCTCCAGATCACGTTGAACTTTTATTCAGTCCATGTCAGAGATGGCTCTTCCTCTCCCTTAATCTTCAGACATACCATGACACTTCTGATTCACTTTGAAATGCCATTAACATAGATGTGAGCTCAACCCTAGGCTTTGAATCCTAAGGCTCTTAAATTTGGGAATGGTGGAGTGGAGCTGAGGAGGATTGGTCGGGAGGATTCACTTTCACTTTCATCACATTTTCTGGCTTTGCTTCTTTTCCATTAATCTTTCAAAAGGAGAGAAAAGACACTTCTACAAGCAACACGCTTCCATCTGTCTTATACACTGATGATGGCTCCCTTGTACTGTGGTATTTTGTTACCAGACGTTGGATTAAGTCAAGTGGCAGCTTACATGTCCGTTGCTTTGTGATGCTACTCAGATGCTCTTTTACAAAGGCCACCTCTCTTACCAGGTTAAGAATGGGATATCTCCAAAATCCTTCACTTGTGTACAATGTGCATTTATATGTTGCTCTGTGACATTTGATCAATGCACCTGCAGCACTGACCTTTGCCCAAATCATTTAGTTTATTTATTTAGTACCATTGCCATCATTGTACATACATAGTTTGTGGAATATGAGTCTAAGATCACTTAATGTTTTGTACTTCACCTTTATTTCCATATACAATCATATAGAAGTGAACCTACAAATATACTGTAGTACATAAATAACATAACAAATGTCAGCATTGCATCAACTGCTTCTTCTTATTCAGGCTCTGTTCATAGAATCATCACAGACATAACACCCACCCAGCTTCATTCTAACTAATATACACCCACATATCCTAACATGTACACAGTATACCTATATGTTTAACCCTACATTTCTTCATATGCCTGCTGGGAAGCTCTGGAGCTTAAAGGAGGTTCAGAAGAAGGTTCAATGTATTACTGACTGTACCATTAGTATTGATGCACTTATATACAATCACAGCCACATCTGTATACATGACTCCAATTTATGTAAACTCCACTGGCAAACTCCTTTCCACTGTGGTCTTAATCACTTTCAGTAGTAGTAGTAGTAGTATTGTTGGTGCCGGTGTACTTAATATTTAAAACATCAGTCCTTGGTTGGAGTTTGGCTGTTGTACTTTCCATTAAACATTCACTTTCTAACCTTTCTCTCCATTGTTGGACAGTTGGTGGCTTTAGATTTCTCCATAATACTGTAATCATCTTCTTTGCAATAAGCAGCAACATCCAGGGCTCCAAAGTATTCTTTTTCCCTCAGTGTCCTGCAACTTGCACAGAATGACTGCAGTGTTAAAAGAAAAATCTGTTTTAAAAAGGTTGTCAGTCGTTCTGTTCACATCTCCTGGTGTCAAAGTTCTTTTGTGTTATTACTTTTGCAGCCTCCGCTGTGTTCTGGGAAAATGTCAATCAAAGATGCATTTATAAACTTCTACATCATTTATGAGTGATGATTATTAAACTACTTCTCCACACGCTCATTTCCTGAGTAAATGAAGACATGTTTGCTCTCCAGCATTTAAAACACTTTTCTATTCCTAAATCCAGGGTGAGGATTGTGGGTGTATGGTCATGGATTGTTATTGAGTCTATAACAATCTAGTTCTTTATATATTATTTAGTTTAGTTATTTATGCATGAATAGCTCCCCTGTACATTTGTAAAGATGCTAAAGTCTGTCCGTTTTGGGTTTGTATGTCTCCATGGGTCTACTAACCCCAGCTCTCATAAGATGTTCTTCAGTGTTTTGGATCTTGTCTACCAATATTAAAGTCCCTGCCAGGAATCATCATAGCTATTGTATTATTTGCAATTATGTTTTCTGTGTCTCTATAGAAGGAGAGATTGTCCTCTGTTGGAGCACAGCTATTCAGTATCAATACATCTTCCCCACTTATTGTTCCAATTACTATGACATGTCTCCTCACTGTGACTTGGAGCACTTTCTTCTGCAGAAAAGACTTCATTCCTATTGAATGAGATACCTGGCCCACCCACTCCATACTAAGCTTTTTGTGCTCAATTACCACCAAATGGGTTTTTCTCTATAATTGCCTCCACAACCAAGCTTCTCTCGGTTCTTTATTGTGTGATCTAACTCATTAACATTACAGTTTAAATTGTTCATTGTGACATTGTGTATTTGTAAGATTTATTTGTAGGCTTTCTTTTTTCCACACAGAAAATTGATCAGGAATCACGAAGAGAATTGATGAAGACCCAGATTAGAGCCAGAATAGATAATGGCACTGGTATCAATAAAATCTTAAACATTCCCATCATCATCTCTCAACCAATAAACATACATCCTGACAGTCCTTACTTATCCAGTGAAAAATGTCCTTTAACAGTCTTTAAATTACTAAACAAACAAAACCAAATGAACATGGTTTGTAGATTTGTTAGTTAATGCACACGATATGTCGATTCGGAAGATTTTCAATGATACATGAATGGATCTTTGCTCTGCCAGCTGTGCGTAAAATGTGCAGAATTTCCAGAGAGGTCAGAGTGTGATCTTCTGCCACCAAGTCTATCTTGACAGGAGGAAGTGAACATGATCCATTAAACACATGGAAGCTGCTTCTGCCTGTGCAGTCTGCAGGTAGCGTATCAGTGCAAATCAACCATTAATCATTTATTTATTTATCCTGCACCCTGTATATGTACCTTCACTGCCCAGCTGCAGCTCTGAGTCTATATGACAGCCAGGTGTGGTGAGCACTGATTGCTTCATGTTGAGCTTGGCAGGTGACGGGCAGGCACAGGTTTGCAAACTGGATCCTTTCAAGGAGATTAACCCTTACATACTGTTCATATTCTGACTCATAATTAGTCTTTACACCAATTCACATTCACAAATCCCCCATCAGTTTGATTAATATGATGGAAAACAGACATTCAAATGTACTATTTTATAGTCCAGGAGAATATTTTATAGAATATAAACAATAATGCTGATTTTTCATTTTTTTAATAAACTCAGGTCCAACTTGTACATTAGCATATATAAAAATGTTTATCAGTTGCACAAAAATAAAATAAAATAATGCAATTTATTTCCATCTTTGTATACTGCGGGTCACATTAGTAAAAAACAAATGTGTACAGGGTTTCTTTACAGCTTTCAAGTGTAAAAATGGGTCACATGTGTCCCTGAACAGTATGTAAGGGTTAAAGCAACATACAAAAAATTCATGAGCATGTTTTTCTTTTTTTTTCTGCATACTGTATAGGCTGAATGTGTTTTGTTAGCCACTTGAAATGAGCGGCTGCTGTATGCCGACTCATTCACAGCACAGGAGCCACATAAAAAGGTTGCAACATATGCTCCATTATGTATCTTTGAACACCTTTTGAGGCCAAGCTTAGAGTTTGTGGCGATTCAGGTTTAAAAAGATGAATTCAAAAAGATGGAATTTCTATCATGTACTCTAGATATAGAAAGTTGTTGTTGCATGAATGTAAGCTTCACAACTCTTTTCCTCATTTATCTCTTTCAGTCTATAGAACATAAACCTTGAGCTTAAGCAACACTAAAATATCTCCATAAATAAAGACAATAAATCCTTTAGTCTTACTCCACACACACATACCAATATTGTTGCTATATGAAGTAGTTCAGTTGAGCTTTCCTCTCACTTCTTACAGAACTATACAAGCCTGAGAGACAAAACAAACCTGAGTTCTTGTTTAATGTCTTACTGTGTGTGACAGAATTTATAAGAAATTAGGCCATCTACATAATCAATCATTCACATGTTGCCTCCCACCCTTTACTGGTTCCCATTTTAAATCATTACCATAATCAAAATTTAAAATCCTTAAAGATGTAGGTCAAGCTTCAGCTCAGTGAAGCTTTACACAGCACAGAGGCTATGTCAGCTGTGTCCTTACTATCAGCACACAGACATGACATTAATGCCACTGGAATAATGTCTTGATATGAATGAATATTAGAATAAACTTTTGTGATCTTTGAACACGTGGTGACACATGCAGTCTAATGAAGGCTACAGGGGGAACGTCTCATTGAATGTCACCAGCCCGTGAGATGTTGCGGAAAGAAAAATGTTTGAAAGATTTAAAAAGGGTTTGAAAGTCAGCCACTGTCAGCACATCACTGCTGTACTCAATGTTGAATATCGCCTGGTACAAATATTAAATATTAAGAATTAGATCAAATAACAAGAACATGACTTACTCACTCTTTCATGACTTCCAAGTCTGGATGTGTTTCTTCATATTAAACAAGCTAAGCCTTCCCTCTTTTTTTATTCAGCTGCACCATGGAACATTTCCAACCAAAACATAATGACAGATATTGATATCATAATTCTACAACAACATCCACCTGAGACTGAAGGACTGTCATTAAAGGCCCATCGAATGTATGATGAGAGTTTTTACTGTCCAGCCTTTTTTTTTAAACTCACTTATTCACTGTGACCACTTCCTTCATACACAGTACTGAAATATCTGTCATTACATCGCGTTTAGCTCTCACGTCGTGGCATTCTGGAAGTCACATGTCAACAGACTTCACACATAATGATAAACTTCAAAGTCAGCTAAGTTGAAAGCCTGCTGCTGCCGCTGTTATTGCCTCCTCTGTTCTCCTGTCAGTAATTAATGACTTCACAAAGTCAAGGAAGAAACAAGAGTGGTTGTTTAATTTTTTTTTTTTTTTAAAGGAAGTGCTTTGGACATGCGAGTCATGCATGCTCAACTCCTCAAAGTTTCCTATTAGTGATGGCAAGGTAGTGTAACAGTGTGGTAGAGGCCATAGAGTACTCACAGTACTCTATAATGAATGGAATTATAAAGCTTTAGAGAGCAAAACTCGCTTTTTTTACACCGTGCCCTTACTGTTACCTTCACAGTCTATCTTGAATTTGAAATCACAGCAATCATGAAAAGAACAGAAAAAGGAAAAACAAATTATATATATTGTTGAGCATAGAATAGACACAGACATTTTCAACATGGATGTTCTGTTTGTTGTTGTAATGCAGTGAAATTATAGCTCAGGAACAAAATCATCTATTTATTTCATTAGAATGCACACTTCACTTAGGTATGCTTATATGTAGCATACACAAACAGTTCCAGGCCACATAAACACCCATGAATGATGAATCCAAGAAAATATAAGCCTGTTCTGTCAGTAATGTATCATTTTACAAGCCAGCATTATGTGTGTCCACTCCACACTGGATGCAACTGCTCAATAACACATACTGTAAGAAGGCATTTCCATAGTAACCCATTAATCAGTCAGTCCACTAACTCCCCAACACTGCATGAATCTCCTCATTTTAACCTTGCCGCTTGTCACTTACTGTGCTGAGGTCAGTCTGCACGCAGCATATGGATGCGTGTCAGCACAGGTCACCACTCCAGATGTGCATGAATTTCAAATTTGTCCCAGAAGTAAATATTAGTAATTAGTTCCTCACTCCCATCGTGCCATTTTAACGCTGTCGGTTGGGACATATTAATCACTCTTTACCATCAAACTCTGCTTTACTCTCCTGTCACATGAGACATTTATACAATTTGAACTGAAACATATGTTTTCATGACAGAGCACGTTGATGGATTTTAATAAAAGTCACTATTCTAATACAGCAAATCACTGTTAATAAGTAAATCAATAAATGATGAAAATAAGGTACAGTAGATGAAAGGAAGGTTGTATCTCTTTTTCATCTTTTTACAACCATGCACAGGATTGGCAGTGTGATGATTTAACCCTTACATGCTGTTCATATTCTACACCCTCACAGTATATTCTGGGTTTAAGAATCTTCTCATAAAAAGTGTCTATACCAAATGTTGAAGCACAGATGTGTTTAGAAAGCATCAATAGTTGATCTGACTGATCAATAAATGTGATTAAACCTTGATTCATGTTTCAGAGAGCAGAGAGAGTGTATTTTTAGCTCCTATCACACAATATCATGTCCTATTTAACCTAAGACATGAAAATATAACATAGCAATAATGATGGAAATGTATTTAATGTAAAGTGTTTATGGAAGTGTGGGCTTTATTGTAGAACCATTAGAGCCATCAGTCTTCACTGCTACATCATAAAAAGAAATCTTATTAAAACTATGAACTATTCATTTCACTAAAACACATGGACATAGATACAGAGATCATTTGACCCAGAACAGCCTCAATAGACAAACATTTGTAGCACCTATATAAAAGTAGAACATTTAAAATATTTTCATTTATGTGTATTTTGAGCCTTTTTAGGAAGTGTCATCAAATTTCAGAGTAAAAGACATTCAGGGTGTTTTTACATATCAAAACGGGTCAAATGTGACCCAAACAGTATGTAAGGGTTAAAGAATAACATTCAGCCTGTTGTCACAAGAAAAACAACAATAGAGGTCTAAAATTCAATCTGGCAAAAACAAGTTAATGAAGTTGTTGTTTAATTCATCTGGTTTCTGTAGTAATTATGACCCGGGGATGTGACGCAGTTGACGATGTTAGTATAAAGCAACTTAATAAGATGTATTTTTTTATTATAGAGAGGTGAGTTGGGTGAATGGTGAGAGAGATAGATGACAAAAAGTGGACTTTGTTGCAGGAGACAGCTGTGGTTTTGTGGTTGTGTCAAATCTAACCAGACCTTAACCACAGCGGCATCACATCATTATTTTTTAAATGATTTGTCACGGTTTTGGAAAGCAGCATCTTATGGTCCTGTGGGTCATTGTGGAGTACATTACTACAGCTGCCAGATGGCATAAATGTAATTAGATGTTCCTTTTTGCTGGCTGAATTTTCAACCTATACTGTGGTTTGATGATGAGGATGTGCTGTATTCATTAGACATTGTTGAATGTGCTGTAGTGCAGCTGGGTCATGTGAGATGTCATTTGAATGCATTGGAGCAGCCTTTTGATAGTGCTCCATTATAACATGAGTATACTATATGTACATAGTGATCAGGTTGGTTTAGTATTTCAGAGCCTCTCTGTCTGTTTTCAGTGTGACAAACTTTTACTGGAGGTCACATCCAAACTGAGATGAAAAGAAAAAGGAAACAGGAGAACAAATAATGTCATTAGCTTTAAAATGCCTCGGTAGTAAATGTGTCCAATGAACACACAGGAGTGTTCAGGTCATAGCCCATACACCATCTCTCAGCAAATTACTCCTGTAGTCTGAGTTGCTTAATTGTATTGATCCGGCTGTCTTTTTCTACTTGAGTGTCGATTATTTTGGCCCAACCCAAGAACTAAACAAGTCAAGGGAATTTACAACAAACTCAAAAACCATGAAGGGATCTTTGCAGAAGGAAGTCTGCAAACATAAGCAAAGTAAACCTTTGTGAGCACAACTGGCAACCACATTCAGATTAAACTCATTGATGATTTAATGGCTGAAATGCTCTGCAAAGACCAGCAACACCTCAGTATCTCTTCAGATGCTGGCTTTGTTTGTTGTATGAACAGTATAGGAGTTATACTTAAATACAACAAACAAGTATGACTTCTATACTGGATGTACATTGGTGTGATTACTAGCAGTTGGACCAGAAAATGTAAATTCTGATCACTCAGACAGCTCATAAACTATTGACTGAATGAATTTCAGCACAGATATTCATGATCCATGGAGTATGATACCTAATGATTCTGCTGAGCACTTGACCTTTCCTCTGGCCACACTGCCAGGCCAACATTTGTAACTGAACATACGGATTCATCTGTCAATTATAATCTCGATGAATCTATTTATTGTTTCAACTAGAAAATGTCGCAGTTACCAAAAACCCAGAATGTTTTGTTTTGTCCTAACCAAATCACCATAACCCAAATATATCCAGTTACTGCCATAAGCTGTTTTCACACATGAACTCTGGAGAACATCTGGAGAATCTGGTCTGGACATTGTCTGGAGTTTCCCTTTTACACATGTAGCACACAGCAGCTGATTGCCTGTGATGCATTCTCACCTACTGAGAATACTAAGTTTGCTTCAGGTGAGGGGCGGAGCTTGTGTAGAGTGTACAGAAGGCAGGATATGACACAAAAATATGCTGGGAATTGAAATTTTATTTTTTTCACCACAATTAACATTGCACACAGAAAATATCAACACTTTTAAATGAATAAAATGTGATTTGAAATGAATGAGCTAATAATTCGTCAGTATGTTAATGTCACCACTTTAATCATAATACATATTTCCACATGGCTTCATATGAGGCTTTAACAATGAGAGAAAAAAATCTCATCTTTTGATAGGATTTGAGTTGCTCAGGTGTTGATCTGGAGAGTTTTGTCTGCATGATTCTCTTGAAGATTTCCAGAACTGTGAAAGCATTCAGCTATGATCTTGATTATTCTGCTGCATCTTCCACTTATCAGTCTTTTCCTATGTAACACACCCACTCACAGGCTTTATTTGACAATACATCTGATATACGTTATCTTCAGCAAGTAAACAAAGCTAAATGAATAGGAAGAACAGAGTGTGTCATCACTCCTCACTGTGTAGGTGTAGGTTTACATGCTCATGTTCACCTTAACATGTTTTCTGTTGTATCTTTCATTTTGACTAAAGAAAATGATGCAGCAGCAGCTACAACATAAACCATAAGGAAAGTGAATTAATAAGTAGCACATGGGATGAAAGGGTGGCACATCACAAATAGTATAAGGAGATACTGTCGGAGGTTTGAAGTGTCGTAGAAGCATCAAGCTGCAGATTTAGTCTGACTTCACAAAGTGACAATGAATGAATGTGTAGCCATCATATGATCTGTAATCCTTATTAAATAGTAAGAAGTACAGTTGTATGATCACACATTGGCAACTGTCTTGCCATAATTTAAATAAGCATAAATCCCAGGGTGCATCTTGACGCTTGTGATTTCTGACTTGTCTCGCCTTGAATTTGGGCTGTCAAATTGAACTTTCTGAGATTTTCTTTTGAATTTTTGAACTAAAGTTTGCGACAGATGATTTGAAAGTTGTACATGTTGAAAGTCACTCGCAGTTTTTTTGAACCTCTTATCAAAGCAACAGGAGAAAAAAACAGGCTTTTGATTTCTGGGGAATTCCAAAATGTCAAAATATTTTCAAATAGGATTATGATGTATGATTTTTTTTTCACCCCTCCTCTCCTTTCCTGGTAACTGTTTGGAGATGTTAAAAAAAAAGTTCCCGTATGTAATAATTCCTGTACCTCCTGGAACCTCTTGAGCCTAATTAGGACCCAAAAATAGAGGAGGGTAAAATACAGCACAAAGAAAAAGATGAGATGCTGAATTCAAAGAGTGATTCACTTCTATAGCCACAGGCTTTTTTTTTTTTTTTTTTTTTGCATTTGGGGTAACAGCGTGATTCATTTGCAGCACCCAAGGGATCTTTCTGTGGATTGCTAAATCTCAAGAGGAGAAATGGAAGGCTCTTCAGAGAGGGAGGGGTGGCAGCATGAGTGGCAGATCTGTAGCTTTGCTCTGAAAAAAACAATGATTAGAGGAAATTGTAGATACAAATATTGTGCTTCCGACCCTGCCACAAGGGCTCAGTGATTCAGTGTCAGTGGTAAGCATAGATCAATGCACTGCAGAAAATAGGCCTTTGGTGTAATCGCATAGACTCATTTCTGCTACGACTGCATCTTCTGTTGCAGAAAGACACACAAACACTGTGCTGCAAACTGGCATCTAGGTGCCTGCTGCCACACTAATAAGACAAGACTGAAGTAATAATCAATGCTCTCCGTTAATAGCATTATTTGTTCTACTTGTTTACTTCATGACTAAGACAAATGCACTGACCTATGTGATGGAATGCACCAAATGAGAAGACCTCTGAGCAGCTGTTGCCATAAATTATTATTCTAATCCGTTTCTGCTCTACCCAATTTGTGAATCTGCATTTTTATTAATTCATCAAGATCGTGTGTGTGAGATGTAAATTGAAAAGTGCTGAGATGTTTAATCTGAAAATACTGAATCCATTTAAAACATCAGTATTTTTGTCGGATGTTCGTGTTATTTGTAATTGAGAGCTTATTTGTTAGAATGAGCAATGTCAGATTCGGAAAAGATGTAAATGATTTAAAATGCGGTTTATCCAAACATAAAGACACAATCACACACAGAGTTCAAAAAAAAAAAATCCCTTGCTGTCATTTATAGACTGACAGAGTGGGATGTTATTGTGTCACATGTCACCTGACGTGCTTTTAACACAGTCCTCAGAGCTGTGATAACATGCGCTCGATGACTCTTGACATCAGCAGGCTGAGCGACCACACACACACTCACAGACACAAATAAAAGGGGGGGGGGTGGTCTCTAGTGGTCTCTCTTCGCCTCTGCTTTCTCTACCTCTCAGCTCCCAGGTACTTCTTGTTAAATCTCATGACCCCTTGACCCAACCCCACCCGCTTCCACATCCAGCGCTCTTACCTAGTGAGCTTTGCAGAGGCACTAAGCCAGACCAACAGGGATTCAGTGATGGATGTGGCTCGACAGGAGTTGGGAGTTTTGATGAGTTTTCAGCAACTTGTCAAAAGAGGGCTGAAAAAAAAAGTGAGACGGAGAATGAAAAATGAGTCTAGGAGAAGTACAATCACGATAAATGAAGGAAGAAATATCAGAAACCTTATGTGCTCATAGACAACTTATATAGTCATGAAAGCCTTATTTCCATAAGATGTACTGCAGAGTCTTGTCTTTATGCATTCATACACACTGTTATGTTATGCAATCCAGTCTCTGCTGGAGAGCTGAACAGTGCTTTACTGAGGATTATCTCGCCTCAATGAACTGAGATGATCACGTCTGAAGCTTTGACTTTGACTGGAGTCACAACTGTAAATCCGATTGCAGTCATTTGCAAAAATTTACCTCCATGTGTCCGTGACTAACTGTGAATTTATACAGCATGGTGATCAACTGCTGAGCATTGGTTTAAGAGTCACTCTATAATGTAATGTGGTGAAGGTCCAGATCAGCGTTTATGGGACTGTTGTAGCATCTGTGGGCGGCTGTGGATCAGGAGGTAGAGCAGGTCATCCACCAATCAGTAGATCAGTGGATCCATTCCCAGCTCCTCCAGTCCACTGTATGTGAATGAGTGAATTTGACATGTGGTGTAAAATCACTTTGAGTGGTCAAAAAGACTAGAAGAGTGCTATATAAGTAAAGTCCATTTACCATTTCTTCCTTTATTTTTGGGGAATTATGAGGTGCCTGTGAAGAAGCCAAAATAATCTGTTTTAATTCAATAGCACAATCATTTTCATTACTAACGTAGACTCAGCAACAAATTCCATGGGCCATAAAATAAAGGTAATACATTTGGTTGCTGAGGATAATAAATGGGACTGAGATAATAACTGTCATTATGATGGGAACCACATAGATTTTTTCTTGTTGACCCGCTGGTTTTAATTTGCTGCCCCATGTGAAGCACTTTGTAACATGAGCTCTATAAACACACATTATAATAATAATAATTATTACTTTAGACAATTTCTGATTTTAAAACAAGAAAAAAGAAAAAAAATCCTTAAGATAAGTAAAATCTCAAATAAGATTCTTTATTCATCTACTTTATTGTCACTGATTCAACTACATGATTCAACTGATGACATCACAGATGAGATTTAGTGATGTCTGTTGGAGTGTAGGCAAAGTGCACTAATGATAACTGAACTGTTAGGGACATTCATTGTAGAAATGAATAGAATGAGTTATATTTCTTTTTACACTGTGGGACGTTTGTTGAAACAGCAGTTTGAGTTACGCTTTAGATGGATGTTTTATATTGTAATGTAATATAGAATAAAGAAATGCCAATGCACCGTTATTATTATACAATGTGTGCTGTTGTCCTCAGAACCATATGGTAGAAGGATGATCATTAAATGTCATTGCACAAATGGGACATAAATCAATATGATGCTTATAAAGAGCATACAGGAGTCAAAGCGTTTGTGAAAGCACATTTTCCTCTGAAAGAATGGATCCTATTTTTGCCGCTCTCCATTGATTCTGTGTTATGTGGCCCATTTGACAGTATCCTATGACATCCATTCATATTTTATTCCCAATACATCAAATACCATGTTACCATTTATTCAGCACTATCAGTCCAGAATCCATTCAAGCCTCTGTCATTGTGAAATCTAAACTCAAACGAATGGATTAGTCTTTCCATTTAATTACCTCACCAGATGGAAGACTTATGGGATTATAAGATGAGAGACTCATCAAACCCCTTCAACAAACATTGTAATACTTTTACATCTTTAATTCCTACTTTCTGGTGCATAGATGGTTGCAAGATTCACTCTCGAGCCTTCTGAAAAATGTGTTTTTCTCACATTGGTATTCCAAAGCACCAAAAAAAAAAAAAAAAAAAAAATTTAAAAATCCCTCAAACGTGGGAAAAGTAATTACTGCTCACACTGAACTCACCCAAAAACATGAAAATTAAGTGAAAATTAAGTCTCGCCTGTTTGCTTTCACATGCTTGTTTCATTTTCAAAGTTATTTTGAATTTTCTTTTGGAAATATATTTCTGAAGCACACAGGCCTGATGAGGACAGGATCTGAAGTGGTGTGCTTTCATCTAATTACAATGTTTGACATCCACATATTCCTCTGCTCTCACAGTAATTAGAATATCATTTAAAAAATAGGTACAACAAATTGCATGTAATTACATAAGATTTGCTGCAATTGTGTTGCACATTTGTAATGTGAAATGATTGTGTAATGCTGCCCAAAGTGACAATTCAACACAGCAGTAAAGGCTGCAGCAGGTCTTCAATTACTGTAGCTCTGCCAAGGAGGTGATGGTTTGTCTGTTTGTGTGTTAGCATGATATCTAATTATAGAGATGTTTTAAGGGTTGTGTTTTGGGACAGATTTTTTTTCAAAGCCACTGTGTTCAAATGTGCAAAAAATACCAACTTTGACATTCCCTCAGTGGCAATATTGTTGAGGACAGGTTTGTGAAATAATGTTGTTGACAATTTTTCACTCAGTCTGAGAACAAGGAGCCCAAATGAACATTGTAACCTGCTTGTCTTGCTGTTCATACTGACCATTAGAAGATCCCTTCATAATCCACAGTCCTCCTTCTGTGTAATAATGTATTTAAAAGTTGATCTGAAGCTAATATGAAGCTTCAGCGTCCAAATGAGTCAAATCTTCATCTTCTATATTTCAGCGTTAGAGTGTTTTTAGTACCAAAGTTCCTCTTTTTGTTACTATACTTCCACCACAGCTCAACAGGAAACACTAAGAGGGAATTTGATGCTAAAAAGACTGTAAATGTGTCAGATATCACTTGATATGACTAACTCACACTGATGAAGCTCAATAGAAGCTGATCATCTACTTTGAAATGCATTTTGGTCATTATGGTGGACTTTGGTCACTTCCACTGAAAGAATTGAAGGAGATCTTTTAATGGTAAGTATGAACAGGAGGAATGATTACAGCTCTTTCACTGTTCATATGGAAACCTGACTGTTAAACCTGTGAAACCTGAATCTCTCAATCAGTTTCAATGAAAAATGCTAAATGAAAAACTGACTGAAATAGAGCTGCTTTCCATTTAATATTATCCTCATAATGTTTCTTTACTACAGATTTTCACATAGTGAGTCACAGAAAATCTAGTTTTGACACAAAGGTGGAAAAAGCTGGATGACATGCGTGGTCTTTAGTGTTGTGCGCTTCAGTAAAAAAGAAAGATCTTGATTTGACAGAAATAAGTGTACATGGGGATTTAATTTTTATACCAAGATGAAAAATAAAGGTTGTGTCAAATGACTGTATTGATTATTTTTTTAGGCCTGGGATGATATGTTTTAACTTCCAATTTCATACTATCATGATACCCGAGTGCTGATTTGATTCAGAATCGATTCAAAACTGATTTGAATGAATAGAAAATGTTTAAGTCTCATGTTTTAGTATATTCTCAAACTATTCACTGGTGTCCTTATTCCACTGAAATACAATTTGAAACAGAACTGGCAGATAAGATAAATAGTCCAGCAAAAGTTAAATGCATGAAGTAATTCATTTAATGAATGAGAGTGCTTCATCTTGCTGGTAACATCATGTCTCCAGCAGACAGCAGACTCTGCTGCACTGATAGCTAGACAGACGTTGTTGTCCAACACGCTGAGGGGGTGCAGGGTTACTTCTTCACCTCAGAGTTGGTTTAAGTTGTTTAATCAGCTGGTTCATTCATTCTGTGGATCCAACAAACTACTTTCTAAAAAATGTGTGAATGGTCCACAGCGCAAAATGTACAAGTCTCCCAATGGTGGCTCTACAATTTTGAGATCCATACGTTTTTTTGGCCTATTCTTTTCTTTCTTCTTTTCTTCTCTTTTGGCCTGCATCCACATGAAGACTGTCAAGTTTCTGTCAAGTAAAATGGCTGTGAATTGAAATCCATAAATTGTTGCAGTTTTTTTCCTCTCACTATGTTCACGTTTTCTTTTCATGATATCTTAGAAAAATTAAAATGTCCTTGAAACTCAACAATAAGAAATAGTGCTGTTCCTGGCACCAGATCAGTGTTACCATAGTAACCACTCTGAGATCAGTTCTAATTGCAGGAAAGTTAGCGGTTAATCTGCTGTAATTGTTCATATATTGGAAAGCATTCTGGAGGCGGTTTAATACATGCATGATGTGGCTGAACAAACAGTTTGAATCCATAACAAACATGCTCCTTAAACACAGTCCGAAGCGTTGCATAACTCTCGCAGACCTTGTACACCAATCCAAAACTGCCATTTCTAGAATACTGTGTAAAATATCTGAAATAAAGCATCTTTTTCTCAACATACATCATGTAGATACAGTGTAATCATCATTCAGCTGTACAGATATGTGATATATTGAGTAGATGTATATTTTTACCACCCTATTTTACAACCCTACTTTGCAACCTGAAAGAACACGATTTATATCAAGCTGCATGGTGCAGCTGTAGGGAATAGGTGAAAATGAATTGTAATTATATTTTACACATATTTGAAAGCTCCCCTAGTTGTTGACTAAACTCACATGTCTAACAGTTAATCCCATGTCTTTAGTTTCCACATTGCTGAATTATAAGCTTTTAAACATGCACCAAAGTTGAGGTTTAAAGGTCAGTATTTTAAAAAAGCAGCCATGTAGAATCTTCATACTGACATGTTTCTCTCCAGGCTAATGTTTGTTGTTGGGTTGTTTGTCTGTTTTAGTGGAAATAATGACCAAAATGAGTCACCTTCAGAGATTACAATACTGCTGACGAGCTAGAGCATTACTACAGGAGGAGGAAGGCTGAAGTGCTGAATAGTGCTGGAATAGTAATAGTTTTAAAACGGGATATAAAACTTCAAATGAAATATTGACTATACAATGGAAATGTGGACTATGTATTGGATAAAAAATAAAGTGTATGAAATATATAAGGCTGACCACAGCAAAAATTAAATGTGACGTGCATAAATAAATGATGTAACAGAGGTTGAAACAATACATAATCTAAAGTCTAGTTTGATGAAATGTATGAAAGTGACAAGTACACTGGACTGCTTTACTGGATGATGTGGCTCTGTATTCATTGTCTCTCAAACAGAAAAGATGAGCAACCTCACATTTTATAATCACAGGCTATAAAACATCTTTTCTTAAGCAATATCATTTAATCTCATTTGTTGAAGGCTTCTCCTGTCTTATGAAACATTGGACCATTATATAGTGTTGTTTTTTTTTACATAGTTTTTCCTCATAAAAAATATAACTAACTATTTCTGTTCTCTGAAAGCTTCATTAAGGATTAATCTCATATTTATCTATGACTGATGAGGTATTTATGAATAATTTATGGTTCTTTAATTGTGAGGAAATTGTGCGATGGGTCAGAATATGAACCGTATGTGAAGGTTAACAGAGATACTGCCGACCGGTGACAATTCCTGAGTCATACGAGGTACAAAAAGTCAGCCTCTATTGCCTCAATTTTGTTCTTTTTTATCCTTTTAGTGTGTCTCTTGCAAGCCAGCTTAGTAAAAGTGCAGTATTAGATCACTGGTGCTCCAGATAAACGATAAGAAATAAACCATAGGAAAACATCTCATGTAAGGCTTCCTGCACAGTATGGTGTTGTGGCTTCAGTTTGGATGAACAAGTCTCAGAAGAAGAGCAGTTATTTCCTCCTCAGACACAGATCTAGCCTACATATAGTTACACTTGCTGCACTGGATTTGTGCTGACAAACCGTCAAAGTTTTGGTTTTTGTGCAGTCTAAGGCCTTCAATCGATCTGGAGTTAAGACCATGTCCAATGGGGGTTGAGACCCAGCTGAGCTTGAGGCCAGAAAACCACTTTAATATCAAACCAATGCATGTCTTTCCAAATGTGGAAAGTATGGTTCAAGAGTTTCTTAAATGAACTGAGATATACTGTAGATGTATGTGAAGATGTTTAACGCTTAACTCTTTGAGAGTTCAATCTATAGGCTTATTACCATGGCACCGAAAAGTTACATTATGTCAAAGATGTAAGAAAAAACAACTGTGTTCAGGTTGGACTCACTTGCATGCCAACAACTCCCAGAGAAATGATATAAAATTGTAATCTGTGCTCTAAAGTGCCAGGAGTTCTTGTGATGGCCTGTGCACCACATTCTCAACTGGAGGCTTGTTTTTTTCTCCCTTCTCACAGAGTTGTGCAGGTGTATAGATTAAAATCTTTCCAAACTCATAATGGAGATAAATGCATATGGCTGAACTGAGATTATGAGCATTAAAGGGATGGCGAGGATTTAGCCCAACAATCTGCTTTTCAGGGTGTGAAAAGCAGTGTTTCTTCATAAGCCAGCTGCAATCTCTTATCTCATATCTAGGTTTTGTGTTATGTTGAGGTGAAAGTTAAAAGTTAGTGTTTTGCAGGAGTGGCTTTGCAGTGTTGATGCTGCTGTTCCCTGCTCGAACAACCCAACCAATTAGACTTGAGGGGAAAAACAAAGCAGTGTTATTGTGAAAATAAAAACTGTTCAAAATGTATTTTTGAGTTATTTATTGCTTCAATTTTATGATGATAATAATAATAATGACAAGCTAAGCAAGATTACATGAATCTTTAATGACTACAGAGGAAGCTGGGTAAGCATTACAGATGTTTCCAATGACCAGCATGCACCTCTGCACCTCTGCACCTCTGCACTGCACGTGGTCCGAATGCAATAGCCAGGAGCAACATTAGTGCAACACAGTATAGTACGGTTTAACAGTTGAGAGGTTGTCTCTTTACCTTGATGTGAGTTTGTGATTAATGGTTAGTGTTGTTGATTAGCTGTACTTTTCATTATTATAGTATTTATAGTATTATGGTATAATGTGGTAGGAGATTACCATGTGTGTCATCCTGAACTAATGGGGGGGGGGGGGGGGGGGGGGGTGACATTCTTTACTTTTCTTTTACAATCTTGTCTAAATGTGTCTGGTTTTAGATTTCTTTTTCCTCTTTCTAGTGTGTGGTTAATATCAGCAATGGTTAATGGGAGTCCTAATAACTACACTAAACTGAACAGTATAGTAATCAAAGGTCTGTTTGAGGGTAGGTTTGAAAAATTCTGTGAATTTTCAAAGTTGAAAACTCTCCTTGGGAATTAACGGAAATAAACTGGAAATCTACAAAATTGCATGTTAGTCTATAAAAGGGAACTTAAATGTAGTTCGAAAAAAACATCTTGTAGTAAAATCTTGATTAAAACAACCAGATGCAAGTAGAATTGAATATCTACCCTATCTACCCATAGGGAATAAGTTTATTTTATTCAACATTCATGTTTTTGTTGTTCAATGAAATAATTGATTAAAGTTCTAATCACAAATAAATCAGTCAAAATGTCTTTATTAAATGTCAAGGTATTAGTTTGCATGTATGCTTATGACAAAATGAAATGTTTATATTTATGTTTGTATACAGCTGATACAATTTGTATAATTTACTCCAAATTTCCAGCTTTATTTCCTATGGAAAATTTCCAGAAATTTACCAGAAATGTATTGTAAATATTCCGCCCCTTTGCAACCCTATTTGAGGATTCCCATATTGCCTTTATTGTTGGACTCAGTGGAACATGTCTTGTATGCATATATACACATTAACTGCTCACAACATTCTCTTATAATAATAGATGTGACAATATTCTAATACTCTATAAAATAAAAACCACAGCAGTTCTCTCACAGGGGTGCTTGTGGCTCCCATTGCTTGTAAAATCCTGAATGTATGAATCCACAAGCATGTGCTCTAGATTGAATCTCTCATTTCTGTGCCCACATTATTCTAACATAATGCCCTACTTGAGAGAAGTGCCTAATACAAATAGTTTTGCAGGTGTTAAAATGTAAGAGGTTGCTCTGTTGGGCTCTGCAGAGAGAACCTGGACTCTCTTGATGATTCAGCAAGCAAATGCGAGAGTTACGCTTGTTTCACTTGTCGCATACTTATTAGTCAATTCTCACTAAAGGGAGAATGTCAGAGCCCATGTGGTGGAAGCTGGAGTCTGCCAGGTGATTCAGGACATGTTGTAGGTCGGCCTCTTTAGACAGTCATTTTCCACTAATGTCTCCCACCTTTGCCTCTGGGGAATTTACTGGCAAGGTCTCTCCGAAAGATGAAACCTGTGTTTTTTGGCAAAAGATTGAGGATTGTTGTGCAGCTCTCACATGGTAGGATGTTTGCATCGAGTCACGGGTGTGCCCTGACACCTACGATCTGGGGAAATCTCCACAAAACATGGCTGGTAATGATGAATTTAAATGCAAATGGCAGCTTGACGGGGGAAACAAATTACACCCATCACTTGGCTAAATTGCTCCAAATTGAAGACGAGTCCCCAAACCTGAGCATATTGCACCACTGGCTTATGAAAAAATAGAATATGGAAAACAAGGTAATAGCTAATTTTACCTCCTCCCAGTTATCATGGCCTGGGGAAATAAATGGAAAGAACTGATTTTGATGTATGATAACAGATTATACGTACACCTTTTGAATGGTTTCTTGTGGTTGTTTGTAATGTGAGAAGCAATGTCCATTTCCTGTTTTTCCAGCACAGCGAATGCTACATTTGCGTTTGGCTTTTGTCTGAGTGAATAACGGAAGGAACAAAAAAGCATTTACAGGCTCTTGTCGACATTGTTTCCTCTCCTGTGGAAGACGGCGCCCCATCAAAGTGCCTCGGCGGAGTAATGGGGAATCATGGCCAATGTTTACAGTCACATTCCTTCTGTCTCTACAAATTCAGCGGCTGTTGCAATGTGGGATTGAACAAGTAGCTAGGGGTTCGCCTGATAGATTGACTGCTTGACACATAGTTGACCTTTTTCCATCCCATTCCATCTGCCAGCCGTTTATTTTCCTGCGCAAATCCAACACCGACTAAATGTGCGCTTCATTGAGAAGAGCTAACATGGGAGGGGAATATTGTCTCTTTTTCCCCATTAAGCCACAGAGGATAAAAGAACACTCTCCTCCTTTTCACCCCCCCCTCTCTCCCCACCCTCCTCTCTCTCCTCCCACCTCCTCAACTCACTCCATGTTATCCTCAGAGCGGGGGAATGCAGGGAGACTTCGAGATCAGCGGCGGAGTCAGGCGCAGAATACAGATCAGCAGCAGGCAGAACTGATGCCCAGACTATTTAGCATACCTAATTGACCTCTAGCTCAAAAACCCCTGTGCTGTGACTAACCCCACCTCCACCCCCCGTACCCCCCTCCCATCCTCCATAATATTATTTTCTGTCTCAGTGCTTACAGACGTTTTTTAGTGATGAGTGAGCTTAATCATGGTTGGAACCATCAGTCTGTTTGTCTGCCGTGCGCTCTGGAACAAAATGAAAAGCTTGTGTGCGCCTCTGTTTTGTTTTGTCCCCCCTCCTCCCTCCTCCTCCTCCTTCTCCTTCTCCTTTCACCCCCCCCCCCGGCTTTCAACCAGAGGAAAGAATCAGGTTCACTGAGCCTTGACAAGAGAGGCAGTGAAACTCACTTCACCTTAAATGTTTCAAAGCTGCGATTTGTCATAAAAAATTACCCAAATCAAATCAGCGTAGTTAGTCCAGTTCGAGCCGCTATTAATCCTTTGAAACCAGAGCGCGCCTCAGTGTTTAATATTCCAGCCCGTATCGACGTTTAAATTCAAACTCAGGGGCCGGAGTGAGCGTAGTTAGTTTTTATGCTTAATGAGAAGATTGAAGAGTGCACAGTGTTCCAACAGAGTTATCAGCGACAGTATTGTGCCGTCTCAAATAGCCCTGCCACCGCAGTGGGATATCCCAGGAGGCCTCTAAAAATATGCAGTAATTAAGCTCTCACCTCATTCTAATGGGATTATTACCGTAAAAAATATCCGAAGACATATTTTTAACCCCGAGGATGAGAGGAGCTGTGCCAGATATTTTACTAAAGAGGAGATGCACACATTCCTCCCAACAGTGCTGCATGTCATGTGAAATAATTATATGACGAGGTGAAGAGGCTGAATGACTTAATATCCCTCACCACCCACGAGGACTTGAACACTTACATTTACTGGTAAAATAATGAAGCAGTGGATGTATTTTATGATCATAACATGGATTATAATATATGCATTTCATTCTGCAATCCTGTATTGTATAATTACAGTAAAACTGAGCTTTGAACCTTGGAAATATAATGTTCCTGGGCAAGATGAAACACTATGTTGATAATGGTGATTGCAACACTGCTTGTTAGACAGTGTTCTTTAAAGGAAGACTGTAGGAGAGCAGATAATGATGATTGTATCCGAAGTATTTGAATTCCTTTGGAGGGTTATACTGTAAGGATTTTATTTAACATGGCTCTGATATTTGTATCATTATCAGTTATAATAACTTACAGAGCTCTGAATTAACTGCTGTTACAGCAGTCACATGATCAGACTGATTTTTTACAGAAAAGTTAAGGAAATGAAGGTGACTTTTACATTTATTAGTTATTCTTATAAATTGGGTATTGTTTGTTTGTTTATTTACACATATAGACATATTCTTTTTAAAAAGTAAGTACAGAGGAATATGATAAACCCTCCAGAGGCTTGCAGAGTGACATTCTCCAGGCAGCAAAATTACAAACACATAGTTACATCTTTCAAACATTTAATACAAGTATACATTACATCATCACTGCCACTCTGAGAACATAGTTTAATAAAATAAAGTTAAACTCAAACAATAGTCATTTAGCTATTATATGAACATGAATAAAGATATATTGGACTCAGATTCAGTAGGCAGTCCAACAGGACAGTACTGGTTAGTTAAAAGAAGTGATTTCAAGGCTCTTCTAAACTGCTGTGGAGACAAGTTCACAAAATGTGAGGGTCATACATCCCATTATTGGACCCTCTGTATATGTATATGTGTATATACTGTATGTATATGCAGAAATGAGGTCTCAGAAGAGTATGAGTATGAAACTTATCATTAAATAAAAACAAGTCCTGAAAAACAGAGGGTAGGATCCTTTTTAAAGAACTATGGACAAACCAACCAGGAGGTGGTTCACATGATAAACACTGAGGACACCCAACTGAAGAAAACCAGGGCTGAGAGGAATGTCTTCAATGGACACAACTTATTATTAGTAGTGCACGTTTTTGCAGATGGTAGATGGGCTCAAGCTTGGTCTGATGAGTACTCGGATAAATCATTGAATAATATAAGGGTTAGGAATCATCGAGCAGGAATTGTGTAGAACGTACATGGTGTAGAATGTATCATGTTGTAGAAAACATTCAAAAAGTAGAAAGAAAGTAGAAAGTAGGCAGAGTATGTCAGTGTACAGAGAGATTTCAGACACAGAGAGTGGGCCTGAGAAAGTAAGCCAACCACAATCAATGTCAGGGGAGCACATTTATACAGTGGGTGTGACAGTAGCCATCAGAAGGCATGCAAACACAGCTGTAATCAATGGGTAAGGCAGTTTTGCATTCAGACAGTAAGGTGTTGAATGCAGTTCCAATGACAAAGGGAATGATGAATTGAAGTTAAAACCAGACAGGATAGGAAGCTGTTGCCAGATGCTACTTTTTGGTTAACAGTTGTCAAGCATGGATTTAAAACTTGAGATCAATAGCAGCAGGATATAACAAGGAAAGTTGTGTTTTTATTAAATCTGCCTTGGTTAAAATGTGTATTATTCATCAGTGGAAGACACACTGAAGATCACACAACACCTTTTACGGCAGGATACACTTTTTCTCTCTCAGCTGTGAGGATAATCTTAAGCGTGTTTCCTTTCAGTTTGACCTCCAAGTAGTTTGAAGAATCTGAATAAACACTTTCTTGTTTACAACCTGTATTTCTGGCTTTGTTCGGATCCGTTAAACTATATTGGATCAGGAGGGGAGTTCCTGTCCTCTGAAAAGAAGCCAATGCGGAAGTAACTTAGAGTTGCATTCTATCAAAAGGCCACCAGGGGGTGACCGTTTTGTGTTCAAAAAGACGTTTGGCTCTATACAAGTCAATGGAGAATTCACCAAATTCTCACTTGATTTCTAACCTCAGTAAACGTTTTCAAAATGTGTTTATGGTCTCAATCGCTAGTTTTAAGCCTTCTTCAATGCAGTCTGGTGTTCATTTGTGAAATTTTTTCCTCCCTGATTTTATATTTGACGATAAAGCAGGGTATGCATTAGGGCGTGGCTACATGCTGATTGACAGGTTGATTGACCAATGTCCTTGAGATCCAGCCCTCGCAACCAATCGCAGCCTCCCCGCTCCGCAGTTGGTCCCACCCATACGTCCGTCTATGACTCCGCCTCATACCCATATAAGTAGAATCCGTGTTCTTTTTTTCCCAGCATGCACCTGAAATTTTCAAGATGGCGCTGCCTAGATTCGATACTATTGGCTTCCGAGCAGCAGTCCACAAACCAATGGGTGACGTCACAGATGTTACGTCCATTTCTTATATACAGTCTATGTACTGGATCAGCAGTTATACTACATTAGTGCCTACAATAGTCAATAATGTAATACAAAGTATCATAACCAACAAAAACAGTGGCAAAATCTGTGGCCGAGCTTACTGTTTTCACTTGTTCTAAAATATTTATTCAAGTGATCATTAGCATCCATCAGATATTTGTTTCTGAGTCATATTTAAAAGCATTTAAGAAGATGTCTTTATTTGATACCAAACTTTAAGCTTGATTTTCTCATGAGCCTCCTCCTACACTATACCAAGGATGAGATAAAAACACTTTGCTGAGTTTAGTGAAGCAGAGTTTTTGAAATGCTACTTAATAATAGTAGAGAGAAACAGAAAGAACCCAGCCAGCATCAACAGTTAACAAGCTAAAACCTCCTCTCCACAACTCTGAATGAATTTGTGCTTGGTACACTACACAGCGGTCATGTCCACTACGGGCTGTCAACCCTTTTCTTTGCTTTTGTGACACTACTCTCTGCAATTAAGAGATATGAAAAAAACACACACATACACACAGCTAAGAGTGGGATTAGAAGCCATGCAGTGGTGTGTACAAAGTAATTTGCAGAAAGTGGTTGAGCCTCAAAGATGCTCTGGCCACTTGGGATTTATAGACTGCCACCGGTTCAATATCTAGCAACACAAAGCAGGATTTCATTAAGACAACTTGTCGAAAACACTGAAACCGAGCCACTATTTCTCTCCTCCCACCACAAAGTCATGAATCTGTCCATGTAGGGTGAAGTCATGACAATGAGCTGCCAGTGAAATGGACAGTGAAGCCACAGTTTGATGGACCTGAGGCTGTAAATCTTTCACCAGGAACCCTCCCAGTAGGCACTCTTACCCAGGAAGGTGTTTTTTTGGGTGAATTTGTGCACAGCTGCAGCAGTGAATTCATGACACTGGTAGCTGAATCATCATGTATCACTTCAGGCTCCATAGCTATTACATTATGGACTCATTTAAAGCTTTTGAGGATTATCATCATAATGGATGTTCTCTCTAATTTGTGTTTCGATGAAGCACCTTGACTCTCCTGTTAGTTTCGGCTACATTCTCCAAGATTATGGAAGAACGTGTTTTAGAGACTTTTAAATGGATGATTTCATCCAGAAAGAAATCACATTCACACTATACTGCAATTAGAAATGTCAAGAGAAAGCTAATCCAGGTTTAATGCAGAACAGGACAATCTGGTTACTGTAGTATATTTGTGAATTTGTGTGTCAATAGCCAATATTTTATGCCAGTATTCAATATATATATATGCAATGATCACTTCCACACCAATCAGAATCTAAATTCTGTAACACAGAAATGTTATAACTTTTATTTCTTTAGGTTGGTAAGATGGTCTTCAATGCAGAGAAAGGCGCATTTTACTGTTGATTTACATCTCTGAGACTGTTAGGTGGATTTAGGAGGAACCTGAATGTTCTGAGGGGCCAGAACAGAAACTTATTTGACTTTAAAATAAATCATTTTTTATATTAGTTTTTAGATTTCAGTAACTGTCTTGTAGGTGGAAACATGTTTAATGTTACAGAACAGCAACCACAATCACTTAAAACAATCACAGTGTGGATGAAATGGAACCACTTCAGATTCAAAAATGTGGATGCTGTCTAGTTACAGACCATTTCCTACTGAATACGACTAGTTTATCATTTCTGCTAATCGCATTGTAAAGCATGATGTATTTTTACTTTGCTTTAACACTAAAACTTTATGATGCTAAACTTAGCTTGAAATGAACAAGTAACAAAGACGCCCTGAACGAGAAGACACAAATGTCACAATAAAGACTGTAAGGCGACAGGTTTTCCACAGATTATTTCCTGGAGAAGACTTTTATTTCTTACAGTAGGTGTCAGGTGATTGACAGTAAGCGGTGTGTAACTGAGTGTGCGTGCTGATCTGAGAACCCCTGACTTGAGCCTAACCAAATTACATTACAACTTTGAGAATCGCATACAGTAAGGCTTCCTGTTTGCTGTGCTAGATTATCTACTGTAGTTTGGATCATTTTCAGGTCTTTGAAAGGTGCTTTTGCTTTTGAATTAGAATTAACTGTGTTTTTCTGAGAAGATAAAAATGAGTAGTGGTGTCATCAACTAGATCACATGGAAAATGAGTAATGTATGCCATCCATTGAAAACACTGGTATTATGTTAAGCTGATTAAGCTAAATTAAGGCCCTTTGAAATGAAATACCTTCTGTGAATTGACCTAGCCTTATGAAAGGCCACGTATCAGCTACTATTAAGCCAGTTAGTGGCATGTGCTGCTTTATTGTTTGCTTTAATTATAAGGCTCATGAGCAAAGGTGTGTGTTTGTTCATGTGTGTCTCAGCATCCTTGGCCCAGGAGTTCACTGAAAACACACGCAGTTGTTCATAAATGCCTCTCCTCCATCGCATCCATACTGGACATGAGATCCAGGGAGATTACTACATTTTTCACCATACAGCGCTGGTGAGATCAACCATGCTATGATTGTTAATTAGGCTCTTCGAGAGTATGCTGGATGTGTTCAGCCCAGTGGCGAGAAGCCATCATGCTGTTTGAAGCCCCCTAGATATAATTACTGCATTGTGGCAGTAGTCAGTAGGTTTAGATTAATATATTGAATTGACTGTGTACGGTCCCAGTATTAAAACCAAATATCAACCTGTCAGTGTTTTATCTCTGGTAGGGTGCAGTGTGTATTCAATTAACTGTTCATCTCTACAGCAGCTAGAAGTGGGGGGACAGTATCTCAAATTATAATTCTTAAGCAATATTGTTATCACAGATTTATCGTAGTGTACATGTGCATATAAATATATAATTGCAAAGAAGAAAATATCCAAGCTGACCTGTGTCCTCGGTATAATAATAATACAAAATGATATTGCATAGCTCACACCAACACATTTTATCTATATGTAGTTGCATAAATGTAATTGTCAATATTTAACACATTATGTAATAAGGCAGCATTATGTAATAACGATATGTAATACATTTCCAGAAAGTATTACATATTTCAGTGGCTTACTTATTATTAAAATGTGGAAGTTGCACTTTTTTATGGTAATGCAATAATAGAGTGCGTTATCTAATTTCCAGCCCAAATGGATGACTCCATGTGTACACATTATATGTTCAACAATTATGCTAAATTAGTTCCCCCAGAATAGAATCTGGTCTTATTTTAAACAGCCAGATAAAAGCAGTAACAGCAGTAGCAAGATCAGCTCTTTATCATCTTATAACTACAGCCAGACTCAGGTGCTTCATGTAAAAAGCTGAACTGGAAAAATTCATTCATGCTTTATTTCAAGCAGGGATGACTACTGCAATGATCCTTTGACAGGTCTCCCCAAAAAGACCATCAGCAATCTTCAGCTTATTCATAATGCAGCTGCTGGAGTTCTCACACAGACCAAAGGTTCAGACCACATCACACCGACTCTTAAGTCACTACAGTGGCTTCCTGTCAACCACAGAATTGAATAAGGCAATGCTGCTTGTTCACAGATCAATACATGGAGTGAGACCAAATACATTACAGACATGTATGACAAGAGTCCGCTACTGCCAAGCCCCTCAGGTCAAGTGGGAGTGGGCTGCTAGTAGAGCCAGTGCCAAAGCTAAACTTGGTGAAGCAACCTTTAGTCACTATACTGCATATCTCTGAAACATCTCTGAACAGCACGATGTTCATGGATGCTTTTAGCTGTTTTCAGCTGAGTTATTTGACTTGATGTTAAACTTGTAATGGGTAAAAACAGAACATGTGCAAATGTATTACTTATCATGTTCCAAGTTGTGTATCACAAAATGTGGCAGAAATATTACAAACTGCAGGTGTTACTTCATGAAGTGAAAATGTATTATGTTTTGTCGATTATTACATTATGCTGTGTTAATACACAATGCATTGTAGCAAAGCCTTTGTCAGGGTGTTAATCCAACACTTGTGTGTGCTCATTTCACGAAAGAAGCCAGAAAACACCAGAGTAGGTGACACAAGCAGCTGACTAAAGTAGTATACTAAAAAATTGCTTAAATGAGGAAATATCTGATTAAACAATAACAGGATCTGAAGAAAAATGTGATCACACACTGCCACAGACACATTTCAGTCGGGTCCTGAAAAAATATCGAGGCCTCCAAAAGACTGGAGCTTGGTTTCCCTTTTAATTTTCTGATTTTCATCCTCTTTGATAAAAATGTCACCAGTGCAGGTTTATCATGTCATAATTTAAATTTGATTGGTATTAGTAAAAAATAAATGAATAAAAAACAAAAGCCCTGATAATCAAATGTGTTGTATTTGGATGCCTGGTGGAAAAAATGTGTCACTGCTGCTGATAGAATCTACTTGAGTGTTGTATTCAAAAGACAATCCAGTAATATGGATGTGATGGCTTTAGATATTAGTCATTCTGAGATACACCCAAGGGTGCACTGAGTTTAGTCATCATTGGTTGATCAAACCCTGACTTATGTCACAGCAGGACTACTCCTACAGGACCACTCCCTCTGATCCACAGCCATCTGAAAGCTCTTTCAGCTGCTTCTGTGATGCCCAGATTTGTTAATGCTATACACAGAGCATGCGACTAGTAAAGCCTCTACATCCAACCTCTATAGGTACATAGTGAGCTCTCCATTCCTGTCTCTAACACTGCTCTACCTCCTCCCTCTTCCTTTTATGGGCCTCCTCAATTTGAGCTTAATCAGCTCAAACATGACCACCTGCTTTAAGCCTTGTGACCATAGGATCACATCAGGCCTCAGCAACATTGGTGTAATGGTGTCAGGAACTTGTCCACATCCACAAGTAGCTGCCAGTCAGGACTGATGTTGGGGCTGTTCTTGTGAAAGCAGTATGTTTTCTAAGAGGGCAGAGATGCTAACTGCTGTTGATGGTTGATGTGATGTGCTCTGCCACTGCCTTCAGCATCTGGTCATTGCACCAGTAATAGCTGCCTTCTATCTTATACAAAGGCTTTTGAGTAGTCTCACAGGTCACAATCCAAAGTCCCTCAAGTTGTACAAAGGGAACAGATGGTGTCTCACTGTTTCCCCAGATGTGGAGGGTGTATAAACTGACAGGCACATCATTCACAGCCTGGATCACAATCTTTATATAGTGAGGTTCCGACTGCAAGATGTCAGACCACAAGAGCTTGCGTTTAGTTGATTTTGGGATAGACCATTATGCTAGTAGATGAATTAAAACATCATTTCAACTCCCCGTATAAATGACTGATTTTCAAGTTGGTGGAAACTCTGGAGATCACAAACTTAAACACGATCTTTGATTTGTAATGTTCTGTGGTCTGGTGTAGCTTGAAGACTGGAGCAAAAACATGCTCAAAAAATAGTAATGGTAACACATTTTCCACTAGCACAATGAAAGAATCATGAATCTGAGAGAGCCAGGAAACATAGTACAGCTGGCCTTCATTCCATCACCATTAAAGCTACAGAAAAGAGAATACATGTAGTACAGTCAGTGCACAGTACCTTGTTCCAGCCACAGCTTGCTTTCTAATTTTATAATAGTGTGGATTTTTTTCTTTTTTTCTTTTTTTTAGTATCACGATTGGCAAAGTGTAAAAAAGCCACACACACAGACACACATTTTGGCTGCTGACTTGCATCAGTCAGCTCGCAGATCAGTCAGCTGCAGTTCAAGTGTTGAGGAGTAGAGCAGGGATGATAAGTTGCGAAGGCTGGCAGCATGTCTGGTGATTAGACTGGCATCGGTTAGCGCCGTGCCGTCAGAGGCTTTTCTCTCGTGCCAAAGCTACCATCACACAAACGAGAGAGCAAAGGGAGCTGGAGATGGCAGAGACTAGGGAGATGAGAATCTGCCGAGCTCCACAGACACAGACACAACTGCAAAACAAACACAGGGCCAGGAGGCGACCTATCAATCAATGCTGTGTCATGAACAGGATAGGCTCAAGTGTCACATAGCTGAATATGAACTGACAGGTGTGTATGTGTGTGTTTGTGCCTGTGTGGGGGGTACGGCTTGCACTGCTTTCTGCAAAGGTGTACCCTGCCTGTCACTGTCAGATTGATTGCATCATAATCGACATGTGAAAGATGAAAGATGACCTCGCACTAGACGGGCATGCAGGCAGAAAATCACAAAGGCAATAGTCAAATACCTCACAGCACATCACCCCTGAAAAAAGAAATCCACATATACTGTAGCACCCACGCAAATACATTCCTTTACCATACATCTCATAAAATGTTGGCTAAGTCTCAGTGTCTTTTGAAGATACAATCCAAATCCTGTTGCCAATATGCATTCCCTTTTCTTCCCTCTCCCTCTCTTTTGTTCTGGGATATAATCTCAAGGACTGATCCTCAAACAGAACTCAGTGCTGATCACACAGACACCTTTGAGCTGCCTGTGTTTCCCAGTGTGTTGTCTGCAGAATATAAAACAAAAGTGGTGGACATGAGATGAGTGGACACAGCGCTGACCAGTGCTTTTCTGACACCTCATTCACCTTAGACTCAATAGCACGGAGTCTACAAGCACATATTACATTGCTCATTGACTTGTAGTTTATAGTTCTGGTCTGCCGTCATGACATGAAACAGTAGTTTCTCTGCTGAAAAAGTGATCAATCTAATGAGGGCTGCAAGGGGACTAATGATTGGCCTATCAACACCAACGGCAACACTAACGCAGTTGTCAAGCTGTTTTCCAGAACCAAGAAAGAGTAAAACTATGTTGTGATGTCAAATATGAACCAATATTATGTTACTGTACTGCCTATTTCTAGCCCAAATGCTTTCAAAAACATGTTTTAGTGTACTGTTTATTTGTAATATGAGAAAATTGGTGACCTGGTCGCCCACCTAGCACTACATCACCACCAGCCAGAGCCTTCAGTGATGATCGAATCAAATCCCCCATGGGAATTGGTTAGAGTGGAGGCAATGTCAGACTGAGGATGGAACTGGACTTGACAATTCTGTCTGATACCAGGCAACTATACACATGAACAGTGTAGTGTTAACATTACACCAGCAATTACTTTCTTTGCCTATAGGTGGCCACATTAACAGGTTTTCATTAGAAGACAATCCTGATTATGCAATGACCTCCATTTCCCTTGCATACTATTAATCGGAGTAGAGGAAGCTGTAAAAATGATTTCTTCAGCAGAATGTTTTTTAAGACTGTCTTGTCTTTTGCCATGTAGAGGATTCAGTTTGTGGTCTGTTTCTGTAGTAAATACTTTTGGAGACACTTGCTGCTCATTTTCACTTGTCATTAATTTATTTCCTCTGTGGTAAATGTATGAAATATTTTTAGGGCTGAGTGATGCTAAAAAACTACTCTATTAAGGCTACAAACAACTCAATATGGGAACACATTCCATTAAAAAAGAAAAAAAAGATTGTGAACACATCTATGGTGACCTCCATTTTTGGGAATAAAATATTGTTTTATAATCTGGCCAAAATGGTACTTCTACAGTACTGCAGATGACACAGTCTGTGTTACATTTTAGTTCACATGTACTGATACAGATGCCACCTAGTGGCCCTAGTAATTATAACCTGCAGAAGTGACACAGCTCGGATGACGTCCATAACAAATTTCCATATTTGCAAGTGTGAGGGTTGGGTGGATGGATAGATGATAAAAATTGACTGCTCATTATCTGTTCACTTCATGTTCTTACGGCGAGTGGGGACAGATTTTTAAATAATGTCGTGGTGTTTACTGTTGCCATGATGAAAAAGGTTGCCTAACCTGCATCACATATCAACTTGAAATGTGATGCAACTTGAAATTTTCAAGTGATCATTTTAATCCAAACCATGACCTTTCCCTAACCCTAACCTCGTGGTTTTTGTGCCTTAACCTAACCACACCTTAACCACAGCGTTGTCACTCCATAAAACAGCCTTATTTTTTAACAGTGATACAATAGTTTTGGAAAGCTGCCAAGAGAGGGGGCATTTAGACACTCCTATGGGTTGTTTTGGAGTGCATGGTACACTCAACTTATTTAGTCATGTAATTATGGGGATGTGTTGTTAATACTGGGTATTTTCAGCCATGGCACAGAGCAATCTGTATTGTGATAATACACAGAGGTGCTGAATAAGTGTAGCTATTTTCCTCATTCACATCACAAAAAAACCATACACACACATAAACACATTCATGTATTTATACATACAATGTAACCCTTTGCACAACTCTACTCATACATATTGGCATACTAACAATCATACATGTCTTTTTCCATTTCAATTTCCATGCCTCTTTCAGAACCTAGAATGTTCTCTTCTTGCCGTCTGCCGCTTTCATTTGTAATAACCCACTGTATCCGTGTGAGCGTGTAGGAACTGCTGCAGGCCGCCTACTGATAACCCTGTCAAACAACCCAGCACCCCCAACTGTCAGCTCTCCCAGGGGCTCTGCTCCTCTGCTAATGGAGACCAACTCCAGCTCCACCAGAGGAAGAGGTGTGTCAAAACACCCATTATCTTCTTATGAGAGAACACTGGCAGTGTACAGAAACCCTTCAAAAACACAGTGTGAATGGGATCAGAAGGAAACAGTAATTTATGTACAATGTATGTGGAAGTGTTTCAGAGTGGTGTCCAATGTGAAATGCTCAAATATGACAAAAAAGGGGAAAAAAGAGACAGGGTTACAATATTTTAAATAAAGTAGATGACTCATTAAACTTTGATTTAGATACAGTACTGTGCATTGTACATATATGTCTGATTTAAATCTTAATTCCCAATGCCAGTCTTACATTTCACTATCAAATCAATGCACAACCAGTTAAAAGACAGAATGAAGCTTTAACTTTTAACAAGTGAAAACAGTGAAGGGAATTACAACACCAGGCTCCTTTGGCTACTTCAGTACTTAGTGATGAAAAGAAAACTAGATGAAAGAACAGAAAAGAAGAAGTAGGTAGGAGTTGAGATTCAAAAAGAAATATGCATATTCTTTTTTGTGGTTTAATTGCCGGTTCTCCATCAGGTTTTGGGGATCTTTTATGATAAGAAATACTGTGCTGCTTAGCTCCACAGTGATGTTTAAGTGGAAAAGATGTGCCTTAGGGTCTTTGTGAGTCCCTAGGTAGGTGCTCAATCTTATCCCGGTGTCCAAATGCTAAAAGTTTTACACACGGATTGTCTTTTTAGTGATATTATTGCTCCAAAGGTATTAGATAAAAGTAAAAATATTACATGCAAAGTGGTTTCTAGTACATGAAAAGTTTGGACATATCAGCTTTTCATCTGACACCAATGATACTGCAGCTCAGTCTCACAGCAGTTTGTGAAATAGTCATGAAATGTAATCTATTGATTCGTGCACATGGGCATGATTTTTCAATTTTTTTCATGACAGTCAGCTTGACTTTCAAATGAATGTATTTCACTTGGAAGTAGGTTTCGTGCTTGGAACAGATTCTTTTCTGTCAGTCTGGACTCAGGAGCACAGAAGCGGTATCGTTTTCATTGGATATTCATTCTTATCTATAACCATTACATAATTCAACATTTAATTATCAGATTTTCCCCTTTAATTCATATTTTGTGACTATTTCACAAACTGCCGTGAAACCGGGTTGGATGGTGTAAAGGCAGCACAACAGAAGTGGATTTCAAAGTGCTGCCAGTGTCAGTGCACTATCACCCTGACCCTCTCCTCATCAACTAAGCACTGGACTCCTCAATTCAGTTCCATTGAGACATGTGAATTAAAACACAGCCTTATAAAACATCAGACGATCTGCTCTACATAGTTAGCAGACATCCCTCTGACCTTGTTCCTTGGTCAGGTCCTTTCTGAAAATACAGACTGGAATAAAGTATAAACGCATTTCTTTATCCTCTGCAGGAGTCCGTCCCTGGAATATACTCCACCCACATGCTTTTCATGTTCCCACCATGTTCAAGCAGGTTTGATCTAGCCTGCAGTATGTCCTTGACAATGACAGTCATAGCAAGAATAATAGTGGCAATCCATGCAGATTGACAACAATGAAGTATTTTATACTTTTTTTTATACCAAAGATTACATATCCAGGCTGTTTTGAATCATTCAAAGCAGCCTTGATTGTAATTAATAACTGTGTCAGTATAAGTGCTGAGGTGTTTGTGGTATTATAGCATATGGCATCATGCTTGAGGATAAAATTTCAAAACCTCATGAGTCAGGGATGTTAGTAAGTCTAGCAATCATAAGCACAATTACAATAATCTAGTATAAAATGTGACACTACATCTGTGAACAGAATTTAGAATTTCAACCACTCCTACTTTGTCTTTTCACTGACTTCTCATTATCCTAGAGGTGTCATGGCAGCTCAGCAAGCCATTCCACGATCTCTGCTGTGCCATGAGTGAAACCTGGCACTTTGTCTGCCCTGCTGTACATCATTCACCCCAATGTTTCTCTCTTAATGTCATCTTATTCACTTTCTCATGAAGCAAAAAACATCAGTAGTCATTTCCACCGCAACAGAGGTCCTGAACCCAAAACCCTGCTTCTTTACAGCACAGTAAAAATCACATTTAAGTTGAATTATTCATACAGTAAACATCACAGATAGCTCTACATTGATTTTCATTAACAGTCCGGTTATCATACCAAGTTAGAATGTTAAATGGTTGAAAAGTTGACTTTCTCCCACTTTGTTTTTACAGAGCAAAAGAATGAAAAGATTATTGCTTCTTTATTGAAGTAGAAGCAGCTTGAAAACAAAACATATTGATACATCTACTTTTTCAGTATAAAAACTCAGTCTCTGTTTTTGGTGATGGAGTACTAACATTTATGTAATTCAACAACATCATATAGAGTGAGTTGTCTAGTCAGGGTGAGCGAGAAGGAGAGAGAGAGCAGCAGAGACAAACAGACAGAGATGATTCACATTTCAGTAGTAAGTATACCACTATGACAACACAAGGCACTTCAATGACAGCATAGTTATAGTTGTCTTATCGCAATGGGAATTACAACTCTCGCAAAGCCGTCTTTGTGACACAATAGCATATGATCCCCTTCACTTTTGACTAGAAAAGAATGCCAACAAAGGCGTTTAGCTGTGAATTTATCAACATTATACAGCCAAATACGTGAACTTCCTGCCACTTTTCAGTAAATGAATGACACAATTTATTTTCCTTAGCTCTTTTATCACTGTCACCAATGTGGCCTTGAGTTAGCTGTTTGTCACTGCTTGCTCAGTACTGAAAACATACCTGTGAATAGGTTGTAAGTCATATATCACCCATTGTATGACCTGTTATGCTCTTTTATGTCAGTAGGTGGTGGTACTTGAGGGTTTGGGGCAGTTCTGACTCATAAAGCAAACTGTTGCTGAAAAGTAACAACACACCCTTACTACTGTTTACACCCTTTTTCCAGCTCTCTTCCAGGCTAATCTGTTCATCAGGGACCACGCTCGGAACCCATGACAGCTACACTATTTTTCATTACTGTTGCCAGCCTGTACTGTAGCTAGTGGTGCATCTTCACTTATATCAGATGCACTCAAAGTCACCTTGTTCTGGAATCGGCACCAAAAATCTCTTAGACTGAATTATGATAATTCTGGACGCTTGTCAACGTGTAGCTGTTTTTTTCCCTCCCCCTTTTATTGTTAATTTTAATAATGTCATTACTGCTCCTCTTTTGCTATGCTTTCACACAGCTCTGAGCCCCTAGGAATAACATCCATATTGGATGATCCTGTACCTTTTACAATTTAGGTTCTGTGCTGCCACAGGAAGTAATGTGCCCTTTATGTAGTGAGGAGGAAAGTGAAGCTGCAGCCAAACCAAAATCTGCCAGGTGAAATTTACACGTGTAGTGTGTCTAACAGCCGGGGGGACAGGAAATGGCACAGGTAGGGTTGTAAACTTGAAGTATGGGGTAATGATAGCCGTCCACAAAGTACAGCATACAGTTTCCTCTGTCACTCTCCTTGCAATACTGCATCCCTCCTTCTCTATTTGTATTATTTCAGTCTGCAGTTATACAGTAAGAATAGTTTTTTTAAACAATATTTCCTGAACAATAGGTAAATATATTCGTTATACATGTTGTTTCCCTCTCATAATTCATTATCAGCATGATCTTTCCTTGGCCTTACAATAAGATCAGATGCAGTGAATGAGAAGCAGAGGATTTTAAACATGTTTGCATTAGACATAAAATACTATTAATTGTCATTTAACATGTTTTTTTCTCTTTGTATCTATATTCTACATGTCCAGTTTGACTCCCCCACCTGCTGTGATATTGGTGTTAACTGAGCAAAACATTGAGTTACCTTGATCATTAACTGACCTGTGTGTATCATTATTGAAGTACTTGTGATATGTCAACATAATTGATTAAATGGAGTGGGGTGATGGGGGAGAACACCATAAGCCACTTGTTAAAGCTGAAGGGCTTGCGAGGTCTAACAAATCCTGAAAGTTTATTCTAACTACTGAGTCAGTGCCCGTTCCAGCTTTCTGTTGTCAGGCCACAAAAACATTTGAGCTCTCAAAAGTTTCTCTCACCATTCACACTTCCCTAGTTTGGTCACACCCTGTCTGCATTAAATCCCACCACCGATTAGTCCTTTTTAAAGAAGATAAACATGCTGGAAGGGATTCTAACATTTCTCTTTCTCTTGTTCTACCTTTTATCCTTAGAATTTATCCTCAAACTAAAGCCATCCATCTGATTTCCCACCAATTCAGACACCATAGTGCATAATGTTGAAAACTCTACAGAGCAGATAATCCTCTCAGTAATTTTTAATTATTTCCTGAGGTGTAAATGCTGATAAAACATGTAGGTAGAACACCTTATGTGTCCAGTATGTGTCTATACCAGCTGGACGCCTCCATCACCTTGCAGCCAGTCTCAGATACAATCACTTTTTTTAGGTCCACTCATGTCTATAAGGGAGAATGATACACTTATGATTACACTCAAAACACTTTGTCATGTGATCACATGAATACATTGAAATGACGTCCATGTGGTGCCAATATTGGGCCAGGTAATGTGTTATTATGAGGAACGGCCCTCCAGGTATTCCCAACATTTATAGGGGAAGGTGAAGTGGGAAGGAAAAACACTTACCTTCTCCAGCCAATGCCATCAGTCTTTCTTAACATAGTATATTACACAAATTGAACAATCCATCATCACAGCCCTACTCTGTTCTCATAAAGTAAATGAAGAAGTGCCTTTCCTCATTCTAAAGGTGAGTTTCTTTGACCACATTTTCTGGTGCCAGTCTTGTTGGTTTTGCTCTGGTATCGTGTTGTACCCGTTATTACACATTAGACGGCTATTTTGTGTTGTTAAGATGAGCGTGATAGGGTGGGAAATATGGATTGTGTTCGTCTGTGGGCTGGTTACACAGTCACACAGGGTATTTCTGAAAGTATTGATCCAATTTAGACAAAACCTGGATAAATGATGGGGCTTGTTGTTGGAGGCGGTTTGATATTTTGTGTAATTCAATCAGTGACAAGTGGGCAATAATGTCAGTGTCAGGAGAACCACCAGTCTGTGCTTCATAAAAACAATAAAAAGATAAATCTAATCTAGACAAAATCTTAAAAATCCCCTTCAGTTATCTTTGATGACTCTGAATAATAATTTGCCTGTTTTTTTCATGGATAAAAGTTATCTAGTTAAAAAAGATGATAGAAAAATCCAGAATCTATGAAAATGCAATGCTGGACACAACACTGTAAAGTCCATGGGTTTGTTCGAAACCGTATACTTGACATCATTTGAAGTATGTAGTGTGTTTCAACTGCGTAGTATGTTATTTAGAGTATGTGAGAAGTTCCTAGGTTTACTAGATTCACCAGAAATGCAGAGTATGCATCAAGAGCTGACTACTCACACTCACATTACCCAAGATGCAACGCAACATTTAAAAAAAAACCAAAATACAAACGTCACAGATCACCACCTCGATGGTTTCAAGTTAGCTACGGTCGTTTAGTGTGTAGTGTGTAGGATGGAAGTGTGTAGTATAGAAGTATGTAGTATGCGGTTTCGAACACAGCCCAAGTTTCCTCATCACACTTATGTATGTTGAATACTGGACCTTGACTGGCTCCAAACTAGTTGTGATGTCACAATTGTCTTGTACGTCCATGTGTTCAAGTCTTAAAACCTTCCCCCTTCAACTTTTGAAGGTGAAAACAAACTGTGCTCATACATCATTCTACACAGTGAAGAGAACAATAATCAAGTGAAGTAACAATAAGCATAACCATTTTGGGTGGAGGGAGACTTTAACCACATCATGAAGCTAATTAATTTTTCAACAGTGATTTGTTACAGCGTTGCCAAAAGGCACAGTGTTGTTCTAAACGACAGTGACAAATGATGTCTATTGTCATTCTATGTGGAGGATCGATAACAGATATGTATGTGCTGTGTTGCGCTTTGTTTCTCCTGGACTAGAGGGCAAAGTAGCTCCAAAACATGGACTGTACTTGGTCATTTTGTGTTTGTACAAGACTTCAGTACTTTTTTATTCTTGTAACAAAAAACGAAACAAATAATGTATTCTTACTTCTAACATTTCACTTCTCTCTCTGATTTGTGCTGCCATGCTTTTAACTTCAAGACACTGTTTTGGCCCATACTCAAAGCAGTGAAAAAGAACTTTTTCAAAAGTTTAACGGGAACATCTCCTTCCAGACGCAATGTCCCAGTGACTCAGGATAATCCACAGACTTCGCTGAAATGAGATTAGTAGGTTAGCCAGTTAGTAGTCCCCTGAGCCTTTAATAGCTACCATTAGTGGTTTATAGTTGGATACACTTCAACGCGTTCACTGAAATCTTGAATTACCTAGTGGAAATCAATTTTGATTACTTTGTTTTATATCAATGCCAGCATTGATAAAGGCATGTCCTTACACTCTGTTGCATGCATACCATTTTACCATAAATGCATACTTTAACATTTCATTGAGAGCAATATAATAATTATTGAATTTGACCTATAGTATCTACTGTTTATTGCTGCTCCACATGTCTAAATGTATCAACCAATGTTTGTGGTCAGTATATTGCTGGCTGTGTGTTGTTGCTTCACATTGCTTGCAACATTCCCTGCTACTCTACATGTGTCCTGGATCGTAGATCTGTATTGGTGGAGCTGGGGCAGTGTGTGCCTGCATATGGCATATATGACACTGTAGGCTAAGTCATTGATATTGTTGCAGGTGGTGTAAATCCTGTATGATAGAGCATATCTACAGGTGTTGATATTATCCTTCAGCTTGTGATCATAGGCCGTAGCATGCCAGTGTAAATCATGTATGAGCTACTTCTATCTCCAACAGATAGCCTACAATAAAAACCTATAATCCAAATCCTGGGTAGCACTTGGGGGTAGTGAGGGTGGAGGGATCTCTGCATTGTTAATACAAACCTGCTCAGAGCTCCTGTTGGATCCACACAAAGAGTCGGGGCTAGCTGGGAGGCTAAAGGAGGCTAGCTGGCTGTGCTTCCCTCTGGCCATGCTACAGCTAATGATCCACTAGCTTTCCCAGATAGCCCCTGCTCTCCGTGCAGAACACCGACCCCAAGTTTGTTATTCATGTTGAAGTGGGAAGAAGCAGCAAGTCTGTCGGGCAGCTGAGTGAAGTGGAGCTTGTGGAGGAAGCACCTAGACCGTCAGGGTGAAACTGTTCTTGGAAGAGTTGCTGTGTTCGACTGCACAGATAGGAAACAAAAAGTGGAAAACTTGTTGGTTTATAACAGCTGTTGGCAGCCAGCATATTAGGTATATTATCACCACCTTCTGCTCTGGAGTGTGGACCAGAGATTACATCATAACCATTGATCCTGTCTGTCTAATGAACTCAAAGAAAACTCTACTTATCCACCCATGTAGCAGGTTCATTAAAGTTTTAATGCTGACCTCCTGAACTCTTCCTTCATATATTGTCTTTCTTGATCATAGTTTGTATAATCTATGATTATGTAATAGTCTCCTCAGCAGAAGAAAATGTGTGCATATTTTGATATCAGCGTTGGGAATCTGGGAGGAGCAGTGTGGTTTTCGTCCAGGCCGTAGAACTGTGGACCAGCTCTACACCCTCTGCAGGATCCTTAAGGGTGCATGGGAGTTTGCCCAACCAGTCCACATGTGTTTTGTGGACTTGGAGAAGGCATTCGACCGTGTCCCTCTGGGAGTCCTCTGGGGGGTTCTCCGGGAATACGGGGTACCGCAACCCCTGATGAGGGCCGTCCGTTCCCTGTTTGACCAGTGTCAGAGCTTGGTCCGCATTGCCGGTAATCAGTCGGACTTGTTTCCGGTGAGGGTTGGACTCCGCCAGGGCTGCTCTTTGTCACCGATCCTGTTCATAATTTTTATGGACAGGATTTCTAGGTGCAGCCAGGGTGTGGAGGGGGTCCTGTTTGGTGACCTCAGGATTGGGTCACTGCTTTTTGCGGATGATGTTGTCTTGTTGGCTTCATCAGACCGTAACCTCCAGCTCTCACTGGATCGGTTCGCAGCCGAATGTGAGCTAGGATGAGAATCAGCACCTCCAAATCCAAGTCCATGGTCCTCAACCAGAAAAGGGTGGAGTGCACTCTCCGGGTCGGGGATGAGATCCTGCCCCAAGTGGAGGAGTTCAAGTACCTCGGGGTCTTGTTCACGAGTGAGGGAAGGATGGAGCGTAAGATCGACAGGCGGATCGGTGCGGCGTCTGCAGTAATGCGGACTCTGCACAGATTCGTTGTGGTGAAGAGAGAGCTGAGCCGAAAGGCGAAGCTCTCGATTTACCAGTCGATCTCCGTTCCTACCCTCACCTATGGTCATAAGCTTTGGGTAGTGACCGAAAGAACAAGATTGCGGGTACAAGCGGCTGAAATGAGCTTCCTCCGTAGGGTGGCTGGGCTCTCCCTTAGAGATAGGGTGAGAAGTTATCTGGAGGGAGCTCGGAGTAGACCCGCTGCTCCTCTGCGTCGAGAGGAGCAAGATGAGGAGGCTTGGGCATCTAATCAGGATGCCTCCTGGACGCCTCCCTGGTGAGGTGTTCAGGGCACGTCCCACCGGCAGGAGACCCCGGGGAAGACCCAGACCATCTACTGATGATGGAGGCCATTCACTACCTCTGACTGTATGTCTGTGATTTCAATGCCGGTAACACTTTATTTGATCTCTATAACGCATCATAAATATACTTATAATGCGTTATAATGACGTTATAGCGCTGTATAACTATAGTTATAAACACTCATAAATGATAATAATGCTTTACAACAATAATCATAACACACTTGGTACACACTCATAACAACATTGTATTATGACTTATAAGGTCAGGTATTAAAGTATAATGTGTTATAACTGTTAACAACTCACTGACAATGACCACATAGATAATGCATTATACATATATTTATGATGTATTATAATTGGCTTATAAACATGTATAACTATCATCATAAACACTCATACATTATCGTAAGGCTTTATAACAATAAGCATAACACATTATAGAGCATTTTATAATGGCTTAAGGTCTAGAATTATAATACTTAATGATTGCTGGTCCCTTGCTAACCAGTTTTTGTTGCAAGGATCAAAGGGTATCATTATAATTATATAGTTGTCATATATTAAAACTCTTTATAATGCATTATAATCACTGGTATAATGCATTGTAATGTGATTGTAACTTATTGTAAATGGTCATTGGGTGCTTCAAGTAAAGTGATGAAACTGCTTAGGTAAAGGCTGATATAACACTTTAGAAGCTGGTCATAACAGTTATAACGCATCATAATACCTGACCTTATAACGCATTATATTACCTGATCTTATAAGTCATGATAAAATGCTTTATAGTGTGTTATGATTATTGTTGTAAAGCAATATGATCATTTATGAGTGTTTATAACTATAGTTATACAGTGCTATGGGTATCATTATAACACATTATAAATATATTTATGATGCGTTATAGCGACAGGTGTCAAATAAAGTGTTACCTCAATCCCAACAGTGATTATGTTGTGCTCTTTCTATTAAAATGCATGTTCATTATTATACTCTTGTGCCCTTCACTGGAAAATGGAAGGAGTGGATGTGTTTGTGTGTGGGCACCAAGTGCTAATGCACTTTGTTTGTAATAGGTAATAGGTAATAGGTAGGTGACCTCAGGTAATCTACAGTAAAACTGTCAGGCACCATTTGTGGAAGAAGTCTCTGCTTTTTTAACTCTTCCTGCATATTTCTCTGTCTATTACACTGGACATTCGTGAGCCAAAAATATGCCAGATTTCAACAAGCACACTCTGTGTTGGTTTAGCATGTTGTCATCAGTCTTCCTACACTGTTTCTGTGCAATGCAGAACAGAGCAGACAGCTCAAAACCCACTCAGCGGTCAGGGTAGTGGCCTCACAGTTCAACTAAGTTGACTGGAAAACTACTTTGTAAATGAACCTTTTAATCTCTGATGTATCTGCGTCAACAACAATGTGAAGACTGTCCTTTAACAAAGTGTTCTTCTAATTCTGCAGACCTCACCTGTGCATATGTGTGTGTGTGTGTGTGTGTGTGTTTATGTAATGTTTGCCTGCTGGAGCATTTCACCCGAAGTTTCTTCTACAAAGCAAGACCCTCACCGTCTTTCTTTTTTAACCAGTTAAATGTTGCACACAGATGGTTTTATTTAGCAGGAAACATATTTGCCAGATTTACCAAATGGGCTCTTGCCCTGCATTTAGAGAGCAGTGGGTTTTTTTTCTCCTTGAATAAGTACTACTTTTTTTTTCCTTTTTTTTTTTTTTTGACGAAGTTGAATCTTTGATAGGAGTCCTTTCATCATCAAGAACTGATTCGAGCACATTTCATGCTTGTAGGGCGGTCAACACACACTGACAGTGAACACAAAAACATGGTTAAAAAAACATCTATACATACACACATATACACTGCACTGGTTTAAAGGAGGACCAGTTTGATCATCATCAGTTAAACATAGCTGCAATTTCAAGATGTGATGCATATGTGATTTTTTTTCATGCTTTTTAAAAAAAATCTAAATCCAGTGAATCTTTTTTGAATGATTCAATCGATGAAACAGTTAAAACAAACATCCTAGTGTGAAATGACAGGACTTTGACTGAGACACAAATAATAAATAAAAGATGAAAATGATTCAACCAACATAACCACAGGAGATGCTGCTTGAAGTAGTGTTTGTGTGTGTGTGTGTGTGTGTGTGTGTGTGTGTGTGTGTGTAGTTATGACTTAAATCACTTTCAAGGACACACACCAGACATGAGACCAGATGACTGGGTATGGCCTGTGCAATTGGGAATAAGAACCGTGTCTCCAATTGTTAAAATGCTGATTTTTTTGGTCAGTGGTTGAGGTAAAGGTCAATGTTAGGATTGGTATGTACTGATTATAATTACAGTTCGGATAAGTGTTTAGGGAATGAATGTAAGTCTGTGTAAGAAGTAACAGAGGTAAGACTTTTCTTCTCATGCACTCATACTTGTATAACTTTTGGCTCAGACGTTCTGTATGTGATGATCAGATTTGGAACTAAATCTCAGTTGGACTGCTTCACACAAACAAACAAAACATAAATGGAATTATTAAATAACAAAACAAGACACTGCATTTTTTTTCCTGAATATTTTTCTTTATAAATTGCACTCATTTTATACATTCCTCTGGGAATTCAACTCAGACAGCCTTTATGTATAAAGCCCTTTATCTCTCCTTGTTCATTGTTTCATATCTCAGTGGTATTGCTTGGCCATTCACTCCATATTCTATTACCTCTTCAAAGATCCTTCTTCCACAGAGACATATGCAAGGCTGTTCATTATCTAAATAATCAACTGGTGTGTATCTGGGGCCCAGACCCTCTAGGGAGGCACGTGGGTGATTTTCTGCCTCAAATGAAACGGTTATGTAATTTCATGAGCATGATTAAGACTGCTTGAACTCTTAGCACCAGATTAAGACGTCTCCATAGTGGCAAAGGAGCCCCCAAAAGCCTGGCGCGCTGTGAAAACCCGAAGGGAGAAGATAAATTGACTCCATATAGAAACTCACAAGGAACATTTGGTTTAACATTTCAGATTGGAGAGACAATTGTATCCAACATTTTTCATGTGACTGTGAGGCCACTGAGAGGTGCACCGGTATGTAGGATGAGGATGAGTGCAGATGCAGCTAAGTACTTGTTTAAGGAAGGGAATATGAAGCTGTCTCAGTACTGATGCTTTAATGAGATACATCTTGGCACGGCCTGGAGCTTTGCTGGCAGAAGGACAAAAGTGTCTGGACGTGAAATGCTGCTATTAGCTAAGTTTTATAGACTGAACAGCTTTGGTTTAAAAGAGGAGACTTGGCTCTGCAGGCTAATTGTCCTTCTGTCTTATTAAACTGACACTGCAGCACTGTTCTTTATCTGCTCAACTTTTCTCAATAAGCTGATTTTATCATATAACCTATCATAAATCAAAAGCCTTTATCTGTTAACCTACTCTGAATGATGTGTTTTTATCTCTTAACCCACTCTGAACCTTGAGAAACATGCCTGTCTAATATATTACATAAAAAAGTTCCATCTTCCCTTTGTTGCATAATGTATGCAAGATTTTACTCAAAAGCTTATTTAGATGGAAGACATTACAAACAAGATGATAGTGTGGAGGTCAATAGGTATGCCATTAAGAAAAATACAAAATATGGCAATTCAACACTAATAAAGTTATCAGATGTATTAAAGTCAGGGTTTAAACTAGCTTTTGAAGAGTTTGACTCAAGAGATGATCTTGGCTAATTTGCATTCGGCTTCTCAGCACTTTCACTTCAGACATCTGTTGCCATTTTCAAGCTCATGAGAAACATTAAAGATTAAGCAGCTGAGTTAACTAATAAGTTTCATGCCATTAAAAAAAATACCCAAAAAATCATGTTCCACCTAGCGCTAAATCTAATACCAGCACCAATGAGTTTGGTCTAGTATTCTGTAGATCCACCATTGACTGTTTTGTTGTAGTATTAACATAGTATGGGGATGAACAGATGTGAGCAAGGACTGTATTGGTGTACTTTTATAAATTCAGTCAAATCATACAATGAAAGTTCATGTTAAGTACTCAAATTGACAGGTACTGCACCACAGCTACCATTAGCATAGTCTCACTTGCTTTTTTGTTTTTATTGTTGTTAACAACGGAACATACTATACAGGTAAACATTACATCATGCATAGTCTGAAATCCTCATAACTACGATCTTACTAAAACTTTGTAGCACACATTTTAAAATATTTTCATTTTTGTGCATTTGGGCCACTTTAGGAAAAATAATCAAATTTCAGAATAAGACATTTGGAGTGTTTTTACAGCTGTCAGATTTTAAAAAGGGTCACATTTGACCCGAACAGTATGTAAGGGTTAACAAGGTATTAAAAAGGTCATAAAATTCATTACATTTGTTCAGATACCCTGGTGTGAATAAATCTGTAAGGGATGTTTATGTAAAAGACTCACTTTAACAGATGGATGAAGCAAGGAATGTTGTTTTTGTATCACTTGGATATTAATTTCATATTAATTGAAAGTGAAGACTGAGTTTCTCACTTTCTCACTTATGAAACTGTGCAGTGTATTACAGATCAGCTGACCACCTGCTCTGTCCCTGCTGTTTGCAACTAATTCCAAGAAAACATCCATAACTGTTTAAACAGTTTTGAGATGTGGCATCAGTGAATGCCTGGTTAGCTCAGAGGGAAACTGGTTGTTGTAACATTTGGTGAGCAGAGGCGTGCATGTCTGTGGGGCATCACCAGAGCAAAATATGGTTTGAACCAGCTTCAGATGGTCAGCCAGCAGGGGGGAAGAGCTCAGGTGTTTTTAGGTGGCTGGTTAGTAGCTACAGGGGATCGCCAGATCAAAGAAAGCACTCTGACTGGTTGATCAAGCAGAAGGGGGGGAAATACAAGTATCATACCAGTATGCTGCAGCATGTATTGCTAGGTCTCCCCAGGAGATGAGGCTCAGTAACACTTTCTTGTTAACAGGCTCTCTGGTTGTCAGGCCTGCAGGTGGTCTACTACTAACCACAGGTCATGTGATGGTGTGATTAAATACAATCTCAGAATGAAGGTTTGCCTTTGTATAAATGTTGCTTGTTTCATAAATAATAATCAAATATAAATAATTCAATATTTAAAAAAAAATTCTTAGTATTTATTTTTCCTTCAAGACTATGCAGTACAAATGATACGCTTATAGAATAGCCAGTCTACCTAACCATCACATCTATAATTGTGGGCAGCAACAGCCTCTGTGCTAATTTTGTGACCCAGTACAGTAGAGGCTCAGTGCGGTGTGTTAGACAGAGACTAACAGCCTTTACCAGAGGACAACGCTTATTTGAAGCACACTTTGGGAATTCATTGTGATCCCCAGTCCTTATAAATCATCAGTGTCATGCCCTACATTGCTAACATGTTACCCCATGTTACCACTTTTACACAGAAATCAATGACAGACAAATGTGATGAAAGAATAGCTGTTATTAGAATAGTTAGTTAGCCTGCTGTGTCCTCTGGATTACACTCACCTGTCAGAAAGACTCATTGAATGTCTCAGCCTGATCTCAACTCTACATTATGAAAGTTAGACAGACCCAGCTAATTATGAAATAGAACAATATATTACCCCACAAGTAGAAGTAGCAGTAACACTCCACTGCAGTGCTTTTACAGTACAGTACTGTATCAGTGAATTTTCACTTACATTTTTTTATAACCTCACATTTCATTTAAAAATAAATATCTTTCCTAGACAAATTGTCTTGATAATTAAAACTAATTAAAAAATGGTATTGCAGAATCATGTGTAGGAATCCATAGCTATATTACTGTGTGTTCTTTTGTGTCTTCAATGCAAAGACCAAGATGAAAAACAATGTTGTTTACAGCCTTCCAAATAGACTTCCAGTAAATAGACCCCTTTGGTAATAAAGTGATATTTACTTGTATAGTTTTTTACTCTCTCACCAATTAAGGTTTAATTAAAAAACGAATTCTGTTAAATGAAGACAATAAGTATAAATAAATAGTGAATGCACTAGCCTGCACCATACCTCAAGGTTATATGATATGAAATTAGCTTCCCTTCTAATAAAACTATTACCATTATCATTAAAAAAACAAGATGCATTATCCTGGTAATATAGAAACATCATAGCATCTTTCTTTGAGTCTCTCAGTATTCTAATACAGTATGAGTGTTCTCTTTCTTGTCATGCATTCAACTCTGACCCACACATCCGGCTGAAGCACAACATCCGAAGGTCACATTTGCATGGAGGTTGCTGTTTACCAAAATTACACAGTGGCCTCTTAATGACTTGCCACAAGATCTGAAAATATATCATCATAGACATTTTAACCAAAAGAAGAAGAAAAAAAGGCATTGGAGAACACTCTGAGGACATCTACTTTTAATCATGTGCTCAGATTAAATTGAGAGATTAAAATGCAAACCTTGTGCACGCCCATGTCAGCCTGTCCTCTTTGTACCTAGCACTGCCCTGTTGGTTTGAGCAGTCTCTGCATGTGTAGCATGTAACTCACTCCTCCTCCTCCTCCTCCTCCTTTCCCTCTCCCCTCCTTTTCCTCCCTTTCATCCTATTCACTTGGCTTGGGGACAAAAGGGACAATGTCACAGGCTGCATCCTCCCTTGATAGCACTGTCACCTGTCATTTGAGAGAGAGGCTCCAGAACACCTTTATTTGCTCAGCAAGAGACGTTTGTGTGTGTGTGTGTGTGTGCGTGTGTGTGCACCCTCTCTCGGGCCCTGCAATGTTCCCAGGAGTCTGGCCGTAGCATCGACATTAAGTATTAAGAGCCCTGCTGGGCAAAATAACAGTAGAGGTGGAAGGGTTGCACAGGATGAGGGAGAAGAGGAGAAGGGAGGAGGTTGGGGAGTGGGGGATGGGGGATGGGGGGTGTGGGAAACCCAAAGGCAAAAAGAGGGCAGCGGGTTGTTGCCTCATGCTGTTTTCAGGACTTCTACATTACAGCCATAACTTCTAAAAGTGTCCTGCCACACAATCCCCATCAGAGAGTGAAATCAGCACCCGCCAAATGTCCACAAAAGTCTGTCTTTGGCAGATAAATCAATAATGTCACCTGCCACGCATAAAGTTTTTTTTTCATTAGAATGCCTCAGTGATTTCAAGTTTTTGGCCTTAGAGCTCTTGGTGTTGTTCTTAAACTTTCTCCCTGCTGACCACTGCTACAGCCTCTGATTGTGAGCCAATCACAACAAAATAAAACCATGGCTCTAAATCAAAAAAAGGCTCTTGATTGGCTGCCTATTCTGCCGCCTGCCAACACAGTGAATTTGTATCTCTGCATTGATAATTGATATCAGAATGAGGAACATTTTACTTTATGGTGTGATGAAATAGAATGAATAGTGAGATGTGTTTTCACTAATGAATTACTGGATTCAGTGGAGAGATGATTGAAGATGTTTAAATTAAGCTCAATTTGCTCTTGTCTCTTAAATAAATGATTCACCTATAAGTGGAACAGTGATTCTCAGCCGGGTTATTTTTAGTTACAAGCCCCTGGAAGGTGAGCCAAAAAACCACCCACTGCTCACCAACACCAATGCACCCCTCCTATCTGTCACTGCCATATGCTGACTCATCTGTTATTACATCTGTCCCTGCTTTACAAAAACAAAACCTTTATCTTGTAGGTTTAAAATGTCCTTTTTAGCAGGAGTAATAACCTGCTGACTGCATTCAGTCATTTCCTATTGAGGCTGCAAAGATATACATCTTGGCTGCTGCGAGTCACAGTCTCATTGATGGAAATTCTAACAGAGCTCATAGGCTGCCATCGATCAGCCACTCTCTTTCTATTTTTCTTTCTTTCTTTCAATCTTTTTGCCCCTCACTTTGTCTCCATCGCTTTTTCACTCCTGTGTCTCCACCCTCCCTCCTCCTCAACCATCACTTGTTCTAACCAAAAACACATTGGTTACATCTGTCCACATTTACTCACAATAGCTCACCTTTAAAATTGGCCGTGTGTCAGAGTAATGCACCAGCTTTACAAACCCTGTATATTTCTCCTCTCTTGACAGAAATGTGATGAGGCATCAGATATTTACAGTAGATCAGTTAAAATGGAATACATTATTAGAGGTGACAGTCTTTACTCAGAATGTTCACATCTGTCCATAAGATGGATATTATTGTGGTATATCTGCAAATCTTTTTTTTCTCCTTCCTTTTTGGATATTCTCTCACGATGCTTCTTAAGATCTTGTGATTTTTACATTCAAACTAGTTTTAAGCTGAAAAAAAAGAGGATAAACCAGCATTTTCTTTGTGGTGCCTTTACAAGAGTCTAGCTGCATTTCCCCCCCCTTTTTATCTTCCTTGCCAAACCTTCATATACAAACTAGACAGTTTAATCTTTGTGAAAGGTTGCCTTGTAGAGACACTTAACCACATTCAGGGGCCACAACACAGCACAAAATACATTAATCTCATAAAGAAAGAATTACCACGAAGGCAACTCTGTGTGTGTCCTTGGGAAAATCAGTTTCAGTCCTGTTTGGTTGTCCTCAAATTGTTTCTGTCTATTTTTTATGTTAGGGTCAGTTAACATGCTGCCATACTTGTTCATTTTCAATCTATATGAAAAAAAGTGTAATAGAAAAGCAAACGTGTGCATTGTGACATTGCTGAGGGTTGTTCTGCAGTGTGAGATGTGTGCTAGATAGTCACAAATGGCTGGTCAAGGGTTCACAGGAAGTACCGCACCAGATCAATGTCATCATATCAACACCTGACCCACAGGAGTGTTTTCTGATCATGTGCCTTTATCAGCCGTTATCAGCAGGACATCATTTGTCAAATCACTGTAGTTACATTCTTCTCCAGGTCATAATTATGCCTGCTTGATGGCGTCTTTCACTCAAACTGAAGGTCGTTTTATTCACTGACATTGTGACCTATTGTGTCATTTTTTCTTGGGAAGGTTTCAGCTACTTGACATGTGTTATTTGCCCAGCTGGCACTCTCTCAAACACATATTCCTGTTTCTTTTCACAAATACTTCTGCCTTGATGCACTGAGAGACACATTGTGGTTATTTCTTTTCTCAGGCCAGCATGGATGATGATTTCGTTTTCCCAGCATGTCATCAATGCAACTTGACTGTCAGTTGTAATGTTAGACAGACCTTTCCAAGGCCCTGGTCATATTGCTCTAACATTAGCACCACTGCTGTGTAGCCTACACTGACAAATGTGCACTTTAGCAGAGGGATTGATTTTTAATTGGAAAGTAAGTTTTAAGCATGTGAAGGCTTACACAAGCGATTAGCAATTAGAATGTAAAGAACCTGGGAAAATGGTGTTGCTTTTTGAAACAAAGTTAAAATAAACAATAACAAGACACACCCAAAAAACAATCACAATTAATGTGAATTGTGCTGTTTTTTTCAATCAATATAATTAATAATGTGAATAATTCATGCAACTTTCCTGATCTAGCTTAATGTCTCAATGTAATTATGTTAATACTCTACCCAAATGCAAACTGCTTAAGGATTTAGGTGAGCAGAGCTCAGAAGGAGTCTCTACACTTGAAGAAAAGAAAGTGCCGAAAGTTTATTCTAGCAGATGTTACATAAGGCCCAATCTCCCCCAGACTCATCACATTCAAGAAGGTGCATGAGAGAAGAACAGGGAAATGATTAAAATGATGCATGTATCCATAGCATTCCAGGCCAATATTTGACTTGGAGCATTTTCAAAGTTTATACCCTCCAGAAAAGAAAAAATCAATGTTTTTTCCATATGAAACAACTTCTCTGTGGCACATCTGCAGCCTTGCCATCAGAGAATTCCATCATTGTGTGAAACTCTGAGAAATTGCCTTCAAAAATAGAACCGCACTCAGAATTTCAATGTCTACAGATCAAAAATACACGGAGGACATCTATGTCTGAATGGATTTCTGTACTTACAGTAATTGCTGCTCCTGTGGATTTAACAGTGTAAGATATTTGATTTCACTTTTAAAACATTCACTCTTAGGAACTAAGAATTTAATTTTACCAACAATTTACACTGGATTCTGATAGTACTACCAAAAAAAGAAGTAAAAATTTGTTTGAATTCAGCCTGCCTTATCTGCCATATCTGCTTTCTGTCCATCATGTATTTGATGTTTAGTTTAAACAACCTAAATTATGGTGCTTTTCCCCTTCATGCCAATTTAATATATGCTGACATGTGGTGAATCAGAGCTTTTAATAAGGCAATTTTTATTATAGCAAATTTCTGCCATTTTAATGTTTGAAAACCTAACATAAAACATAGTTAATAAAATAAAATGGACAGGTGCTGTCTATTTACTGTGATATAATTGCCACCAAAAACAGGCTATAATAATAATCCAACAAGTCAACATGACATTAAACATTTCACGCCTGTCATTCTCAAGATCTTGTTTCTATATATTTTTTATCAAACAACCACTAACTTGCAGCTGCCGTTATTGTTCTGTGTCATAAAAGGCTAAATACAGCTAGATTGTCTTTTATCATTTCCATGTTGATAGAGCAACATCCATCTTCTACCACCGTCCATCCATCTGATGATCCGCCAACGCAGGTTTAAAAACACTGCCCACACTAGACCATAATTAAGTCTTAAGAGCTCTACATACTGAACTCTTGAAGATGATTTCAAGTAAACTTAAACACTCAAATCATAAAAGCAAACAATAATTCCCAAGAAACAATATTTCTATTTTATGACCCATCCTTATATTGCTTTGTGTGAGTCTTTCCAAAGCTGCCTTCTTCCATCAGAGATTTGGAGTTCTGTCAATCAGTCACATTTATTTGTCACATAAAATCACATAAGGTTCCATGGTTTGTGCAATGAAAAGAGTTTAATTGGAATAGGAATAGTATCAAATATATGTGTATGACAGGGGGTGGATGGGCAGTCTTCAATCCTAGTAGCCTGAGGATATAACCTCTGCTTGAGCCTCTCAGTGCTGGTCTGGTGTATCCAGTACCTTCTTCCTGACTGCAGCAGGCAGAAAAGGCTATTTTCCAGGTGGTTGCTGAATGATTCCTCTAGCCTTACTCTTGCAGTGTCTGGTATAAATATCCTTAAGCAGGGTGGAACACTGCCTATTGCATGATAAGCCAAATTAACCACTCTTTTTTGGGACCTTGTTGTCCCCTATCAGGACACACAGGCGTGTGAGTAGAAATCCCTCTGAGGGGATATGCAGAATTTCCTCAAGCATCTGAGGTGAAACAGTCCCTGTATCAAGGGGGTCATAGTTCCCAAAGTTCACTATGAGCTCCTTAGTCTTGTTCAGGAGTAGGTTGTTATCCTGATACCAGCAGTAAGGTCCTCTACTTCCTTCATGTAGATATTTTCATTGTTATATGTGATCAGGCCCAACACAGCTTTGTCATCAGCAACTTTGATGATGATGTTGGAATCTAAAGTGGCTACAGAGTCGTGTGTGTACAGGGAGTACAGCAGGAGGCTCATAACACAGTCCTGGGGTGCTGCAATGATAAGGATCTTCATCCTTATCATTGCAGAGGTGTGTCTGCCTACCCTCACCATCTGGGTATTGAGAGAACCATGTGTTGGCTCCATTTTATTGTCCAGGTGAGATGGGGTGGTATGGAGGATGTGTGCTATGGAGTCTTCCATTGATCGATTGACTGAGGCGGTCTTTGGCACAGAAATGAGGGTGTTCTTGAAGCATCTGGGTATGGCAGAGCCAGGGACAGGTTGAATATCATTTTGAACACTGGCACTAGTTGGTCAGCACACAGTTTGAGGACCCATCCCCTGGTACATCTGGTCCTGCTGCTTTCTTGGTGGTCACATACTTTGAAAGCCTCTTAACATGATGCTCAGAAGGCTGATAGGTGTAAGAGGTGCACCCGCCCATTTAGTAATCTCTGCTTTAGCTGTTTTTGCTCGCTGACTGTTGTATAAAAGTTGTTTAGCTTACTTGCTAGAGACGGATCATCACTTGGCAAGGGTTGGGGGCTGGGCTGGTAATCTGTCATAGTTCTTAGACCTTGCCATATGTTTCTGTGATTGCCCTCCTGGAATGGTAGTTCCATTTTCTTCCTGTAATCCCTTTTTGCCTCATTTACTGCTCTTCTTGCATTATAGGGTGCTGCTTCATAATTCCATAAGTCCATGTTTACAGACTGCAGCCCTAACTTGTCGACTGCAATTTGTGTGTTCATGGCATCCTGGATGGTTCTGGTAATACGTGATTTCTAGTTGTTGAATGATTTAACAGTTTAATTTAATTTAAGCTCGGACTTGAGTTTAGTTGAGACAGTGGCTGCAATAAAAATGACTCTGCAGCCCCCAGGAATGAATGTGAATTATTAGTACACAAACACATTAACTGAGGATTATTAGCTGTGCATTGTGCTGTCAACTGGCTGCAGCTGTGATTGGCAGATTAGTGCCCATTTGCCTGTGTAGGGATTATAATATTAGCTGGGCTGCCAGGCAGTGAAAGCTGCTCCTGGCAGACACACAAATCTCTATGGTATGTTTACATTTGGCTTTCAGTGCTTGTCTGTGTATGAATTACAGTTTCAACTTATGTAATTTGTCTTCGTGTTTTTCTAACTGTGTGTGTGTGTGCGTGTGTGTGTGTGTGTGTGTGTGTGTGGGGGGGGGGGGGCGGCTTTGTCAGTGTGAGTGCTTTTATGTAGATTCCATATTACTTGCTGGTCCTTTCACAAGATCAAATTTCTCAGGACAATGCTTACTCTCTGTTTGTATATCAGATACCACCTCCGCTATTCCTTCTCCAGCCACATGCTTGGAATTATCTGTGGGAGCAACACGGGGCATCGGGGCACACGTGCTTGCCAGCAGTCTCCTCTGTGTGATACATTTTCTGCTGCTACAGAGGTGAACTCTCATTTCATACACCCCTAGAGTTTTAGCAGCTGTACTCCTGCAGCAGTCAAAATAAATACACCGGATCTAATGCAATCTGATACTAGTTTTATCCCGGATTCATATCTATCCATAGGTGCACACATCTGTGATGTCTCTACTTGAGCAAATATCACAGAATTGCTGATAGAATGTCAGCACCCGTCCAGAAAAAAAAATCCTCGCTCCTCCACAAAGGGGTGAAGCAGAGGATCAGATACAGTCTGCCTGTGCTGTTCTAGTCAGCATGTCTTGTTATCGCTCTCAGTTTGGGCTGTCTGCCTTTCTGTCACCACATACACGCCCCCCACTCCCCATCCCACCCCTTTCCATCAGACACGGAAACAGCATCCTGCGACAGCACGCTTCACAAGCTGAAAGGCACGCTCATCCGTCCCCAGCATGCAACAGTGTCAACACGGGCTCTGTTCACAGGCCATTTTTCATGGCTCCTCAAGTCTTTAACCTTCTCGTCCCTTCACTTTCTGTGAGGTCACTGACATCCACTTTATGAAAGCCGTGTAAACTCTCACTCATGGAGCTCTATGAGTATATTTTTCCATCTGCCCTTCCTGTTTCTCTTCTCCTTCACCACGTTTGTTCTGCTACAGTATGGTGCAGTATTTTCAGAAATGGATCGGAGGAAGGATGGAGGGGTGGGGGGGGGGGGGGTAGAGGGTAAAGGGAGGGGTAGGTTGCCGGAAGGCTCCGCTCTGTGGCTGGCCTTGTCAAATTGATTGATGAGAAAGGCAAGCTTGTGTTCTTGGCAGGCTGGGGATTCATCCTCCTGGCTGCGCTGATACACTTATCTAGGTTTAAAGTGGTGGTGGCGGTGGTGGCGGGAGGGGTTGCCATCACACTGCAAGGGTGTTAAGAAGGAGATTAGGCTGCTGCACATCATGCCAAACGAGATCGGGCCACCGGCTGATGCACATGCTACAATGTCATGCGAACACACACACACGCTCCCCGGTTGGATTGAACACACAGTCAATGGAATGGGTGAAGGTGTCTGTGGCAGGGCTGAGTGACAGAGAGCCTGGATGAGAGATGAGGAGCACATGTTGGAAGTCCATGTTTTCTGTCTCTCTGACATCAGAGTTTGAAAGGAACACAGCGTCTCTGGCTCAATGGAAGACAACAAAAAAATGGGGGAAAAAACGAAAAAAGAAAAAAAAAAACGGCACAGGAAGCCTTCTGTTCTGACAAATGATGTTCCACCTCAGAGGCTTCATAGTACTCCAGGTCCCCTTCAGGTTCATTTCTTTTCTCGTTTTTGCAGAATGACCCCGTGCTCTCTGGTATCATAGAGTGAGTCACAAAAACACTGGAGGCCTCTGTCTCTCCTGTGTGCTGTTGACAAATGCAGCATGAGATCTGTGGGACACATTTGAAATTCAATGCATCTGAATTCATGGTGTCAGTCTGTGCAGAAAATACACCAAACTCATTCAGTTTTACCCAAAGCCTAAACTCCTAATGTGAAGACCAAAGAATGCACAAAAGAAAAAAAACTAAAACTTTCTTTCGTAACAGACATCATTTCAAATCAGAAAATATGATTAGATTTGTGTCTGCTCTTTAAGAGAAAGCTTTGTATCTCACATCACACTAAAGAAAGCTTTGATATTCTGCCTGCAAACAATGGAAATGTGGAAGTCCTTAATATAGTCCTCAGTATACATGATCACAGGGAATCTGCTAAGGACAAATATATGCTCACACACACAAGTCAATTTTTAGGTCATCAGCACTTCCGAAAGTTATACTGAACTAACACCATTGTTTGTGAAACCTTAATAGATTCAACTATGGACACAGTAGTATTTTTGGAAGCAGAGACCAGTGAATGTCAAGTAGCCTTGTTCTTTTGGGGTTTTACAATGTATGTAGCTATTGGAAATGAAAACCTTCAACTTTCATCCCTGCATCGACAGCTGCTCCGTTCCGAGAACAACGCTTGAGGGAGAGGGAAATGCTCCTTCAATTCTTTCACCATGAAAGAAAGTTCAAATTGCATTGCCATGCCACAGCACTGAGGGGGAGGGGATTTGTCTTATAGATGTGACATTATCTTAATCCACTGTCCAGATCCCAGCGCAGAAAAAAAGATGTCAGTTATATTTTTATTCTTGTCATATTCTTATGCCTTCCCCACAACATGTGGCACTATTAAAGTCCTGTCTGAAAGGGTTTGAGAAATAGCTGCAGCTGACTTCAATAAGCTGGGTGACTTGCATCATGCTGAATAGCCAGAGCTACCTTGAGCAAAACTTCTCTGTCCAAATAATAACTCTCTTTTGGTGGTGATTTGAAACCTTTTCTATCAACCAGCAGAAATCACGACATATATCGGGATTTATTTACATTTTTACTGAAGACCAAACCAAAAACTTGACTGAGTGAAATCTACATCAGTGCTTCTATTCGATTATGTCCACACCCCAGAGCCCTCAGTGCAAAGCATCGAGGTCAATCTTCCCACCCAGTGATAAATGAATGAATGAGATCTTTATTGCTTCCCATTACTTCCTACCCCGAGAGAGCAGCAAATAAATGCATACAGCAATTTCTTTTTCAGCCTTATTTATCCAGGGAACGCTGAGTAGAGGTTTTAGAGTAGACTAGGCTCTTTTTCAACACTCCTCACAGGGCTGTGGCAAGAAATTATGGACAATGTTTGACTCTGGACCCTCTCCCATTTAATCTTCTCCTTACCAGCACCCCTCCTGTAAAACATCAGTGTCAGTACAGCCTCGCTTTGTTTACTAATCAGTTACTATTACAAGACTAGGTGTATGTCATAATAATATCTCACATAGAATTAAATGAGCCGATTCTATTCCTGTGTATGTTCTCAGATATCACAACAGCTGCTCTAATGTACAGTCCAACTGCAAACAATATCAGAGCAGTGAGAAAACAAGTATTTACTATTTTTTTAAATTTATAATAAACACACATTTGAAGAAAGGCATCCTGAGGGCTGAATAGTCATTACCACTATGTGTACCCCCAGTTCAACTCTCAGACTGCTGAGGGGTGCTGAGTAAGACAGGCTTCTACTGTCGGCGCCGAACGGCTCACTAGAAGCATACAACATTAATACCTCCTAAATAATTGAAGCTTTACATTATGATGTAACTTTTGCCTACAGCAACACTCAGGAAAATATGGGTGAGAGAAATAAGTCAGTAAGTGCCTTTAAGCATTTAACCCACAAATTCTCTGGTGGAGCTGAGTAGTGGCCAACAATAGGAGAATGTCTATACTGTGTATTGGGCAGCTCCAAAAAAAACTTTTGGTTGAGAAATTACATAAATAATTAAAGACATTTTCTTTCTAGGAAGCCTCCAGGACAAGTGTGGATTTGTGTGTGTGTGTGTGTGTGTGTGTGTGTGTGTGTGTGTGTGTGTGTGTGTGTGTGTGTGTGTGTGTGTGTGTGCGTGCTTGGGTTTTTGTGCACACACTAACAAGCCGAGAGGAAGAGAGAGAGAGAGAGAGAGAGAGAGAGAGAGAGAGAGAGAGAGAGAGAGAGAGAGAGAGAGCCTTTGGAGAGATGATTAGGACTTGTCAAGGATGCTTGCACAATCACTTGTCACCAACATGCTGCAAGTGGCTGCAAATCACACAGCAACATGTAATGTGTTAGTGAACTGATACTAGTATTTAGTAGTGGCTGTTGTTCTCAGTAACAGCATTATATGGTATTTTAGTCACAGAAACATTCTAATATTTAATGTTGCCAATTTAGCATAGTGACAGGACACAATAATGTCCATTAAAAAAAAAAGAAAAAGTGACAATCAGTTCAGTGATGTAGGAAGTCTTTTTCTCCTCCTTCATCCTGCTAAAAATAATGAGTGACATCATCACGGCTATCAATCTTCAGCTTGTGGATCTTGAAAACAGGAAATTGGTTACACCATCATTTTGTTGAGCGGCTCAATGTTAAAGAGTGTACAACTTTGTTTTTCAAATGTATGATTCTGAGAGTAACTTAGTGTTGTTTTATAAATGAACTACAAGATTCGAGGTTAGTTTATTGTCATTCAAAAACATGCTTTCACATGAAAAGAACAACATTTGCAGTCAAGTTCCAGCAGAGTAATAAAGTGACAATGATCAAATAAATTAAAGCTTAAATAACCATCTATAAAAACCTCCCATCTAATATTAACTATCTAAAATAACTTAATAAGGTAATTCAGCAGTATATGCCCATAGCAACAGCAGTAGCAGCAGTGCACTGAGGGTCCGTTAGTGAGGTGGGGACTTATTGTATTTTTATTCAATCTTAGAATTTGGGTGGATAATGGATAATGTATGACTGTTTTCATATTACTCACAACTCCTAATCATATTATTACTGACTGCTCAATGTCTATCAATGGAAACTCAAAACTGTTTTTTCTCAACATCACTGGGTAAAAACTTTTGGCCCTTTAGCTGCAACCTGTCACAAATGTATTATTTCTTTTACAGAACACTGCACATATAACATACAAAAGATACACATAATATAAGTTATTAACAATATAAAAAACAACTGTGACATTCCATTTCAAAAGAGTGAGGTAGATTATAACAAGCGTTGATCTCTCTGGGTAACATTAACATCAGCATTTTGTTGACTTACATTGACCCAGACAATGGTTGGTTGTTTAAAATATTAACCCAGTGATTTTAGTGTGTATCTATTTCCTCAGACATGATCAATAACAAATTAGATGCTTGCAGATAGTACAGACGGCCTGGGGGCCAGCAGGACTACAGTAGGAATAGTAAAACAGTAAACTACCACATGTGTATGGACTCCTTCCATCTTTGGATAAATATAGATATAGACTGAAGTCCAAAAATCAGAAGCATGTGAACTTTTTCTTTTATTAGATACATTTCTCATGCATATCATTTTTAAAGTACAGTTATTGCTCTATATGTGAAATTTCATTTGAGTGGCCCTCATTTGCTGGCAGCAATAATAAAGGTCCACCAACAATAATAAACAATAACCAGGACAGGAGTGATATATTCTCTGCATGTGTTAGTGAGGAGCTTTGCTGCATTATTTGCTGTATTAACTGTAGACGCGACGCTGCTGCTGCATCATTCAGTCATGTGAATAGTGAATTGCAGTCGTCCAAATGGGAGAAAATAAGGGTGTGAATGAGTTGTTCAGTTATGTTTTTGGGGAGCATTGGTTTAATCTTGGCAATATTTGTGATTTGTAAATAACATGATTGAGTAAGGGTCTTAATGTGTTGGTTGAAGATGAGGTGATGGTCAAAAACTACTCCCAGATTTTAAAGAGATCATACTTCCATTGTACATTTTACTACAAATCTGTACAAATCTATGCAGTGAATCAACTATGCCCCCCATACTGCTCATATATATTATCAGATTTAGAAACTACTATATTTACTTTGCACTGTGTCAAACTGAGCAAGTGAAAAGAATAATCATTCCCTAACAACTGGTCAGAGTCGTCATGAATAGCTGTGGTAATGCCATGTATGCATTAACAGATAATGATTTCAGTTCTCATTCATCCCTCTTGTTCTTGTAACAAAGGGATCAGTGAAACAGCAGACCTGGTCATGGGCCACATCTTTATTCTAGTATAACATAAGCTTTGACTCATGGCCAGCGTGCCATATCACATAATTGCTTATAACTTAAGGCAAATTTGCTGAACATTATAAAAGCAAATGTAATGCAAATCTAATCAAGGGCGTCCAAAGTTAGGCAAAGATTTGATTGGAGACTGGTGTTTGACTCATAAAAATGATTTATCTTGGGCAGAGCTTCCCTCTTGGCAGAAATAATCTTATTGGTTGAGTTAAATATCAATTGGCACACTCAGAGAAATACAGGCCAAATATAAATTCCAAGATTGCTGTTTTATGATGAGCTGTGTGCTTCAAGTAGCATTTGATCAATTAAGACTCACAGCTGTTTATATTCCCATCTGTTTTGGATGGCTCCATGCTATAGACTGTAACCTAGTTTGGCTGTAATGCATTTCTCTTGGATTGAGTGCCGGGGGCGTCTCAGGGGGGCTTCCCATGTGTTCATGTTAGCCAAGTCAACATCTGATGTATCTGCAGCAATCCCTGCTGGTAAACGTCTGACATTTGTGTCTGTTCTCCATCTTTTCTTTTGTTACAGATTGTGCTAGAGCAGTGAGATGTTGCATCATGCAGTGCACACAATGCAAACAAACAGGACAGCTTTGATGGTAGAGGTTGTATAATAGGGGTATCTCTGAGGCTGATGCTGGACACAGTGTTTCCTGCATTTTGTACTGAGCGTTGAACACTGGATGTAAATCATGCTGGTGTGGAACTGTCCAATATGAAAGTAATTCCCAGAATGCCGAGCTGCTTGTGCTGTTTCCAGTCAGTAGCCAGTGCATTTCATTCTACAGTAAGTGAACTATTGATAATGACATATTTTCTAAATGGTTTGAAGACAATATTTAAGGTGGACGTAACAATAGGTAATAGCAAAACACATATGCAGCACGTCATGTCTTTTAAAAGGAACTATGTACATTACAAAGATACTGCTGTTAAAAAATAACTAGTTAAATTACATAATTAAATATAATCCTTTAAATGTAATGACTGTACCATCATCACACAGCCAAGTCTGGCCCAAAGTCTGGAAGTCTTTACACTAATATATATACCCCCAACACTGGTTTCCTCTTATGCATCAGATGTTTGCTGCAGGTGTCAGCATCACATGCCTGTCCTCAATGAGTATTAGAGCAATCAAAGTTAGGGAGAGTACTATTCATCCATACTCAACCACTGTGTGTACAGTTAGGAAGACCAGGAGTAACTGATGTGTGCTCCTTAACTGAGTCTATATTATAAAGAGCTGTTTCTTCACTGGATCGACAGTCCAATTTGAATGTTCATACCTGTTTATTATGCTGATGCTCATAAAATCACTCACGTTACCGGGCCTCCAATTGTTTTCTTCTTTTCATGAAACCTCCTCTGTTAAATAAGTGAGCCAAAAGCATTCTTAGTAAAAGAAGAAACTGTATTTTTTTTCCTTGCTTGGGCACATTTTCTGTCTTTCGCATTGCAGAGGCCAATGGCAATCAAATTAACATAATTATTCATTAATATGCAAATGGTCCCAGATGTTCAACAAGCAACAGATGTGCTCTTCTTGTACACAACAGCACAATATGAGAAGCTGCACAGAAATGACGACACAGAATAGGATAGAGAGCGTGGTTAATTTATCATAATGCATTTAATCCTCACTTATTTTTATTCAAAAGAGCATTAATGTTGGAAATCCATACAAAATTAAATTCCTCTTGCATTGCAGCACCGAGCCAGAAAGCTCATTGTCACATACAGCCAAAACATCTTCCAGATGGATGAGGATGAAGGTAATAAACAAACCCAAGTTTTTAAAAAAAGTCAACAAACAAACAGCACAGATGATTTAGATTTATTGGTAGTTTGAAAATGATGTCTTTACAGGTGCTGCATAATGCAGTAAGGCAATTTTTCTTTTCCTGTATAATACATAACCGCTATATGAAATGATCTGCGGTTATGAGAGAAGTCAATTTCAAAGGGCTGCAATTATGCACATCATAAATACATTATAAATACATTCAAATTCAGAAGCATTACTTGTATTGCTTAACATAGCTTTAAAGCATACAAACATTGCTGTTGTTGAGATGTATGACATTAATTACAGCACATGTGAACACTGCTGCACTTACTATGACCTGGACCCCAACTGTCCAGCCCATATTATACTATAGAGCATTCTTTGGTTCAGGGTGATGAAGTGAAGCTACTTGGAAGTAGTCCATAAAATAACTCTTCTATTCATTTCCTATAGAGCTGCTTGAGGTTTGTAATCATTTGCGTGTAATAATGAATGCAAAAATTATGATTGTGCTGCCAATTAATTGCCTGTGGAGGAGTTCCAGGTTTTCTCATGCAAATGAAACTCTTTGACACAGTCTTCTGGGCGAAGAATGAACAGAGTTGTTTGTACTGTAAGAACCAGTGTGTGTATCAAACTGACACTTTACTGCATATTACAATCATGCAAGAATGTATGTTGTATGGTATTAACATTCAATTAACATAAAACCATATCTGAATTACACAGCAGGCATATATTGTGGTCCCAGGGCCCCAGACTCTCGGGAGCAAAAAAAACCCCAAAAAAACTTTATGGCAATAACTTGCAATTAATTAAATTCAAATCCCAACTTAAACTGAAATGGTGATCAATGATTGATGACCAAATTTACTCAAACCTTTCTGTAACACGTTCGAAAAATGAACCGTTATAGATCTGCATATTACTCTATTTAGTCATTATTATTAAATTACTATATTGTAAAATAAAAGGTAACCAAATGTTATATTTGTGAACTATTTTTAACCCTTACATCCTGTTTTAACATTTGACAGCTGTGAAAGCACCACAAATGTCTTTTACTCATCTAAAGTAGACCAAAATGGACTTATGTTCTATGGATGCTACAAATGTTTGTCTATTGAGGCTGTTCTGGGTCAAATGATCTCTCTATCTATTGCCATGTGTTTGAGTGAAATGAATAGTTAATAGTTTTAATAAGATTTCTTTTTATGATGTAGCAGTGAAGACTGATGGCTCTAATGGTTCTACAATAAAGCCCACACTTCCATAAACACTTTACATTAAATACATTTCCATCATTATTGCTATGTTATATTTTCATGTCTTAGGTTAAATAGGACATGATATTGTGTGATAGGAGCTAAAAAATACACTCTCTCTGCTCTCTGAAACATGAATCAAGGTTTAATCACATTTATTGATCAGTCAGATCAACTATTGATGCTTTCTAAATAGATCTGTGCTTCAACATTTGGTATAGACACTTTTTATAGAGGAGATTGTTAGACAAGCACAATGCGAGTGTGTAGAATATGAACAGTATGTAAGGGTCTTTTCATGAGATTTGTTGAAAATAAGATTAGCCTCATCCTTAAAGTTAGGTCCTGTAGTCTGCTACTAATGCTGTTAACATCCAAGTTTCAAAATATTGTTTTCAAAACTATTTCAGCTGATACACAAAGTTGAGAAACAAGTGCTGACTAGGTTTGCACATATAAGTAAATGGCCTTGGTGTTGTGGTGCATAAAAATGAAAAATAGAAGGTAGGTATCTGACTTTGTATATGCATTTGTGTTTTCTCTTACCTTATAATCCTATTTGAAGTTTTTCCTGGAATACATATTTGTTATTCACAACCCATCAACAAATCACAAACTAACCGAGACAGAAAACCTTGAGCAAGCTGTAATTCAAGTCCAATACACTGTTTGGTTGTTGTGGAATAAATTGGTCAGAGGAGGAGGAGAATGAGATTTTCCACAACATTACTTTTTTAGAACAATCTTTTCAAAACCTTCATTTTACCATGTTGGCTCAATAAGATTTACAAAAATAAACTTAGAGAAAAAATTAGATCCATTTAATCTTCACTCTATTGCATCCTGACCCTGGCCTAGCATACAGGCAGAATATGGAACATGCTCCAGATGTAGCTGTGCCAGTTTCTTAGCTGGTGCTGTGACAGTGCTGCATGAAGAGCATAGACCAGCTGTGTCATTGAGAGAAAAACCCACGCTACTGTATGTTGCTGTGAGTGGTGACTTTAAAAGGCAGGGATGACTGTTTATTGTGCCTCAGCTTGTTTTCATAGTAACTGTCACTTGCCTCACACACAATTCTCTTTTTGCAATTAGTAAATATTCTCTTGACCTCTGGGGTTAAAGCAAAAAATCCACAAGAAACCAGTGTGCTGCTGCTCTAAACATAAGCCAGAGCCTGTGTCACTGGGACAGTTGCACAGATAATATGGTTCAGGGCTTATGTACACAGCCTGGCTGAGCTTCCAGCACATGAAAGACTCCTCCTATTTTCTCGTCTGCCATTCTGTTTGAAAGTGATGTTAATATGCATTGTGTAGGGCCTGCTGGGATATTGCAGGGCATAACAAACAATGTGACTTCCCCTCAGGATTTTTTCATCTGTACAGAATGGAACTCATAGGGGGATTTCAAATAACCACTGTAATACACTGTTCCTATTACACTCTCTTTCTGTCTTCACTGTCTCCCCTCTCCCTCTCTCAAGCACCACCAATTATTTGACTGGCGTCGAGCAAGCTGCACTCCAAGCCACCTGATCGTTATTCATTGTTACCCCACCGCATCTCTCGAGTGCCTTGTCCCCTCTCGAAGAATTTCCAAGACCTCGGTCTCAATCAATGAGCCTTAGTGGCGGAGGGATGCATCAAGAAAACAATGCAGCACGCTCAGTGGCACACTTATTTTATGAGTAAACAGTGTCTGGATGAAAGGATCCCTGCTGCCTTAAATCATTTGCATGCAATAAGAAAACACAAAGTGAAAGTTGAAGTTTCACATGTCTTGCAGATGGGGATTTTTTCACAGCGGAAAATTATGCATCCAATGTTTTCTCAGCGGCAGGGGACGAAGCACTTTTCAGAGGAATTATCTGGGCTCCAGACATAAGCATTTGAGAAATAACAGAGCGCCGGCTAATTTGTCTTAATCCGCGTGGTAGATATCACTCCCTGCATGGGGTACATATGCACACATATTGACAGAGGTGATTCCCGTGGTGTGTGATCACACCCCTTAATGGATGTCAGGTTGAGTTTGGAGTCTCTAAATGGATTAGACTCTGTTTTTGCAGATACGTAGGTGCCGATATCAAAGATGAACGTATTTCTGCGTTGGGAGAAACTGTGCAAAAGTAACTCTGCTGTCGCTGCCCGCCACCTTACTGAGGATCTTCAAATGTAAATCACTAATCTGTTGTTCCTCAAGTAGTCAGCTGCCCAAATATTATGTTTTTTGAGCAGGTGCATGTACAGAGCAGTTTATATATTTCACATTTCACATAGCAGGGATATGCAGCATGCTACACATAATAAAGTAAGAAAGTACTGCAAGATTGGTTTATTTACAGTATTTAAATACATTTTGAATATAAATATCATGTTTCACCACATACTAAGTGACACTTACAAAAACCACATGTTTTGTTATTTTCAAAAATATGAAAATGGGGACGCCACATAACCACAACATCCATAGTTCAATTCCAGCCATGGACATTCGTGGCATGTCATATCCCTCTCTCTACCCCTCCTCCCCCACCCCCCACCCAAGCCCCCCCACCACCCCTACTTCCTGACTCTCTGCTCTTTCACCTGTCAATTAAAGGCTCAAATGCCTCACAATAGAAAAAACTAATCAATAATCATCTATTAAAGTTATTACAAAACCATCTTGAACGTGCTGTTATGCTGCACCTTGGTCAGAATTGAGGAAAGGCTTATATTACAGTGTTTCACTTAATATTGCAGTTAGTTTATAAATGTCACACATGTTGCATCATTGTTGCTGGTTTGCTATTATAAATTCTCATAATCAACATCCTTGGTGTATTTTTTGCTAGAAGGGTGCAAGTGCTTGTGTGTGTTGGGTGCGTGTGCATGCTGGGTGTTGAAGGTGTACCATGGTTCAAAAGACATTTGGGAAGCACTAGTTTAAGCTGCTGTACATGAAACATGAGAGACTTGTCTTTCATGCTCTCTTCTAACTGTAGCCCAGTTTCTGATCGTCTGCATCACTGCTTGCATGTCTTTCACTCCATATTCAGCCAGTCTTTGTCATTTCTGAGTGAATTACCTCGACAGTTGAAGGATGAACACATTCTGATTTCTGGCTGCCTGCGCACCTCTGTGTTCATCACTTGACTAGTCTTGGCTCATGCATCTGATTACTAGTAGAACAAGTGAGAACAATACTTCTACAGTTCTGCTGTTGTAAGAGTTCCACTTTCATTTCAACATATGGATCATAATTGCATCTTTTATCATCATATATTCTTTGTTCTGCTGACTAGTGCTCAAAGGTGTTGATGCAGCACATTCTCAGATAGCAGACAGTGATATAAATCCTGGGTCTGAACTTTACATGCAACCAGATCCAGGCTTGTACTCTATTTTTGTCTTTTGCTTTTTGTGTGTTTAACCTCATTATCTGTATAATAGCTATAATTGAGTATTTCTACTACCTTAACTTCAGTAAAAGATCAAACTCTTCTTCTCCCGCTAGTCTTTCGGTTCCAGTGAACCAACATTCTCAGTAGAAATCACACAGCACACACCGATTGCTTTGGATGTTTACAGTGTGAAAGTAGCAATGGATTTCAAAGAGTCTAAACAAACCCACTGAATAAATTCTGGAAACATATGAAAGTGGTCTGGAAACACAGGTTACCTTGTGCGCTTGTGCCTGCGAGGCAGCTTTGAAAGGAGAGGACAGGAAAGTACATTGACCGAGAATGCGGCAACAATCACAATGCTTCTCATTTTCTATTGTGTGCAGCTGTGTGGGAAGGCAGACGAAAAAGGAATAGTTGAAGCATGACCAACAGCGTATCTATCAAGACATTGTCTGTTTAAAAAAAAAAGAAAAAAAAAGAGCTTGACCCTTTAACGTGTGCTTGTGTTCGTGGAGGCGTGATTAGCTATTGTGGAGCATACAAGGAGACTCACACCTACATCTTCCACTATGTATTGTATATGATCACACTTTTTTTTCTTCTTCTTTTTCATTAGGATCTAGCACATTTAGGGTCAGGCTGCTCTCATTTCTCAGCAGGGGTTCCTCCGTGTCGTTAAAGTTCTCCCCCCACAGCAACCAGAGACGTATGGTAGCATATAGATCACTCTCCGACTCCATCCTCATGATTGAATTGCCATTAGTGTTGTGCAGATTACTTTCCCTTTCCATCTTAATGATCTAACTGAGAATTGACCTGCTAGAATGAATTAGGGTGAGCGCATCGATGTACTACAGTAACACCACAATAAACTGTTTCCAAAGAACAAACTCTCCAGCTCTCGCTTCTGCTGAATGTGCGAAAAAAGCCAGACGAGCCTCTTTTTATGAGAACTTGAGAGCTCGTTGGAACCATGCTCCACATCCTTCATTAGTCGTTGTAATCCACAGTGCAAGTCAGAGCAGGTATTTGGGAAGAAAGTAAAAAAAAAGTTGACTTCTTTAAGAGATGTAATGAGCAGGACTGTCAGGGTTAGATGGAAATCAGTACCCCAACATCACCAAATATGCACTTTGTGAGGAATATCAAATATTCTGCATATGAAGTTATCAGGATGAGCAGGTCACTAGGGTAATGCAGAGGATTATCATATTTAATAAATCCTTTCCTGTGTTGCCATAGGGAAATTCACACTGGCGAGATTTCAGACTCTGTAAGCCAAACTTTGCTCTGCCTGAACATAACTGAGGCTAAGCAGTTCCTCAGTCGAATGTATTTCAAGGATCTTACCTAAAGTACGTTTTGCCCTTTTTAAACTTTTCCAGGTACAAGGCAATTATAAACTAATCGTTAGTCATTTGCTGGCTGATTGGAAGGACCTTATTCCTTTTGTCAATGTGCCTCAGGCCTTATTATTATGCTGGACGTCTTACATTCCCCTATTTGATGTGGAGCGGATATTTGCCATTCTGAGGACCCTCCCAGTAAATGAGGTCAATGCATGGTCCTCACCTGGAAATGGATTGAATTGCAGTCACATATAACAAATGACTTGTAGGCTACCTTGTAACACATGACCCAGTGTGACACAGTTCTGCTCTCCGGTCAATAACACTTGAAGATTGTTGTCGTCTGCTGACACGCACAGGTTCGCTCTCCCGAAACAACAGTGGAACTCTGTGCCACCGCTGATTAGATTGCAGAATCTCATCTTAGAAGCAGTTGTGAGGTGCTGCGAGGAAGCTGTTTTATATGAGTTTGTCAGTGCAGTGGTGCTGGTTCTATAACCGCAGGATTGACCCTGAAGTAAGCTCGAGAGAATATCTTATCAAGTTTTGTTTTACTTTCGTTGCCTGTGATGTGTTTAGCTTTGAAGCTTGTTCATGCTTGAAGGGAAAACTGTCCCTTATTAGGTGAAACATGCATGAGTTTAGCTGTCTTTAGGGTAGGTAGATGTTGGTAAGTTATTAAAAAAAAACAGCAAACAAAACTGGCTCATTTGTTATCACATGCTTCCCATCCAAGAGTATTTTGACAAACAAGATGAATACAAGACCCAGGCAGCAATCATGGTGACCAGCGCGGGTAACTAGGCTGACAAACTCACACACAACAAGATGTGCCATGTTTCCAATTTCCAAGTTTTGAAAAGGAAAATATAGATAATGAGTACTGGAAATATATATATATATATATAACACATATGGAGAGAGAGATGGAGAGAAAACATTGCAGCATTCAATCTTCAGAAAAAAGGGCTGAGGCCAAAAGTCGTTCACCAAGATGGGAGCCTAAATAATACCATGCGCAAATCACAAAACATGCTTTATCAGCAAACAGGAAGACTTTTGTTAAACAAACGTTTCCAGGGTAGTTTGAAGTGTGCACAAATGTGGAATGGAAATAAAAATCTATTTTCCAGTGGAATGGCACTGATAGCTGCAGCAGGAGCAGCTGGAATATAAAGGTTACCACCACAGGCTTCACACACACACATCTGCTCACACACAATGGTCAGTGGTGTCACCTACTGTCGTTTTCATGACTTTTCAATTGAACAGTCTATGGAAATTGTTCCACCTGCAGTACTCAGTGTTAAACATTTATCAACACATGAATTGATACCAGGCTGTGTTCTGGTTTATTATCAATATGAAAGTACAGTAATGTTCAAACTGATGAGAATAACAAAAAGGAGATTACTTCAAAGCTGAATTATTATTGATGATAACAAGTACATCTATGGAGGGAGGTGTTGTCTATTAACATATATTTTCCAAAGCGTTTTAACCGTTTTATTTTTTCCTAAAAACATAGGATTGTTTTCCTCTAATCATTCATTGTGCTTTCAGATCACACTGAGCTGTACAGTGTTTTCTTTCAGTTTGTGAGATATTTTACACAGATTTTAGAATAAATCTCTCACTTTCCAGGCTCTGTCTATCTCCAGGTGATTGACTCAGCTGCTGACTGTTTGTGGAGGCGTTTTGAAGCCCGCTATTGGCTGTTTCTTATGGAAATGCATCTCCTTTGTTTCAGACTGTAGTCAGTATTGTGTCAGTTTGAACATAACTGATTCATTCTGTAACGACTCATGCTGGCTGTTTTGTAGAGCTGTAGCAAAGCCATGATAGAGTACCACAGATCAGTAGGGATAGGGTTAACCTCTCCACAAAATCATATTGATGAGTGAGTGCTAAAATGTTATTTGTGTGCTTGTGACAATGACTCTTTGGTCATGTGATTACATCAATGCCTCACTATGGAAATATAATTTAATTGGTTTGCTGGCATGGCAAGTCAACCAAGACCCAATAAAAACTATACAGTCCCTCTGTGGCATTAATACATAAGATTATTGCCCATATGGCACGCATAAAAACACACACTGTCAAAGACGTTGCCTGTTAATTTGTTCAATTTACAACCCGATGAGCTCTCTGACTTTCCCAGCGTAGGCTCAGACTTCACAACATTCTTCATTTACTGAAAAACCAAACAGAGATGAAATGAGCAGAAAAAAGATGACAGTAAATGCAGCATTTCTGTAATATAAACCAAGACATGCTGCTCAAACCTAGGGTTGTAAATGGGCAGAAAATGTCCCCTAATTTTCAGGTAAATTTCAGGAAACTTTCCATGGGAAGACAAGATGGGGAATTTGGGAAATATTCCAAGTTGGGAACTTTCCATGGGAATTATGGTAATACATGTGAATGTATAGAAATGAACAGGAATTGCATGCAAACACTTTTTTTAAACAACATTTTGTTTAGATTACGCTAAAAGATGTTTTTCTTTTTCTATAGACTAGCATGCAGTTTGTACATTTCCATTTTATTTTCCCATATATTCTTGTTAATTCCCATGGAAAGTTTCCAACTTTGAAAATACCCAGAATTTTGCAGCCCTATTCAAACCTGTTATAGAAAGCATTGCAGTGGTCTCATTATGGGACCCTGAGCAGCCTCCAGCCTGTCTTATATCTCTTTCTAATTCTTTCAAATGTCTCACATCTCTTGCCTCACAGCTCTCACATTCATATCATTTTTAGTCTTGATTGTCAGAGGAAATGTCTTTCCACACAGCTGTCACACATTTCCCAATGACAAATTAACTTATGTGAACCGGGGTGAGCTCACACGCCTCATCTGCTTCGTGGTGAAGTTGAATTTAAGGATTCTGCTGCATTTCATAAACCAGTGTTTCTTTTTTCTCTCTCTTTTCTGCTTTTGTTTGCTTTGCTGGGAGTGAAATGTGAAATCACAACCCTCCTGCTCCAATTATGATCCACCGTCTTGATGGATTGACAGGCAAGACTGGGGAAGTGCTCGGAGTCTCAAGGAAAACACATTTTCTCAGGCTTTAAAATGCTATATTTAGTCTGTGAGAGAACACATCTGCAATTTCAATCTCACATTTTACATCAATGTTCTCCGTTTTTGTTACATCAAGGTGAATTTTGTCCAATTTGGAATGTTTCGAGGGAGATATCACAGCGTCAAAACACACTCTCTGCATCGCTTTGTGTGGCTTCTTCAAACTCATAAATACAATTTAGTTGCAACTCCAGCTTGAGAGGCGCTGCCAAGTCATCTTTAGCTGCTCCTCCGTCCACAGTCGCCTCCTGTCTCCAGCGTATTTGGCCTCACTTTGCCGTGTGAGTAGTCAGATGTGAAGCTCCACACCTTCACTTCCCAGCAGCTATGATTCCACTGAAACTAAATCCAGAGCAGTCCGGGTTGGTTATGGGTGAAGCACTTGTTCCATCAGAGCATGCCTTCCTCACCTCCAGGCTTTGAATGTTCTGGTTTTTGAAGATTCCTCACGCACGCGTCGTAGATTTTCAGCGTAACCACAGGAGCATAAACGTGCATGAAATACAAGTAGGCAGTATTTTTTCCCTCCTTCTCCCAATTTCTCTTTTGGCTCGTTCCCAGCTCCAGTCTCTCATGGTGTTATAGCTGCTCTTTCGCCATTTGTTTTTGATAATTTAAGTTCAAAGCCTGCTTCAATTTATTCTCACTTTACCTTTTGCTGCCAAAAAATGCATATAGCTGAATGCTTTTAACACAGGAGCTCGTTTAAAGCAGCCATCGACCAGTTTCCAGTTTCCTGTCCAACTCTTGTTCTTCATGTCTTTGCATAATTAATAGAAAACTTTCAATTAAATTAGTCTTTTTTTCCATTTCTTGAGACAGAATATTTGGCAAATATTCCCACTGATGCAGGGAATGAAGATTAAACATTTCCACTCTAGATTCCTCCCATTTCCAAACAAATGGCAGAAAGCTGGGGAATGTATAATGGATTATAATAAGAGAATGGACAGAAAGCTTTCTCGTGAAAATTGGTCGAATATTGTGCTGTGGAATAGAAAATAAGTCATTTTCAGTAGTTACACTTCAGAAATGTTGTGTTTCAAGGAAAGGACAAATGGAAAGCCTCTCTGTGTAATTGCTCAGCCTTGTTATATTTTTCTGTTTAGAACAGGAAATCATAAAATGAACCGTGGCTTTTCTTTGGCTTAACGCTTGTCCTTCTTCCATTACAGTTTTAGTTTTGCATTAGTTTGGACTTTAAAACATATTCAAGCCTTACAATAACAATTTGTCATAGAAGAGTTTTATTTTATTGTATTGATTTTAAGCAGTTGGGGCAGTTTGGGTTATATCTTCCCACTGTCAATAGTATCAGAACACAGTTTTTTTGTATTTGTGCTATTATTCCTCTTGCTCTAGGGAAACACACTAAAACAGCTTTAGGCCAGATTTTCTTGTTCTTTGATTTCTATTAGAGTGTGGTGACTGTGTGTTCAAAGACTTTAAAGTACACACATCCTCCCGCCCTCTCTGCCCCTCTCTGCTCCTCACTGTCATATCCACATCTCTTTTGCTTGCACTCCATTGACTTGTGTAATTTTACTTTTCATTTATTTATTTATTTATCTATTGCTATAGCAGTCACAACACATAACAGCATCTGCACCAGTATTGATCCCCCCCTTCACACACACACACACACACACACACACACACACACACACACACACACACACACACACACACACACACACACAAATATCAATAACCATCAGTATTTCTTTTTGCATGCAGCCAAAACACTTTATTGAAATAACTCAAAAACATCCTCTTCCTAATCATGATGAAAATAGTTGAGCTTGACTTTCTGTTGACTTTTTCCATGCCTTGCATTATTAATTAGCACAATATCCGTAAACACTGCATAGAGAAACAATGTGTCACCCTGGGAGAGATGGGAGTATCTCAGTGAATATCAAGCTTTAATGAAGACTCATCATGTAGTGATGTCTTTAATTCATTTTGATAACATTTCTATAATATTGTAATACAAAGACAACAAAGCAGAACTGTGTGTGTGTGTGTGTGTGTGTGTGTGTGTGTGTGTGTTTTAACCCTTAAATGCTGTTCATATTCTACACCTTCACAGTATTTTCCGGGCCAAGAATCCTCTCATAAGTGTCTATACCAAATGTTGAAGCACAGATGTGTTTAGAAAGCATCAATAGTTGATCTGACTGATCAATAAATGTGATTAAACTTGATTCATGTTTCAGAGAGCAGAGAGAGTGTATTTTTTAGCTCCTATCACACAATATCATGTCCTATTTAACCTAAGACATGAAAATATAACATAGCAATAATGATGGAAATGTATTTAATGTAAAGTGTTTATGGAAGTGTGGGCTTTATTGTAGAACCATTAGAGCCATCAGTCTTCACTGCTACATTATTCATAATTAATAGTTTAAATCTTATTAAAACATTTCAATATATTTTTGTGCATTTTGGTCCACTTCAGGAAAAGTCATATAATGTCAGGATAAAAGACTTTTTTTTTTTTTTTTTTTTTACAGCTGTCAAATGTCAAAAGGGGACGCAATGGACTCAAACAGTATGTAAGGGTTAAGCCTGTATTAGGAACTTTAACTGTTATCCAATCAATGTTGCCATTTCAGGGAAATCCTTTTGTTCTAAACATTCTTCATTGAGTCACAATCCCTCTTCCTTATTTTAGTACGGCTGTTTTAAAACCTTCAGCTCTAAGACCTTAAGTCTGCTACTGATTCTGTAGGATCAACCCAAGCATATCTAACACTCATCCTCTCAAATGAGATCCATAGGGTGCTTATATATATGGGAATGGATGTATGGTGAAAGTTTGAGGAAAAAGAGAAAGTTTTGGGTTTAGAGGCAGAGGATGCTTTCATACACCGCATCGATTTCAGCTGAGAGGAGACCAGATGGTGTGACACATTACTGTGCCCCATGTGTAGCTGGGCATAGCTTGAGCAAACTCACATCTTACAATCTGTTAAAATTAAAATGTAAATATTCACAGACACAAGCTGTGCGGCCTTGTAGAGGCTTGTCATTTTTTTACTTTTTTTTTCATACATTTGCAAGCAAACTTGAATGCTCCTTCTGCAAGCTGGAGGAGATGCAAGGTGGTTGAGGTGATTGTATGACTAAAAGCTCAGAAGGGTACACATGGCTAAAGTGTTTAGGGGGATGTTAACAGTGAGTTTAGGGCAGTCCCAACCCCTCACTGGTATCTGCTTATACTGTATGTAAATGTGATGCGGGTGCAATGTCTGTTCTGTATACTGTTCTACAGACATCATCAGATTTTGTGATGAAGCTCAAACAGAAGTGTTTGCACTGTTGTAAAGCTTTTATGTTGAGCAAACTGTACTGTATCTCTCTCTGAGGCTTTACCACAGAGCCAGGTGTGTTGGTTTGTTCATGTAGATACTTTATTCTAATGTTATAAGTACAAAAAACACTAATACCAATATTACTCTTGTCAAGTCAAGTCAAGTTTTATTTATAAAGCACATTTAAAGGCTAATTACCGTTTTTTACAACCTGGATCTTATTTCTAGCATGAAATATGATCATTTACTCACTCAGACAACTTTGGTGTCATTTGGAGTTCGGACTAAATTAGCTCCAGTGGAGCGCCGCGTATATCTGTATAATGCGAGTACACAGGGCACCAAAGCGCAGCCTCTATATAACCACCAATTTAGTTATGATACGTTAGTGCTATTCCCCTCCGAGCCCGTGGTGGCATGTGAGGCCAGGAGATACGCGTCTGGATGTGTCAATAAACGTCTGTATCACAACACTGGAGGATTTCCGCTCAATGATAAACCGGGCTGTGGTAGAGACATCATCCAGATCAGAGGTTAGTAGGTCAACCTACAGACCCCGGATGTTGATAACATGCCACCACCATAAAGGAATAGTAAGAGCTCAATTTAAAAACTAAAATTAGAATAAAAACAAATAAAAAAGGAGTAAAAAAAAATACATAAATAAATAAAGTAAGAAGCCAAGGATTCTTGCCTAGCTGGGACTGAACGCCAACGTACATAATGTTGCAATTATTGTATTATATTTCTTAGATTTTATTATATTGTAATACTTTTTTCTTTTTTTTGATCTTGTACTTATTATTTATTATTATATTATTTATTGTTCTTTATTCTTTTTTATTGATGCTCTTCAATTTTTTACTGTCCACTTTGCTGCTGTAATACTGCACATTTCCCCATTGTGGCACTATTACATGTATGCTGTTAAAACAGTACTTACATGTGATCTCAAACTCGCTCACAATAAAACAATAAAGGTGAACTCCACTGACTCGTCATCACAGTGTGTGTGCAGGTTGCTACATGTGGATCTATAGCTTTTGTGCCTCTCAAGGGAGTGTGTGAAATGTAATAAATTACCCCAAGTGACTTGGATCTGCTGAAGGCTACAGCTCCAGGCTACATTAGTTGCTACTAGTGTAACACACCGTCATTTCTTACCTAGCTGTCGGCAGTCGAGTTGCATTGCGGGTAATATAGGTGCCAGTGTGGAATTAAAAAAAAAAAATATATATATATATATACATATATATATATATATATATATATATATATATATATACATATGTATATATATATATATATATATACATATATATATATATATATATATATATATATATATATATATATGTATATATATATATATACATATATATATATATATATATATATATATATATATATATATATATATATGTGTGTGTGTGTGTGTGTGTGTGTGTGGTTCTGCAGCATTGATTTTAATCATTCAAACAAATGATTAAAACTGCACGTCAGTTTTAATCATGACTGCCCATCATGAATCTGACAGTGTAGGAGAATAATGCTAAATGGACTCAGTAATTACCTTTAATGACTGAGGCAGGGTGTTTGTTCACAGTCACTGACATTGAGGGAGAAGCATTTGACTTCAAACTGCTTTTCTCTGCTATTATTTCATAAAGTGTAAAAATCAAGGGCAATAAAATGAATGGCTCTCTAAATGAAAAGTCAAAGGGTCTATATCAAAGGGTCCGATCACTGTGATTTCAATTTGTGAAGACACAGCCTCTACTCACACTCAATAAGCATTATGTTGTTTGTTGTGATTACAGTCATTCTATGAGGCTGAACACAATATGCAGCCAGTCATATCTGCTGTGTCTTAGCATGTTGTAGGAATGTGTCACATGCATTAAAGTCAAAATCCCAACTGGTGCATTCAGGGTCATGTAAAAACGCATTCCAAGCTCAACACTGGACACAGTTTAGCCAGGGTTTACTGGGCCTTGCCAAGAGGCATCGCTATCCAAATCCCTTCTGAAAGATGGCTTTAAGTGATGAGCAAGAAGCGAAAGGCTCTCTCACAGAAAAGTCAGAAAAGCCGGAATTAAAAAGCTCTGCAGCCCTCCGGAAATAGGCTCCCCTCACCCCTCCTCCTAGTCCTTTTCTTCCTTATCCCGTCTGTCTATCCGTCCATCTAGCCATCCGGGTATAATAATATCTCGCTCTGTCTCTCACCTCCCACACTTAAATCTCCTCAGCTCCCTGGATTTACATTTGGTCCTGTCCGAGGATCGCTCTGCATACGAATTTCCTGAGTGGCTTGCCAGTTACTGTCGCTGCCTCTCTGGGTGCAGCCCCAACAGCGCTGAGGGGCCCTCCTTTTTTTTTTCTTTTTTTTTGTTTTTTCCGCCTCCGTCTGTCACATTTCCGAGTTGCTAACAAAGCGTTCGACTTAGAGTGGTTTCAGTGTGGCCAAGTTTTTAGTAGAAAATCCTTCCAATAAGCTGCACTGGGAGCGAGAGGCATAGAGTGGCACTCTGTTTGGGCCGTGCTCCACTATGTTTTTTAAGTTATTTCACTTGTACAGGCTGAGCTGGGAGCGACTGGGGTCATTACACAGTAGATGAATATGGTTATGTTCAGATATGCCCAAGTGAGAATGATGCTCATCACTGGGTAAATGTGGGTTAGATGTATCAGTCAGTATATGAGTTCCATATTAAAACTTTATCATGTAGTAGTTTGCTTTAAACAGTGTAATTGTCCTCATCATGACATGAATCACTAATCAAATCTTATGACATCAGGGTTTAAAAGCAGTTGGTAGGGATAAGTGTGGCCTTCTGGTGAGTGTTACAGCTATAAAGTGATAATCTTGTGGTTAATTTGTCTCGCTATGCACAGGTTGAATGAGTCATTGCTGAATAGGAATATATGAACAGTATCACAGTGAGCTCCGAGCACAATGGCTTTTTTTTGGATAAATATGTTTATTTCAGTGTTAAAGTATGCATCAGCTATTCTGTGTCAAACTGTAGGTCATTAGGTTCTGGGGCAGAAGTGAACACTGGAAGCTAAAACTTATAATTCTCATCTGACCAACTGTGTGGTGCGTGAGGAGAAAGTCGAGTGAGCTGAAACTTTCACTCACAGCTCCAAAACCACATAAGGTTGGTAGGAGTTATCAGTCTGTGTGATTTTAATAATGAAACCAAAACATGGCGTGTGAACACATTCCAGCAGGTAATGCAGTGTTATGTGATAACAAGCTTTTCACTGAGACATCACTCCTTAACGAATACATTTTAAAAGGTGTATCTTTTTTTCTTCTTCTTTTTTTTTGCACATCACATCTGCTGGCATTTGTTAATTACTTTCATGTTCTGCACAATAAACCCCTTAGGTGCCAATTCACAACAGGATTGTGCAGCTTTTGCGGCTGCTAAACCTGCGCAAATGAGACACAAAGAAACCATGTCATTTACAAAGCAACCGCATAGTGTGAAATGCCCCCCAGTCTGCACCAACACGCTATCCTCTGTTGAGATAATAGGCATACATTTGGTGCAAAATTGGCTCCTTTCTGTGCAAATAAGTCTCATTGCAAAAAAGTGTCCAATTTATGAAAAACTGAGCTAATAGCCACATGCAGTTAGATTGAAATGAACAGTGTCTTTAGAGAGCTGGTGGCAGCTGAAACATTTACTCACTCACTCTCTCTCTCTGTCTCTCTCTCTCTAAATCTTCAAGCTTGTGAGCCATTGAATGATATTGAATTGATATTGAATGATATCAAGGGCGAAATCTTCAGTCAGACATTTGGGGGGATCAAGTGGGTACGGGGAGGGGGGTTAGGCTTATCTCAAACTTCCAGCTACTTAAAATAAAAATGTCCTGACAGTTCTGATGGAGCTCAGGATTCCTCCATTCCACATATCCAATTCTGCTTTATTACAAACAGTTCCACCATAGAAACCTGAAACGGAGTGTAACAGCTGACCTGTGTAGATGTGCAGAACAAAGAACATTAATTACTGTCAGATCCTGACAGATACAGTGTTAATGAAGATACTGCTCTTCATCAGTTTGAAGATGCAGTTATAGTTTCAGGGGTTGTGTGATGCTGCAGCCAGCTGTGACACTCAGCCAGCTGTGTGCAACAAACAGAACATCAGTGCTGATGTTTCTGTGATACATTCAGTGACACCTAAACAACATTATTATAAGATTCAAACATTAATCTAACATGTTTCACACTAAGTCACATTAACAACTGTATTCTGACACTTTGATATTTCAGTAGGTTATGTTATAGAAGTAAAATACTAGGAAAAGAAAAAAATACATGAAAGTTGGTTCATGATTGTGGAGAGCTCTGTGTGTGTGTGTGTGTTAGTGTGCGTGCGTGCGATTACGTTCAGACTAAATTAGCTCCAGTGTTGCGCCGTGTATATCTGTATAATGCGAGTACACGGGGCACCGAAGCACAGCCTCTATATAACACATTATCTGCCCAGAAACTAGTTAATCTCACCAATATTTAGTTATGATACGTTAGTGCTATTCCCCTCCGAGCCTGTGGTGGCATGTGAGGCCAGGAGATACGCGTCTGGATGTGTCAATAAACGTCTGTATCACAACACTGGAGGATTTCTGCTCAATGATAAACCGGGCTGTGGTAGAGACGTTCGGAAATGACATCATCCAGATCAGAGGTTAGTAGGTCAACCTACAGACCCCGGATGTTGATAACATGCTACCACGGGCTCGGAGGGGAATAGCACTAACGTATCATAACTAAATATTGGTGAGATTAACTAGTTTCTGGGCAGATAATGTGTTATATAGAGGCTGCGCTTCGGTGCCCTGTGTACTCGCATTATACAGATATACACGGCGCAACACTGGAGCTAATTTAGTCTGAACGACTCCAAATGACACCAAAGTTGTCTGGGTGAGTAAATGATCGTATTTTATGCTAGAAATAAGGTCCAGGTTGTAAAAAATGGTAATTATCCTTTAAAGACACATAATTTGAGGTTTTGTGCTGAAAAGTGGAGAAAAGCCTGAACTAGTGGAAACAGCTCTGCTAATTCAATGAGACGCAAAACAAAGACAAATTACACTCAGCTGCAAAACCTTATGGGCGTGTTTGCACCATCATATCATTAGCTCAGTATCATTTGGTAATTGGATTTGAGACTGGGTAGATAGCGGTTGCAAATGATGCACCAGTCGTGGTACTATAAACAGCCGCGACCCAGTGATGTGCCATACTGACATGATTCAAATAAGTCTACATCATTTATTAAATTATCTTGTTTCTGGTATTTAAGGGGCTTGGTTGCTGTTTTTTTTAATGATCACCAACAGGTCCTGGTGTAGTGAGTGCATGCTTACAGATAGGTGATATACTGGAGGACATGCATAGGTGCTTATCAACAGTAAGCTCTCTGCTCTGGCACAGCACTCATAAAGCCAGAGGCACTGAATACATATTCAGTGTAACAATACATTTCTTCACCCTCGCACAGCAGCAGGCGCTCTAAGTGGAAGGTGCTGGAATAAAACATTTAGCCTTGCATTTTAGATAACAAACATTAAACATTCATGTACTTTAAAATAGTAAAAATGCAGCTCAGATGGTTAAAAGGTAGTTTTGATTATCATTCTCCAATTGTTCGTGCCTTTATGTGACCTAGTCGCGGCTGTGTTTAAACTGTCAAAGATCTTTGCTGTTAATCAACAGAAAACACAAGCTACAAAATCCGTCTTATTATCCCAAAACTCAAGGTGCAAAAAAAAAAAGGCCTGTGATGTTGTAGGTTTGTCATGACTTCATTACACATGTTCTGCTTTTATTTAGAGGAAACTATTTTCAAAGAGTCAATTTTTGACACTATTGATGTCTTTTTTTATTTAAATGTATGATGTAATGGCCCCTCAGGCATCAACAATCCACATTTAAGTACTTTGTTTCTTCATCTCATGTTCTGCCAATCTTGTGATGTAGGCCTTACTCAGAGGTTTTCATAGGACACAGAAGTACACAACACATGGGGCTGGGTATCGTTTCAAAAAACTGTGATATCAGTACCAATCCAAGTACCCTTAAAGTGATACAGATACCAACTGAGTACTTCATTTGATACCCATCATGTGAATAGAAGCATTAAATTGCATAAAATGTCACCACTCCTCCTCATCTAAATGATTTGATTTTTACACACATGCATTTTGAAAGTTTTCAAATTATTAATTTGTATTAAATACAAAATGCTCAGAATCAGCATGTGGGTCACAGCATACCTCACACAAAAAGGATGGATTGCAGGGAGATGTTTCCATACTACTTGGTATAGAATTATTTCGGTCGGTACCTTAAAGTCCGTGTAAAGTAAGAATACATACGTGTTCTGAGTTTGACATACCACAGAAAAGTATGCCAAATTTGAATGATTAAAAAAATCGCCAAATACAAGAAATTAAGCATCAAAGTTGTGTAAAACAGCCTGTTTCTCTTCTCCCAAATGCTGTGGGAGTGCCCTCCGAGTCTGCTGAAGCCCCGCCCCCTACCAAGTGTCACCTGTCAATCAAAGTCATCACCTCTACATGGACGCTACGTCTGAGAGCTTTCTGCTGCTAACTCAGCTGCTAGCTCAGCGGCTAACTCAGCTGCTAGCTCGGCTAACTCAGCTAACTGACTAACTGTAGACTGTTGTAGTAGTAGTGTGGGCTGAATGTATTTATACCTCTACAGCAGCAGGGGCGGGTTTATGCTAATCACCGTTGAACACAGATATCTTGAAACACAGTGTGTGAAGCCTAGCTCCACAATTCAAATCTAAATGGTTGAAATGCTTTTTACACCTTTTTTAGAAATACATTTATGACCTATTTAATATGTTTAGAAGAAAATGTCTGAATTCACTTTACACGATCTTTAAAGGTATTGAGTACTGATACCCAGTCCGAACAACACATAGAGTCAGTACAGTGCTCTGGACAACAGCTGAAGTCCAAGTGGGCCAAAGTTCCTGGCAGAGTGCACGTGTTGTACCCGAGTACACCACCATCAGCCCCTGCGTATAGAATTGACAGCACATTCAAAGGCATTCAGTGATGAACAATGCATCTGTCTCATCCATTTCCTCTGGGGTACACTGGCCTCTGCATTTGGGCCAAGCAGTTCTTAAAGGGATCTCTGTCAAAAAAAGGGTTCAGTGACTGCAGGCTGGTTCTCAAATGTAACCAACCATGCCAGCCTGAGTGTGATATGTGTATGATAGAAATTGCATTTAAGGAAAAATTCATGGGAGACAGAGCTCATGCTGTGCTTTCCTTAGAAATAGTCAGGAAACTGGGTCAGGGGGAATGTACAATCACATGGCTTCATTTAAAGGGAAAATGATTACAGGGTGCTGGTTTGTAATGGAATAGAACAAGATGAACAGGAGGAGTTTGAAAGGGATCCTGCAAAGTTCAACAAGTTATGCAACAAGTAGGTCTGCTTGTCATAACTCAGGTTTTTACATTCGCTGATTTTCTCCCACCTGTCCTCTTAAACCCCGAAATATTCATTTTAGGATAATCGCTGAGGTGACAGGCTACCACCTATCCTGAAAAAAGTACATCCAAGTGTATCAAATTGCTGCATTTTAAAGTTCATGCCAGTTCATGTAGGAGGTAATTTGTTCTTTATGTAGCAAAGGTGTAGAAGTCAGGTTGGATGGTCATGTAGCCCATGGTATTATAATAATAGTAATAATAATAATGATACAACTTTCATATGGTAAATGCAGCTCAAAGAGCTTTACAATAAAATAAATGACATGCATGAACAGTTTCATATAAAACAGGTATAGAATTACATAATAAATGTGACATAAGATGGAAAATAAAAAACATTTGATCTTTATACTGTATGCTTTTATGTCGATGGCAGCAATTTGAGACTATTTTATTAATTTTATTAAATGAAACTTAGAAATGCAACCATATCCATAAAATACAGTTGCCAGTAAAAAACATGTAGTTGCCACTAATGTAGTTGACTAGTTCATCATATCTTAAGCAACACTGACTGATTTTTTTGGCCAGTGGGGGGCAGCATACACAAGCCTAAACACTGATATATTATCACATTAGAAAGTTGATGGTGTCCTGTTAGCAGACAGTAGTTTGGTGACACGTTTCTTGCCACATGATGAATGCAAACCACCTGATGAAGTCATGTATTCCTTCTGCTTTACTTTTCACCACCTGTTGAGAAACATAAGATAAGATAAACTTTATTGTCCCAAAGTGAAATTTGTAATGAGTTTTACAAAAAAATTATAATAAAATTACAATAAATAAGCTACATGAAAGCATTCAAGTAAAATCATTAAAAAATCCAAGAATGTGAGTAATAATAAATAATAATCAGCTATGTGCAGAGTCATCTGTCACTTTGCTAAAATTATACCAAATATATTGATTAAAGCAGTTACATTGCAATCACCACTATCCTTCCTTAATATTAACATTTGTTTAGTTACCACACAGTTCACTGATTTGCAGTGCCCACATTAACAAATTAAGAGCTGCTGAAAATAATATCCATTGTTTTATGAAATGAAATGTTGACATTGTTTTAAGTATATGTGTACACTGAAAATATTACTGCCTGCTGTAGTTGTTCTTCCCAGACAAGCTCTGCAGTCCTTGTTCTGTGCAGAAATAATCTTTCTAAAGTTCATCTGAAGTTAATACCAGGTATCAAGTGGGCATCTTCCCAAGTTGCAATCTTTCTAGCACAAATCTCTGCTGTCTAACAATCTTTATGTGGTCAGTCTAGTGAGGAAACACTGTTCATAGAAGCACAGAGATGTAATTTCAGGTGTCATTAAAAATATGACTGTATCTTTTAGTATAGAGTCTTAGGCTGTATCTTCCTGATACTGTCTGATGCTATGCTACATGACCCTGTGTATACTGGAGATGTGTACATCATAAACTATACAGCATTGTTAGGTGTCTGAATGAGTAGATGAATATGTAGATTAGATGTTTTGTTGTTGTTGTTGTTTTATTGTAGCTTTATGTCAGCCTGTATGAGCTTTTTGCTGTGTCTTTGAAGCCCGGTCACAATAAGGCCATTTTCATTCCCGTTCATGAAACAAGCCTCTGTGTGATGATGTTTACTGAGGCAAAAAGCTTGTTGATTATGCCAGTCTTCAATTTTAGTCAAACCAAGTTTTCAGTGTAATATGAAAAGGTTCTAGATTGTTTGGGGCTTTTTGTTGGCTATTACATGCCTGCTCCATGTCAGAATAGCGTCAGATCACACCAAAATAATGGAAGGGACTTTTTTTGTTGTTGCATACATCAAATATTAAAGA